>NC_138085.1:9797927-10355427 GCF_964212035.1 Myotis nattereri
CCAGTTGTAGCATAAAATTCACATCTTGAGCTGACCATCCTTTCCATACTTTAACAATATTCAATAGTCTGCCATATAAAAAGGAAATCAAATACTTAATTATACACAGCCATCACTAACTCAACAGCCTGTTACTCATGACTGCGACCTCCACCATCCATCCCACCTACCGCCAATACGAACATAAACTGACTTTTGGACTTTCAGTTTCTTCATCCACCCTTCTGTTTGAGGTCTTACTCCTTATCTCTACTAGTCTACAAAATCGTCTTATTAAGTTTCGCTACCTTGAGGCAACAGACACTACTGAAGGGGGCCTGGCCTCTATTTACACTCTCTAAGGTAATGAGGAGCCACTCCCTTCAGCTCTGGTTGCCCAAATTCTGTGGTTGCCATGGTGTGGCTTGACATCACCATGCCTCAGCTAGACCATCCAGGAGGGGCGGGGGGAGCAGAAGATGCAGAAATCTCACACACTCTGGTTAGAAAACAGAGACCTTCCTCTTAACTCCTAACATTTTTCCCAAACTGTCCTCTCTCTCTCTCATTTCCTTTAGTTCCATTACAGTCCAGCGTATGGCAGGGAGGTGGTGTTTCCTCCAAGACAATTGCCATACTCCCCCGTCATTTCGGTGGTCCATTCCGCTAGGTTGAGTTGCTACAATTTCCTAGGATTTTGAGTGTTGTTCTAATGGATGTTTATTTCAGAATAGTTCCACATTTACAGAAAAACTGTGAAGATAATAACCATGTACACCATACCCAATTTCCCTTATTACTAATATCTTACTTCTGTATGGGGCAAAAGTAACATGAAGTGAATCATCAGTGAAACAGAGTGAAACCTCACTTCTCTAGTATCTCCAATATCCAAAAATGCTGTTCGAGACCAAGTTGTTCAAGGAAAAACTGTACCAGTTGTGGCATAAAATTCACATCTTGAGCTGACCATCCTTTCCATACTTTAACAATATTCAATAGTCTGCCATATAAAAAGGAAATCAAATACTTAATTATACACAGCCATCACTAACTCAACAGCCTGTTACTCATGACTGCGACCTCCACCATCCATCCCACCTACCGCCAATACGAACATAAATTCACTTTTGGACTTACAGTTTCTTCATCCACCCTTCTGTTTGAGGTCTTACTCCTTATCTCTACTAGTCTACAAAATCGTCTTATTAAGTTTCGCTACCTTGAGGCAACAGACACTACTGAAGGGGGCCTGGCCTCTATTTATACTCTCTAAGGTAATGAGGAGCCACTCCCTTCAGCTCTGGTTGCCCAAATTCTGTGGTTGCCATGGTGTGGCTTGACATCACCATGCCTCAGCTAGACCATCCAGGAGGGGCGGGGGGAGCAGAAGATGCAGAAATCTCACACACTCTGGTTAGAAAACAGAGACCTTCCTCTTAACTCCTAACATTTTTCCCAAACTGTCCTCTCTCTCTCTCATTTCCTCTAGTTCCATTACAGTCCAGCGTATGGCAGGGAGGTGGTGTTTCCTCCAAGACAATTGCCATACTCCCCCGTCATTTCAGTGGTCCATTCCGCTAGGTTGAGTTGCTACAATTTCCTAGGATTTTGAGTGTTGTTCTAATGGATGTTTATTTCAGAATAGTTCCACATTTACAGAAAAACTGTGAAGATAATAACCATGTACACCATACCCAATTTCCCTTATTACTAATATCTTACTTCTGTATGGGGCAAAAGTAACATGAAGTGAATCATCAGTGAAACAGAGTGAAACCTCACTTCTCTAGTATCTCCAATATCCAAAAATGCTGTTCGAGACCAAGTTGTTCAAGGAAAAACTGTACCAGTTGTAGCATAAAATTCACATCTTGAGCTGACCATCCTTTCCATACTTTAACAATATTCAATAGTCTGCCATATAAAAAGGAAATCAAATACTTAATTATACACAGCCATCACTAACTCAACAGCCTGTTACTCATGACTGCGACCTCCACCATCCATCCCACCTACCGCCAATACGAACATAAATTCACTTTTGGACTTACAGTTTCTTCATCCACCCTTCTGTTTGAGGTCTTACTCCTTATCTCTACTAGTCTACAAAATCGTCTTATTAAGTTTCGCTACCTTGAGGCAACAGACACTACTGAAGGGGGCCTGGCCTCTATTTACACTCTCTAAGGTAATGAGGAGCCACTCCCTTCAGCTCTGGTTGCCCAAATTCTGTGGTTGCCCTGGTGTGGCTTGACATCACAATGCCTCAGCTAGACCATCCAGGAGGGGCGGGGGGAGCAGAAGATGCAGAAATCTCACACACTCTGGTTAGAAAACAGAGACCTTCCTCTTAACTCCTAACATTTTTCCCAAACTGTCCTCTCTCTCTCTCATTTCCTCTAGTTCCATTACAGTCCAGCGTATGGCAGGGAGGTGGTGTTTCCTCCAAGACAATTCCCATACTCCCCCGTCATTTCGGTGGTCCATTCCGCTAGGTTGAGTTGCTACAATTTCCTAGGATTTTGAGTGTTGTTCTAATGGATGTTTATTTCAGAATAGTTCCACATTTACAGAAAAACTGTGAAGATAATAACCATGTACACCATACCCAATTTCCCTTATTACTAATATCTTACTTCTGTATGGGGCAAAAGTAACATGAAGTGAATCATCAGTGAAACAGAGTGAAACCTCACTTCTCTAGTATCTCCAATATCCAAAAATGCTGTTCGAGACCAAGTTGTTCAAGGAAAAACTGTACCAGTTGTGGCATAAAATTCACATCTTGAGCTGACCATCCTTTCCATACTTTAACAATATTCAATAGTCTGCCATATAAAAAGGAAATCAAATACTTAATTATACACAGCCATCACTAACACAACACCCTGTTACTCATGACTGCGACCTCCACCATCCATCCCACCTACCGCCAATACGAACATAAACTCACTTTTGGACTTACAGTTTCTTCATCCACCCTTCTGTTTGAGGTCTTACTCCTTATCTCTACTAGTCTACAATATCGTCATTATTAAGTTTCGCTACCTTGAGGCAACAGACACTACTGAAGGGGGCCTGGCCTCTATTTACACTCTCTAAGGTAATGAGGAGCCACTCCCTTCAGCTCTGGTTGCCCAAATTCTGTGGTTGCCATGGTGTGGCTTGACATCACCATGCCTCAGCTAGACCATCCAGGAGGGGCGGGGGGAGCAGAAGATGCAGAAATCTCACACACTCTGGTTAGAAAACAGAGACCTTCCTCTTAACTCCTAACATTTTTCCCAAACTGTCCTCTCTCTCTCTCATTTCCTCTAGTTCCATTACAGTCCAGCGTATGGCAGGGAGGTGGTGTTTCCTCCAAGACAATTGCCATACTCCCCCGTCATTTCGGTGGTCCATTCCGCTAGGTTGAGTTGCTACAATTTCCTAGGATTTTGAGTGTTGTTCTAATGGATGTTTATTTCAGAATAGTTCCACATTTACAGAAAAACTGTGAAGATAATAACCATGTACACCATACCCAATTTCCCTTATTACTAATATCTTACTTCTGTATGGGGCAAAAGTAACATGAAGTGAATCATCAGTGAAACAGAGTGAAACCTCACTTCTCTAGTATCTCCAATATCCAAAAATGCTGTTCGAGACCAAGTTGTTCAAGGAAAAACTGTACCAGTTGTGGCATAAAATTCACATCTTGAGCTGACCATCCTTTCCATACTTTAACAATATTCAATAGTCTGCCATATAAAAAGGAAATCAAATACTTAATTTTACACAGCCATCACTAACACAACACCCTGTTACTCATGACTGCGACCTCCACCATCCATCCCACCTACCGCCAATACGAACATAAACTGACTTTTGGACTTACAGTTTCTTCATCCACCCTTCTGTTTGAGGTCTTACTCCTTATCTCTACTAGTCTACAATATCGTCATTATTAAGTTTCGCTACCTTGAGGCAACAGACACTACTGAAGGGGGCCTGGCCTCTATTTACACTCTCTAAGGTAATGAGGAGCCACTCCCTTCAGCTCTGGTTGCCCAAATTCTGTGGTTGCCATGGTGTGGCTTGACATCACCATGCCTCAGCTAGACCATCCAGGAGGGGCGGGGGGAGCAGAAGATGCAGAAATCTCACACACTCTGGTTAGAAAACAGAGACCTTCCTCTTAACTCCTAACATTTTTCCCAAACTGTCCTCTCTCTCTCTCATTTCCTCTAGTTCCATTACAGTCCAGCGTATGGCAGGGAGGTGGTGTTTCCTCCAAGACAATTGCCATACTCCCCCGTCATTTCGGTGGTCCATTCCGCTAGGTTGAGTTGCTACAATTTCCTAGGATTTTGAGTGTTGTTCTAATGGATGTTTATTTCAGAATAGTTCCACATTTACAGAAAAACTGTGAAGATAATAACCATGTACACCATACCCAATTTCCCTTATTACTAATATCTTACTTCTGTATGGGGCAAAAGTAACATGAAGTGAATCATCAGTGAAACAGAGTGAAACCTCACTTCTCTAGTATCTCCAATATCCAAAAATGCTGTTCGAGACCAAGTTGTTCAAGGAAAAACTGTACCAGTTGTAGCATAAAATTCACATCTTGAGCTGACCATCCTTTCCATACTTTAACAATATTCAATAGTCTGCCATATAAAAAGGAAATCAAATACTTAATTATACACAGCCATCACTAACACAACACCCTGTTACTCATGACTGCGACCTCCACCATCCATCCCACCTACCGCCAATACGAACATAAACTGACTTTTGGACTTACAGTTTCTTCATCCACCCTTCTGTTTGAGGTCTTACTCCTTATCTCTACTAGTCTACAATATCGTCATTATTAAGTTTCGCTACCTTGAGGCAACAGACACTACTGAAGGGGGCCTGGCCTCTATTTACACTCTCTAAGGTAATGAGGAGCCACTCCCTTCAGCTCTGGTTGCCCAAATTCTGTGGTTGCCATGGTGTGGCTTGACATCACCATGCCTCAGCTAGACCATCCAGGAGGGGCGGGGGGAGCAGAAGATGCAGAAATCTCACACACTCTGGTTAGAAAACAGAGACCTTCCTCTTAACTCCTAACATTTTTCCCAAACTGTCCTCTCTCTCTCTCATTTCCTCTAGTTCCATTACAGTCCAGCGTATGGCAGGGAGGTGGTGTTTCCTCCAAGACAATTGCCATACTCCCCCGTCATTTCGGTGGTCCATTCCGCTAGGTTGAGTTGCTACAATTTCCTAGGATTTTGAGTGTTGTTCTAATGGATGTTTATTTCAGAATAGTTCCACATTTACAGAAAAACTGTGAAGATAATAACCATGTACACCATACCCAATTTCCCTTATTACTAATATCTTACTTCTGTATGGGGCAAAAGTAACATGAAGTGAATCATCAGTGAAACAGAGTGAAACCTCACTTCTCTAGTATCTCCAATATCCAAAAATGCTGTTCGAGACCAAGTTGTTCAAGGAAAAACTGTACCAGTTGTAGCATAAAATTCACATCTTGAGCTGACCATCCTTTCCATACTTTAACAATATTCAATAGTCTGCCATATAAAAAGGAAATCAAATACTTAATTATACACAGCCATCACTAACACAACACCCTGTTACTCATGACTGCGACCTCCACCATCCATCCCACCTACCGCCAATACGAACATAAACTGACTTTTGGACTTACAGTTTCTTCATCCACCCTTCTGTTTGAGGTCTTACTCCTTATCTCTACTAGTCTACAATATCGTCATTATTAAGTTTCGCTACCTTGAGGCAACAGACACTACTGAAGGGGGCCTGGCCTCTATTTACACTCTCTAAGGTAATGAGGAGCCACTCCCTTCAGCTCTGGTTGCCCAAATTCTGTGGTTGCCATGGTGTGGCTTGACATCACAATGCCTCAGCTAGACCATCCAGGAGGGGCGGGGGGAGCAGAAGATGCAGAAATCTCACACACTCTGGTTAGAAAACAGAGACCTTCCTCTTAACTCCTAACATTTTTCCCAAACTGTCCTCTCTCTCTCTCATTTCCTCTAGTTCCATTACAGTCCAGCGTATGGCAGGGAGGTGGTGTTTCCTCCAAGACAATTGCCATACTCCCCCGTCATTTCGGTGGTCCATTCCGCTAGGTTGAGTTGCTACAATTTCCTAGGATTTTGAGTGTTGTTCTAATGGATGTTTATTTCAGAATAGTTCCACATTTACAGAAAAACTGTGAAGATAATAACCATGTACACCATACCCAATTTCCCTTATTACTAATATCTTACTTCTGTATGGGGCAAAAGTAACATGAAGTGAATCATCAGTGAAACAGAGTGAAACCTCACTTCTCTAGTATCTCCAATATCCAAAAATGCTGTTCGAGACCAAGTTGTTCAAGGAAAAACTGTACCAGTTGTGGCATAAAATTCACATCTTGAGCTGACCATCCTTTCCATACTTTAACAATATTCAATAGTCTGCCATATAAAAAGGAAATCAAATACTTAATTATACACAGCCATCACTAACTCAACAGCCTGTTACTCATGACTGCGACCTCCACCATCCATCCCACCTACCGCCAATACGAACATAAATTCACTTTTGGACTTACAGTTTCTTCATCCACCCTTCTGTTTGAGGTCTTACTCCTTATCTCTACTAGTCTACAAAATCGTCTTATTAAGTTTCGCTACCTTGAGGCAACAGACACTACTGAAGGGGGCCTGGCCTCTATTTACACTCTCTAAGGTAATGAGGAGCCACTCCCTTCAGCTCTGGTTGCCCAAATTCTGTGGTTGCCATGGTGTGGCTTGACATCACAATGCCTCAGCTAGACCATCCAGGAGGGGCGGGGGGAGCAGAAGATGCAGAAATCTCACACACTCTGGTTAGAAAACAGAGACCTTCCTCTTAACTCCTAACATTTTTCCCAAACTGTCCTCTCTCTCTCTCATTTCCTCTAGTTCCATTACAGTCCAGCGTATGGCAGGGAGGTGGTGTTTCCTCCAAGACAATTGCCATACTCCCCCGTCATTTCGGTGGTCCATTCCGCTAGGTTGAGTTGCTACAATTTCCTAGGATTTTGAGTGTTGTTCTAATGGATGTTTATTTCAGAATAGTTCCACATTTACAGAAAAACTGTGAAGATAATAACCATGTACACCATACCCAATTTCCCTTATTACTAATATCTTACTTCTGTATGGGGCAAAAGTAACATGAAGTGAATCATCAGTGAAACAGAGTGAAACCTCACTTCTCTAGTATCTCCAATATCCAAAAATGCTGTTCGAGACCAAGTTGTTCAAGGAAAAACTGTACCAGTTGTAGCATAAAATTCACATCTTGAGCTGACCATCCTTTCCATACTTTAACAATATTCAATAGTCTGCCATATAAAAAGGAAATCAAATACTTAATTATACACAGCCATCACTAACACAACACCCTGTTACTCATGACTGCGACCTCCACCATCCATCCCACCTACCGCCAATACGAACATAAAATGACTTTTGGACTTACAGTTTCTTCATCCACCCTTCTGTTTGAGGTCTTACTCCTTATCTCTACTAGTCTACAATATCGTCATTATTAAGTTTCGCTACCTTGAGGCAACAGACACTACTGAAGGGGGCCTGGCCTCTATTTACACTCTCTAAGGTAATGAGGAGCCACTCCCTTCAGCTCTGGTTGCCCAAATTCTGTGGTTGCCATGGTGTGGCTTGACATCACCATGCCTCAGCTAGACCATCCAGGAGGGGCGGGGGGAGCAGAAGATGCAGAAATCTCACACACTCTGGTTAGAAAACAGAGACCTTCCTCTTAACTCCTAACATTTTTCCCAAACTGTCCTCTCTCTCTCTCATTTCCTCTAGTTCCATTACAGTCCAGCGTATGGCAGGGAGGTGGTGTTTCCTCCAAGACAATTGCCATACTCCCCCGTCATTTCGGTGGTCCATTCCGCTAGGTTGAGTTGCTACAATTTCCTAGGATTTTGAGTGTTGTTCTAATGGATGTTTATTTCAGAATAGTTCCACATTTACAGAAAAACTGTGAAGATAATAACCATGTACACCATACCCAATTTCCCTTATTACTAATATCTTACTTCTGTATGGGGCAAAAGTAACATGAAGTGAATCATCAGTGAAACAGAGTGAAACCTCACTTCTCTAGTATCTCCAATATCCAAAAATGCTGTTCGAGACCAAGTTGTTCAAGGAAAAACTGTACCAGTTGTGGCATAAAATTCACATCTTGAGCTGACCATCCTTTCCATACTTTAACAATATTCAATAGTCTGCCATATAAAAAGGAAATCAAATACTTAATTATACACAGCCATCACTAACTCAACAGCCTGTTACTCATGACTGCGACCTCCACCATCCATCCCACCTACCGCCAATACGAACATAAATTCACTTTTGGACTTACAGTTTCTTCATCCACCCTTCTGTTTGAGGTCTTACTCCTTATCTCTACTAGTCTACAAAATCGTCTTATTAAGTTTCGCTACCTTGAGGCAACAGACACTACTGAAGGGGGCCTGGCCTCTATTTACACTCTCTAAGGTAATGAGGAGCCACTCCCTTCAGCTCTGGTTGCCCAAATTCTGTGGTTGCCCTGGTGTGGCTTGACATCACCATGCCTCAGCTAGACCATCCAGGAGGGGCGGGGGGAGCAGAAGATGCAGAAATCTCACACACTCTGGTTAGAAAACAGAGACCTTCCTCTTAACTCCTAACATTTTTCCCAAACTGTCCTCTCTCTCTCTCATTTCCTCTAGTTCCATTACAGTCCAGCGTATGGCAGGGAGGTGGTGTTTCCTCCAAGACAATTGCCATACTCCCCCGTCATTTCGGTGGTCCATTCCGCTAGGTTGAGTTGCTACAATTTCCTAGGATTTTGAGTGTTGTTCTAATGGATGTTTATTTCAGAATAGTTCCACATTTACAGAAAAACTGTGAAGATAATAACCATGTACACCATACCCAATTTCCCTTATTACTAATATCTTACTTCTGTATGGGGCAAAAGTAACATGAAGTGAATCATCAGTGAAACAGAGTGAAACCTCACTTCTCTAGTATCTCCAATATCCAAAAATGCTGTTCGAGACCAAGTTGTTCAAGGAAAAACTGTACCAGTTGTGGCATAAAATTCACATCTTGAGCTGACCATCCTTTCCATACTTTAACAATATTCAATAGTCTGCCATATAAAAAGGAAATCAAATACTTAATTATACACAGCCATCACTAACACAACACCCTGTTACTCATGACTGCGACCTCCACCATCCATCCCACCTACCGCCAATACGAACATAAACTGACTTTTGGACTTACAGTTTCTTCATCCACCCTTCTGTTTGAGGTCTTACTCCTTATCTCTACTAGTCTACAATATCGTCATTATTAAGTTTCGCTACCTTGAGGCAACAGACACTACTGAAGGGGGCCTGGCCTCTATTTACACTCTCTAAGGTAATGAGGAGCCACTCCCTTCAGCTCTGGTTGCCCAAATTCTGTGGTTGCCATGGTGTGGCTTGACATCACCATGCCTCAGCTAGACCATCCAGGAGGGGCGGGGGGAGCAGAAGATGCAGAAATCTCACACACTCTGGTTAGAAAACAGAGACCTTCCTCTTAACTCCTAACATTTTTCCCAAACTGTCCTCTCTCTCTCTCATTTCCTCTAGTTCCATTACAGTCCAGCGTATGGCAGGGAGGTGGTGTTTCCTCCAAGACAATTGCCATACTCCCCCGTCATTTCGGTGGTCCATTCCGCTAGGTTGAGTTGCTACAATTTCCTAGGATTTTGAGTGTTGTTCTAATGGATGTTTATTTCAGAATAGTTCCACATTTACAGAAAAACTGTGAAGATAATAACCATGTACACCATACCCAATTTCCCTTATTACTAATATCTTACTTCTGTATGGGGCAAAAGTAACATGAAGTGAATCATCAGTGAAACAGAGTGAAACCTCACTTCTCTAGTATCTCCAATATCCAAAAATGCTGTTCGAGACCAAGTTGTTCAAGGAAAAACTGTACCAGTTGTGGCATAAAATTCACATCTTGAGCTGACCATCCTTTCCATACTTTAACAATATTCAATAGTCTGCCATATAAAAAGGAAATCAAATACTTAATTATACACAGCCATCACTAACACAACACCCTGTTACTCATGACTGCGACCTCCACCATCCATCCCACCTACCGCCAATACGAACATAAACTGACTTTTGGACTTACAGTTTCTTCATCCACCCTTCTGTTTGAGGTCTTACTCCTTATCTCTACTAGTCTACAAAATCGTCTTATTAAGTTTCGCTACCTTGAGGCAACAGACACTACTGAAGGGGGCCTGGCCTCTATTTACACTCTCTAAGGTAATGAGGAGCCACTCCCTTCAGCTCTGGTTGCCCAAATTCTGTGGTTGCCATGGTGTGGCTTGACATCACCATGCCTCAGCTAGACCATCCAGGAGGGGCGGGGGGAGCAGAAGATGCAGAAATCTCACACACTCTGGTTAGAAAACAGAGACCTTCCTCTTAACTCCTAACATTTTTCCCAAACTGTCCTCTCTCTCTCTCATTTCCTCTAGTTCCATTACAGTCCAGCGTATGGCAGGGAGGTGGTGTTTCCTCCAAGACAATTGCCATACTCCCCCGTCATTTCGGTGGTCCATTCCGCTAGGTTGAGTTGCTACAATTTCCTAGGATTTTGAGTGTTGTTCTAATGGATGTTTATTTCAGAATAGTTCCACATTTACAGAAAAACTGTGAAGATAATAACCATGTACACCATACCCAATTTCCCTTATTACTAATATCTTACTTCTGTATGGGGCAAAAGTAACATGAAGTGAATCATCAGTGAAACAGAGTGAAACCTCACTTCTCTAGTATCTCCAATATCCAAAAATGCTGTTCGAGACCAAGTTGTTCAAGGAAAAACTGTACCAGTTGTAGCATAAAATTCACATCTTGAGCTGACCATCCTTTCCATACTTTAACAATATTCAATAGTCTGCCATATAAAAAGGAAATCAAATACTTAATTATACACAGCCATCACTAACACAACACCCTGTTACTCATGACTGCGACCTCCACCATCCATCCCACCTACCGCCAATACGAACATAAACTGACTTTTGGACTTACAGTTTCTTCATCCACCCTTCTGTTTGAGGTCTTACTCCTTATCTCTACTAGTCTACAATATCGTCATTATTAAGTTTCGCTACCTTGAGGCAACAGACACTACTGAAGGGGGCCTGGCCTCTATTTACACTCTCTAAGGTAATGAGGAGCCACTCCCTTCAGCTCTGGTTGCCCAAATTCTGTGGTTGCCATGGTGTGGCTTGACATCACAATGCCTCAGCTAGACCATCCAGGAGGGGCGGGGGGAGCAGAAGATGCAGAAATCTCACACACTCTGGTTAGAAAACAGAGACCTTCCTCTTAACTCCTAACATTTTTCCCAAACTGTCCTCTCTCTCTCTCATTTCCTCTAGTTCCATTACAGTCCAGCGTATGGCAGGGAGGTGGTGTTTCCTCCAAGACAATTGCCATACTCCCCCGTCATTTCGGTGGTCCATTCCGCTAGGTTGAGTTGCTACAATTTCCTAGGATTTTGAGTGTTGTTCTAATGGATGTTTATTTCAGAATAGTTCCACATTTACAGAAAAACTGTGAAGATAATAACCATGTACACCATACCCAATTTCCCTTATTACTAATATCTTACTTCTGTATGGGGCAAAAGTAACATGAAGTGAATCATCAGTGAAACAGAGTGAAACCTCACTTCTCTAGTATCTCCAATATCCAAAAATGCTGTTCGAGACCAAGTTGTTCAAGGAAAAACTGTACCAGTTGTGGCATAAAATTCACATCTTGAGCTGACCATCCTTTCCATACTTTAACAATATTCAATAGTCTGCCATATAAAAAGGAAATCAAATACTTAATTATACACAGCCATCACTAACTCAACAGCCTGTTACTCATGACTGCGACCTCCACCATCCATCCCACCTACCGCCAATACGAACATAAATTCACATTTGGACTTACAGTTTCTTCATCCACCCTTCTGTTTGAGGTCTTACTCCTTATCTCTACTAGTCTACAAAATCGTCTTATTAAGTTTCGCTACCTTGAGGCAACAGACACTACTGAAGGGGGCCTGGCCTCTATTTACACTCTCTAAGGTAATGAGGAGCCACTCCCTTCAGCTCTGGTTGCCCAAATTCTGTGGTTGCCATGGTGTGGCTTGACATCACAATGCCTCAGCTAGACCATCCAGGAGGGGCGGGGGGAGCAGAAGATGCAGAAATCTCACACACTCTGGTTAGAAAACAGAGACCTTCCTCTTAACTCCTAACATTTTTCCCAAACTGTCCTCTCTCTCTCTCATTTCCTCTAGTTCCATTACAGTCCAGCGTATGGCAGGGAGGTGGTGTTTCCTCCAAGACAATTGCCATACTCCCCCGTCATTTCGGTGGTCCATTCCGCTAGGTTGAGTTGCTACAATTTCCTAGGATTTTGAGTGTTGTTCTAATGGATGTTTATTTCAGAATAGTTCCACATTTACAGAAAAACTGTGAAGATAATAACCATGTACACCATACCCAATTTCCCTTATTACTAATATCTTACTTCTGTATGGGGCAAAAGTAACATGAAGTGAATCATCAGTGAAACAGAGTGAAACCTCACTTCTCTAGTATCTCCAATATCCAAAAATGCTGTTCGAGACCAAGTTGTTCAAGGAAAAACTGTACCAGTTGTAGCATAAAATTCACATCTTGAGCTGACCATCCTTTCCATACTTTAACAATATTCAATAGTCTGCCATATAAAAAGGAAATCAAATACTTAATTATACACAGCCATCACTAACACAACACCCTGTTACTCATGACTGCGACCTCCACCATCCATCCCACCTACCGCCAATACGAACATAAAATGACTTTTGGACTTACAGTTTCTTCATCCACCCTTCTGTTTGAGGTCTTACTCCTTATCTCTACTAGTCTACAATATCGTCATTATTAAGTTTCGCTACCTTGAGGCAACAGACACTACTGAAGGGGGCCTGGCCTCTATTTACACTCTCTAAGGTAATGAGGAGCCACTCCCTTCAGCTCTGGTTGCCCAAATTCTGTGGTTGCCATGGTGTGGCTTGACATCACCATGCCTCAGCTAGACCATCCAGGAGGGGCGGGGGGAGCAGAAGATGCAGAAATCTCACACACTCTGGTTAGAAAACAGAGACCTTCCTCTTAACTCCTAACATTTTTCCCAAACTGTCCTCTCTCTCTCTCATTTCCTCTAGTTCCATTACAGTCCAGCGTATGGCAGGGAGGTGGTGTTTCCTCCAAGACAATTGCCATACTCCCCCGTCATTTCGGTGGTCCATTCCGCTAGGTTGAGTTGCTACAATTTCCTAGGATTTTGAGTGTTGTTCTAATGGATGTTTATTTCAGAATAGTTCCACATTTACAGAAAAACTGTGAAGATAATAACCATGTACACCATACCCAATTTCCCTTATTACTAATATCTTACTTCTGTATGGGGCAAAAGTAACATGAAGTGAATCATCAGTGAAACAGAGTGAAACCTCACTTCTCTAGTATCTCCAATATCCAAAAATGCTGTTCGAGACCAAGTTGTTCAAGGAAAAACTGTACCAGTTGTGGCATAAAATTCACATCTTGAGCTGACCATCCTTTCCATACTTTAACAATATTCAATAGTCTGCCATATAAAAAGGAAATCAAATACTTAATTATACACAGCCATCACTAACTCAACAGCCTGTTACTCATGACTGCGACCTCCACCATCCATCCCACCTACCGCCAATACGAACATAAATTCACTTTTGGACTTACAGTTTCTTCATCCACCCTTCTGTTTGAGGTCTTACTCCTTATCTCTACTAGTCTACAAAATCGTCTTATTAAGTTTCGCTACCTTGAGGCAACAGACACTACTGAAGGGGGCCTGGCCTCTATTTACACTCTCTAAGGTAATGAGGAGCCACTCCCTTCAGCTCTGGTTGCCCAAATTCTGTGGTTGCCCTGGTGTGGCTTGACATCACCATGCCTCAGCTAGACCATCCAGGAGGGGCGGGGGGAGCAGAAGATGCAGAAATCTCACACACTCTGGTTAGAAAACAGAGACCTTCCTCTTAACTCCTAACATTTTTCCCAAACTGTCCTCTCTCTCTCTCATTTCCTCTAGTTCCATTACAGTCCAGCGTATGGCAGGGAGGTGGTGTTTCCTCCAAGACAATTGCCATACTCCCCCGTCATTTCGGTGGTCCATTCCGCTAGGTTGAGTTGCTACAATTTCCTAGGATTTTGAGTGTTGTTCTAATGGATGTTTATTTCAGAATAGTTCCACATTTACAGAAAAACTGTGAAGATAATAACCATGTACACCATACCCAATTTCCCTTATTACTAATATCTTACTTCTGTATGGGGCAAAAGTAACATGAAGTGAATCATCAGTGAAACAGAGTGAAACCTCACTTCTCTAGTATCTCCAATATCCAAAAATGCTGTTCGAGACCAAGTTGTTCAAGGAAAAACTGTACCAGTTGTGGCATAAAATTCACATCTTGAGCTGACCATCCTTTCCATACTTTAACAATATTCAATAGTCTGCCATATAAAAAGGAAATCAAATACTTAATTATACACAGCCATCACTAACACAACACCCTGTTACTCATGACTGCGACCTCCACCATCCATCCCACCTACCGCCAATACGAACATAAACTGACTTTTGGACTTACAGTTTCTTCATCCACCCTTCTGTTTGAGGTCTTACTCCTTATCTCTACTAGTCTACAATATCGTCATTATTAAGTTTCGCTACCTTGAGGCAACAGACACTACTGAAGGGGGCCTGGCCTCTATTTACACTCTCTAAGGTAATGAGGAGCCACTCCCTTCAGCTCTGGTTGCCCAAATTCTGTGGTTGCCATGGTGTGGCTTGACATCACCATGCCTCAGCTAGACCATCCAGGAGGGGCGGGGGGAGCAGAAGATGCAGAAATCTCACACACTCTGGTTAGAAAACAGAGACCTTCCTCTTAACTCCTAACATTTTTCCCAAACTGTCCTCTCTCTCTCTCATTTCCTCTAGTTCCATTACAGTCCAGCGTATGGCAGGGAGGTGGTGTTTCCTCCAAGACAATTGCCATACTCCCCCGTCATTTCGGTGGTCCATTCCGCTAGGTTGAGTTGCTACAATTTCCTAGGATTTTGAGTGTTGTTCTAATGGATGTTTATTTCAGAATAGTTCCACATTTACAGAAAAACTGTGAAGATAATAACCATGTACACCATACCCAATTTCCCTTATTACTAATATCTTACTTCTGTATGGGGCAAAAGTAACATGAAGTGAATCATCAGTGAAACAGAGTGAAACCTCACTTCTCTAGTATCTCCAATATCCAAAAATGCTGTTCGAGACCAAGTTGTTCAAGGAAAAACTGTACCAGTTGTGGCATAAAATTCACATCTTGAGCTGACCATCCTTTCCATACTTTAACAATATTCAATAGTCTGCCATATAAAAAGGAAATCAAATACTTAATTATACACAGCCATCACTAACACAACACCCTGTTACTCATGACTGCGACCTCCACCATCCATCCCACCTACCGCCAATACGAACATAAACTGACTTTTGGACTTACAGTTTCTTCATCCACCCTTCTGTTTGAGGTCTTACTCCTTATCTCTACTAGTCTACAAAATCGTCTTATTAAGTTTCGCTACCTTGAGGCAACAGACACTACTGAAGGGGGCCTGGCCTCTATTTACACTCTCTAAGGTAATGAGGAGCCACTCCCTTCAGCTCTGGTTGCCCAAATTCTGTGGTTGCCATGGTGTGGCTTGACATCACAATGCCTCAGCTAGACCATCCAGGAGGGGCGGGGGGAGCAGAAGATGCAGAAATCTCACACACTCTGGTTAGAAAACAGAGACCTTCCTCTTAACTCCTAACATTTTTCCCAAACTGTCCTCTCTCTCTCTCATTTCCTCTAGTTCCATTACAGTCCAGCGTATGGCAGGGAGGTGGTGTTTCCTCCAAGACAATTGCCATACTCCCCCGTCATTTCGGTGGTCCATTCCGCTAGGTTGAGTTGCTACAATTTCCTAGGATTTTGAGTGTTGTTCTAATGGATGTTTATTTCAGAATAGTTCCACATTTACAGAAAAACTGTGAAGATAATAACCATGTACACCATACCCAATTTCCCTTATTACTAATATCTTACTTCTGTATGGGGCAAAAGTAACATGAAGTGAATCATCAGTGAAACAGAGTGAAACCTCACTTCTCTAGTATCTCCAATATCCAAAAATGCTGTTCGAGACCAAGTTGTTCAAGGAAAAACTGTACCAGTTGTAGCATAAAATTCACATCTTGAGCTGACCATCCTTTCCATACTTTAACAATATTCAATAGTCTGCCATATAAAAAGGAAATCAAATACTTAATTATACACAGCCATCACTAACACAACACCCTGTTACTCATGACTGCGACCTCCACCATCCATCCCACCTACCGCCAATACGAACATAAACTGACTTTTGGACTTACAGTTTCTTCATCCACCCTTCTGTTTGAGGTCTTACTCCTTATCTCTACTAGTCTACAATATCGTCATTATTAAGTTTCGCTACCTTGAGGCAACAGACACTACTGAAGGGGGCCTGGCCTCTATTTACACTCTCTAAGGTAATGAGGAGCCACTCCCTTCAGCTCTGGTTGCCCAAATTCTGTGGTTGCCATGGTGTGGCTTGACATCACCATGCCTCAGCTAGACCATCCAGGAGGGGCGGGGGGAGCAGAAGATGCAGAAATCTCACACACTCTGGTTAGAAAACAGAGACCTTCCTCTTAACTCCTAACATTTTTCCCAAACTGTCCTCTCTCTCTCTCATTTCCTCTAGTTCCATTACAGTCCAGCGTATGGCAGGGAGGTGGTGTTTCCTCCAAGACAATTGCCATACTCCCCCGTCATTTCGGTGGTCCATTCCGCTAGGTTGAGTTGCTACAATTTCCTAGGATTTTGAGTGTTGTTCTAATGGATGTTTATTTCAGAATAGTTCCACATTTACAGAAAAACTGTGAAGATAATAACCATGTACACCATACCCAATTTCCCTTATTACTAATATCTTACTTCTGTATGGGGCAAAAGTAACATGAAGTGAATCATCAGTGAAACAGAGTGAAACCTCACTTCTCTAGTATCTCCAATATCCAAAAATGCTGTTCGAGACCAAGTTGTTCAAGGAAAAACTGTACCAGTTGTGGCATAAAATTCACATCTTGAGCTGACCATCCTTTCCATACTTTAACAATATTCAATAGTCTGCCATATAAAAAGGAAATCAAATACTTAATTATACACAGCCATCACTAACACAACACCCTGTTACTCATGACTGCGACCTCCACCATCCATCCCACCTACCGCCAATACGAACATAAACTGACTTTTGGACTTACAGTTTCTTCATCCACCCTTCTGTTTGAGGTCTTACTCCTTATCTCTACTAGTCTACAATATCGTCATTATTAAGTTTCGCTACCTTGAGGCAACAGACACTACTGAAGGGGGCCTGGCCTCTATTTACACTCTCTAAGGTAATGAGGAGCCACTCCCTTCAGCTCTGGTTGCCCAAATTCTGTGGTTGCCATGGTGTGGCTTGACATCACCATGCCTCAGCTAGACCATCCAGGAGGGGCGGGGGGAGCAGAAGATGCAGAAATCTCACACACTCTGGTTAGAAAACAGAGACCTTCCTCTTAACTCCTAACATTTTTCCCAAACTGTCCTCTCTCTCTCTCATTTCCTCTAGTTCCATTACAGTCCAGCGTATGGCAGGGAGGTGGTGTTTCCTCCAAGACAATTGCCATACTCCCCCGTCATTTCGGTGGTCCATTCCGCTAGGTTGAGTTGCTACAATTTCCTAGGATTTTGAGTGTTGTTCTAATGGATGTTTATTTCAGAATAGTTCCACATTTACAGAAAAACTGTGAAGATAATAACCATGTACACCATACCCAATTTCCCTTATTACTAATATCTTACTTCTGTATGGGGCAAAAGTAACATGAAGTGAATCATCAGTGAAACAGAGTGAAACCTCACTTCTCTAGTATCTCCAATATCCAAAAATGCTGTTCGAGACCAAGTTGTTCAAGGAAAAACTGTACCAGTTGTGGCATAAAATTCACATCTTGAGCTGACCATCCTTTCCATACTTTAACAATATTCAATAGTCTGCCATATAAAAAGGAAATCAAATACTTAATTATACACAGCCATCACTAACACAACACCCTGTTACTCATGACTGCGACCTCCACCATCCATCCCACCTACCGCCAATACGAACATAAACTGACTTTTGGACTTACAGTTTCTTCATCCACCCTTCTGTTTGAGGTCTTACTCCTTATCTCTACTAGTCTACAATATCGTCATTATTAAGTTTCGCTACCTTGAGGCAACAGACACTACTGAAGGGGGCCTGGCCTCTATTTACACTCTCTAAGGTAATGAGGAGCCACTCCCTTCAGCTCT
Organism: Myotis nattereri; assembly: GCF_964212035.1. NCBI lineage: Eukaryota > Metazoa > Chordata > Mammalia > Chiroptera > Vespertilionidae > Myotis > Myotis nattereri. Next base: position 9,816,590 of record NC_138085.1, read on the forward strand.
GGTTGCCCAAATTCTGTGGTTGCCATGGTGTGGCTTGACATCACCATGCCTCAGCTAGACCATCCAGGAGGGGCGGGGGGAGCAGAAGATGCAGAAATCTCACACACTCTGGTTAGAAAACAGAGACCTTCCTCTTAACTCCTAACATTTTTCCCAAACTGTCCTCTCTCTCTCTCATTTCCTCTAGTTCCATTACAGTCCAGCGTATGGCAGGGAGGTGGTGTTTCCTCCAAGACAATTGCCATACTCCCCCGTCATTTCGGTGGTCCATTCCGCTAGGTTGAGTTGCTACAATTTCCTAGGATTTTGAGTGTTGTTCTAATGGATGTTTATTTCAGAATAGTTCCACATTTACAGAAAAACTGTGAAGATAATAACCATGTACACCATACCCAATTTCCCTTATTACTAATATCTTACTTCTGTATGGGGCAAAAGTAACATGAAGTGAATCATCAGTGAAACAGAGTGAAACCTCACTTCTCTAGTATCTCCAATATCCAAAAATGCTGTTCGAGACCAAGTTGTTCAAGGAAAAACTGTACCAGTTGTGGCATAAAATTCACATCTTGAGCTGACCATCCTTTCCATACTTTAACAATATTCAATAGTCTGCCATATAAAAAGGAAATCAAATACTTAATTATACACAGCCATCACTAACACAACACCCTGTTACTCATGACTGCGACCTCCACCATCCATCCCACCTACCGCCAATACGAACATAAACTGACTTTTGGACTTACAGTTTCTTCATCCACCCTTCTGTTTGAGGTCTTACTCCTTATCTCTACTAGTCTACAATATCGTCATTATTAAGTTTCGCTACCTTGAGGCAACAGACACTACTGAAGGGGGCCTGGCCTCTATTTACACTCTCTAAGGTAATGAGGAGCCACTCCCTTCAGCTCTGGTTGCCCAAATTCTGTGGTTGCCATGGTGTGGCTTGACATCACCATGCCTCAGCTAGACCATCCAGGAGGGGCGGGGGGAGCAGAAGATGCAGAAATCTCACACACTCTGGTTAGAAAACAGAGACCTTCCTCTTAACTCCTAACATTTTTCCCAAACTGTCCTCTCTCTCTCTCATTTCCTCTAGTTCCATTACAGTCCAGCGTATGGCAGGGAGGTGGTGTTTCCTCCAAGACAATTCCCATACTCCCCCGTCATTTCGGTGGTCCATTCCGCTAGGTTGAGTTGCTACAATTTCCTAGGATTTTGAGTGTTGTTCTAATGGATGTTTATTTCAGAATAGTTCCACATTTACAGAAAAACTGTGAAGATAATAACCATGTACACCATACCCAATTTCCCTTATTACTAATATCTTACTTCTGTATGGGGCAAAAGTAACATGAAGTGAATCATCAGTGAAACAGAGTGAAACCTCACTTCTCTAGTATCTCCAATATCCAAAAATGCTGTTCGAGACCAAGTTGTTCAAGGAAAAACTGTACCAGTTGTGGCATAAAATTCACATCTTGAGCTGACCATCCTTTCCATACTTTAACAATATTCAATAGTCTGCCATATAAAAAGGAAATCAAATACTTAATTATACACAGCCATCACTAACACAACACCCTGTTACTCATGACTGCGACCTCCACCATCCATCCCACCTACCGCCAATACGAACATAAACTGACTTTTGGACTTACAGTTTCTTCATCCACCCTTCTGTTTGAGGTCTTACTCCTTATCTCTACTAGTCTACAATATCGTCATTATTAAGTTTCGCTACCTTGAGGCAACAGACACTACTGAAGGGGGCCTGGCCTCTATTTACACTCTCTAAGGTAATGAGGAGCCACTCCCTTCAGCTCTGGTTGCCCAAATTCTGTGGTTGCCATGGTGTGGCTTGACATCACCATGCCTCAGCTAGACCATCCAGGAGGGGCGGGGGGAGCAGAAGATGCAGAAATCTCACACACTCTGGTTAGAAAACAGAGACCTTCCTCTTAACTCCTAACATTTTTCCCAAACTGTCCTCTCTCTCTCTCATTTCCTCTAGTTCCATTACAGTCCAGCGTATGGCAGGGAGGTGGTGTTTCCTCCAAGACAATTGCCATACTCCCCCGTCATTTCGGTGGTCCATTCCGCTAGGTTGAGTTGCTACAATTTCCTAGGATTTTGAGTGTTGTTCTAATGGATGTTTATTTCAGAATAGTTCCACATTTACAGAAAAACTGTGAAGATAATAACCATGTACACCATACCCAATTTCCCTTATTACTAATATCTTACTTCTGTATGGGGCAAAAGTAACATGAAGTGAATCATCAGTGAAACAGAGTGAAACCTCACTTCTCTAGTATCTCCAATATCCAAAAATGCTGTTCGAGACCAAGTTGTTCAAGGAAAAACTGTACCAGTTGTGGCATAAAATTCACATCTTGAGCTGACCATCCTTTCCATACTTTAACAATATTCAATAGTCTGCCATATAAAAAGGAAATCAAATACTTAATTATACACAGCCATCACTAACACAACACCCTGTTACTCATGACTGCGACCTCCACCATCCATCCCACCTACCGCCAATACGAACATAAACTGACTTTTGGACTTACAGTTTCTTCATCCACCCTTCTGTTTGAGGTCTTACTCCTTATCTCTACTAGTCTACAATATCGTCATTATTAAGTTTCGCTACCTTGAGGCAACAGACACTACTGAAGGGGGCCTGGCCTCTATTTACACTCTCTAAGGTAATGAGGAGCCACTCCCTTCAGCTCTGGTTGCCCAAATTCTGTGGTTGCCATGGTGTGGCTTGACATCACCATGCCTCAGCTAGACCATCCAGGAGGGGCGGGGGGAGCAGAAGATGCAGAAATCTCACACACTCTGGTTAGAAAACAGAGACCTTCCTCTTAACTCCTAACATTTTTCCCAAACTGTCCTCTCTCTCTCTCATTTCCTCTAGTTCCATTACAGTCCAGCGTATGGCAGGGAGGTGGTGTTTCCTCCAAGACAATTGCCATACTCCCCCGTCATTTCGGTGGTCCATTCCGCTAGGTTGAGTTGCTACAATTTCCTAGGATTTTGAGTGTTGTTCTAATGGATGTTTATTTCAGAATAGTTCCACATTTACAGAAAAACTGTGAAGATAATAACCATGTACACCATACCCAATTTCCCTTATTACTAATATCTTACTTCTGTATGGGGCAAAAGTAACATGAAGTGAATCATCAGTGAAACAGAGTGAAACCTCACTTCTCTAGTATCTCCAATATCCAAAAATGCTGTTCGAGACCAAGTTGTTCAAGGAAAAACTGTACCAGTTGTGGCATAAAATTCACATCTTGAGCTGACCATCCTTTCCATACTTTAACAATATTCAATAGTCTGCCATATAAAAAGGAAATCAAATACTTAATTATACACAGCCATCACTAACACAACACCCTGTTACTCATGACTGCGACCTCCACCATCCATCCCACCTACCGCCAATACGAACATAAACTGACTTTTGGACTTACAGTTTCTTCATCCACCCTTCTGTTTGAGGTCTTACTCCTTATCTCTACTAGTCTACAATATCGTCATTATTAAGTTTCGCTACCTTGAGGCAACAGACACTACTGAAGGGGGCCTGGCCTCTATTTACACTCTCTAAGGTAATGAGGAGCCACTCCCTTCAGCTCTGGTTGCCCAAATTCTGTGGTTGCCATGGTGTGGCTTGACATCACCATGCCTCAGCTAGACCATCCAGGAGGGGCGGGGGGAGCAGAAGATGCAGAAATCTCACACACTCTGGTTAGAAAACAGAGACCTTCCTCTTAACTCCTAACATTTTTCCCAAACTGTCCTCTCTCTCTCTCATTTCCTCTAGTTCCATTACAGTCCAGCGTATGGCAGGGAGGTGGTGTTTCCTCCAAGACAATTGCCATACTCCCCCGTCATTTCGGTGGTCCATTCCGCTAGGTTGAGTTGCTACAATTTCCTAGGATTTTGAGTGTTGTTCTAATGGATGTTTATTTCAGAATAGTTCCACATTTACAGAAAAACTGTGAAGATAATAACCATGTACACCATACCCAATTTCCCTTATTACTAATATCTTACTTCTGTATGGGGCAAAAGTAACATGAAGTGAATCATCAGTGAAACAGAGTGAAACCTCACTTCTCTAGTATCTCCAATATCCAAAAATGCTGTTCGAGACCAAGTTGTTCAAGGAAAAACTGTACCAGTTGTGGCATAAAATTCACATCTTGAGCTGACCATCCTTTCCATACTTTAACAATATTCAATAGTCTGCCATATAAAAAGGAAATCAAATACTTAATTATACACAGCCATCACTAACACAACACCCTGTTACTCATGACTGCGACCTCCACCATCCATCCCACCTACCGCCAATACGAACATAAACTGACTTTTGGACTTACAGTTTCTTCATCCACCCTTCTGTTTGAGGTCTTACTCCTTATCTCTACTAGTCTACAATATCGTCATTATTAAGTTTCGCTACCTTGAGGCAACAGACACTACTGAAGGGGGCCTGGCCTCTATTTACACTCTCTAAGGTAATGAGGAGCCACTCCCTTCAGCTCTGGTTGCCCAAATTCTGTGGTTGCCATGGTGTGGCTTGACATCACCATGCCTCAGCTAGACCATCCAGGAGGGGCGGGGGGAGCAGAAGATGCAGAAATCTCACACACTCTGGTTAGAAAACAGAGACCTTCCTCTTAACTCCTAACATTTTTCCCAAACTGTCCTCTCTCTCTCTCATTTCCTCTAGTTCCATTACAGTCCAGCGTATGGCAGGGAGGTGGTGTTTCCTCCAAGACAATTCCCATACTCCCCCGTCATTTCGGTGGTCCATTCCGCTAGGTTGAGTTGCTACAATTTCCTAGGATTTTGAGTGTTGTTCTAATGGATGTTTATTTCAGAATAGTTCCACATTTACAGAAAAACTGTGAAGATAATAACCATGTACACCATACCCAATTTCCCTTATTACTAATATCTTACTTCTGTATGGGGCAAAAGTAACATGAAGTGAATCATCAGTGAAACAGAGTGAAACCTCACTTCTCTAGTATCTCCAATATCCAAAAATGCTGTTCGAGACCAAGTTGTTCAAGGAAAAACTGTACCAGTTGTGGCATAAAATTCACATCTTGAGCTGACCATCCTTTCCATACTTTAACAATATTCAATAGTCTGCCATATAAAAAGGAAATCAAATACTTAATTATACACAGCCATCACTAACACAACACCCTGTTACTCATGACTGCGACCTCCACCATCCATCCCACCTACCGCCAATACGAACATAAACTGACTTTTGGACTTACAGTTTCTTCATCCACCCTTCTGTTTGAGGTCTTACTCCTTATCTCTACTAGTCTACAATATCGTCATTATTAAGTTTCGCTACCTTGAGGCAACAGACACTACTGAAGGGGGCCTGGCCTCTATTTACACTCTCTAAGGTAATGAGGAGCCACTCCCTTCAGCTCTGGTTGCCCAAATTCTGTGGTTGCCATGGTGTGGCTTGACATCACCATGCCTCAGCTAGACCATCCAGGAGGGGCGGGGGGAGCAGAAGATGCAGAAATCTCACACACTCTGGTTAGAAAACAGAGACCTTCCTCTTAACTCCTAACATTTTTCCCAAACTGTCCTCTCTCTCTCTCATTTCCTCTAGTTCCATTACAGTCCAGCGTATGGCAGGGAGGTGGTGTTTCCTCCAAGACAATTGCCATACTCCCCCGTCATTTCGGTGGTCCATTCCGCTAGGTTGAGTTGCTACAATTTCCTAGGATTTTGAGTGTTGTTCTAATGGATGTTTATTTCAGAATAGTTCCACATTTACAGAAAAACTGTGAAGATAATAACCATGTACACCATACCCAATTTCCCTTATTACTAATATCTTACTTCTGTATGGGGCAAAAGTAACATGAAGTGAATCATCAGTGAAACAGAGTGAAACCTCACTTCTCTAGTATCTCCAATATCCAAAAATGCTGTTCGAGACCAAGTTGTTCAAGGAAAAACTGTACCAGTTGTGGCATAAAATTCACATCTTGAGCTGACCATCCTTTCCATACTTTAACAATATTCAATAGTCTGCCATATAAAAAGGAAATCAAATACTTAATTATACACAGCCATCACTAACACAACACCCTGTTACTCATGACTGCGACCTCCACCATCCATCCCACCTACCGCCAATACGAACATAAACTGACTTTTGGACTTACAGTTTCTTCATCCACCCTTCTGTTTGAGGTCTTACTCCTTATCTCTACTAGTCTACAATATCGTCATTATTAAGTTTCGCTACCTTGAGGCAACAGACACTACTGAAGGGGGCCTGGCCTCTATTTACACTCTCTAAGGTAATGAGGAGCCACTCCCTTCAGCTCTGGTTGCCCAAATTCTGTGGTTGCCATGGTGTGGCTTGACATCACCATGCCTCAGCTAGACCATCCAGGAGGGGCGGGGGGAGCAGAAGATGCAGAAATCTCACACACTCTGGTTAGAAAACAGAGACCTTCCTCTTAACTCCTAACATTTTTCCCAAACTGTCCTCTCTCTCTCTCATTTCCTCTAGTTCCATTACAGTCCAGCGTATGGCAGGGAGGTGGTGTTTCCTCCAAGACAATTGCCATACTCCCCCGTCATTTCGGTGGTCCATTCCGCTAGGTTGAGTTGCTACAATTTCCTAGGATTTTGAGTGTTGTTCTAATGGATGTTTATTTCAGAATAGTTCCACATTTACAGAAAAACTGTGAAGATAATAACCATGTACACCATACCCAATTTCCCTTATTACTAATATCTTACTTCTGTATGGGGCAAAAGTAACATGAAGTGAATCATCAGTGAAACAGAGTGAAACCTCACTTCTCTAGTATCTCCAATATCCAAAAATGCTGTTCGAGACCAAGTTGTTCAAGGAAAAACTGTACCAGTTGTGGCATAAAATTCACATCTTGAGCTGACCATCCTTTCCATACTTTAACAATATTCAATAGTCTGCCATATAAAAAGGAAATCAAATACTTAATTATACACAGCCATCACTAACACAACACCCTGTTACTCATGACTGCGACCTCCACCATCCATCCCACCTACCGCCAATACGAACATAAACTGACTTTTGGACTTACAGTTTCTTCATCCACCCTTCTGTTTGAGGTCTTACTCCTTATCTCTACTAGTCTACAATATCGTCATTATTAAGTTTCGCTACCTTGAGGCAACAGACACTACTGAAGGGGGCCTGGCCTCTATTTACACTCTCTAAGGTAATGAGGAGCCACTCCCTTCAGCTCTGGTTGCCCAAATTCTGTGGTTGCCATGGTGTGGCTTGACATCACCATGCCTCAGCTAGACCATCCAGGAGGGGCGGGGGGAGCAGAAGATGCAGAAATCTCACACACTCTGGTTAGAAAACAGAGACCTTCCTCTTAACTCCTAACATTTTTCCCAAACTGTCCTCTCTCTCTCTCATTTCCTCTAGTTCCATTACAGTCCAGCGTATGGCAGGGAGGTGGTGTTTCCTCCAAGACAATTGCCATACTCCCCCGTCATTTCGGTGGTCCATTCCGCTAGGTTGAGTTGCTACAATTTCCTAGGATTTTGAGTGTTGTTCTAATGGATGTTTATTTCAGAATAGTTCCACATTTACAGAAAAACTGTGAAGATAATAACCATGTACACCATACCCAATTTCCCTTATTACTAATATCTTACTTCTGTATGGGGCAAAAGTAACATGAAGTGAATCATCAGTGAAACAGAGTGAAACCTCACTTCTCTAGTATCTCCAATATCCAAAAATGCTGTTCGAGACCAAGTTGTTCAAGGAAAAACTGTACCAGTTGTGGCATAAAATTCACATCTTGAGCTGACCATCCTTTCCATACTTTAACAATATTCAATAGTCTGCCATATAAAAAGGAAATCAAATACTTAATTATACACAGCCATCACTAACACAACACCCTGTTACTCATGACTGCGACCTCCACCATCCATCCCACCTACCGCCAATACGAACATAAACTGACTTTTGGACTTACAGTTTCTTCATCCACCCTTCTGTTTGAGGTCTTACTCCTTATCTCTACTAGTCTACAATATCGTCATTATTAAGTTTCGCTACCTTGAGGCAACAGACACTACTGAAGGGGGCCTGGCCTCTATTTACACTCTCTAAGGTAATGAGGAGCCACTCCCTTCAGCTCTGGTTGCCCAAATTCTGTGGTTGCCATGGTGTGGCTTGACATCACCATGCCTCAGCTAGACCATCCAGGAGGGGCGGGGGGAGCAGAAGATGCAGAAATCTCACACACTCTGGTTAGAAAACAGAGACCTTCCTCTTAACTCCTAACATTTTTCCCAAACTGTCCTCTCTCTCTCTCATTTCCTCTAGTTCCATTACAGTCCAGCGTATGGCAGGGAGGTGGTGTTTCCTCCAAGACAATTGCCATACTCCCCCGTCATTTCGGTGGTCCATTCCGCTAGGTTGAGTTGCTACAATTTCCTAGGATTTTGAGTGTTGTTCTAATGGATGTTTATTTCAGAATAGTTCCACATTTACAGAAAAACTGTGAAGATAATAACCATGTACACCATACCCAATTTCCCTTATTACTAATATCTTACTTCTGTATGGGGCAAAAGTAACATGAAGTGAATCATCAGTGAAACAGAGTGAAACCTCACTTCTCTAGTATCTCCAATATCCAAAAATGCTGTTCGAGACCAAGTTGTTCAAGGAAAAACTGTACCAGTTGTGGCATAAAATTCACATCTTGAGCTGACCATCCTTTCCATACTTTAACAATATTCAATAGTCTGCCATATAAAAAGGAAATCAAATACTTAATTATACACAGCCATCACTAACACAACACCCTGTTACTCATGACTGCGACCTCCACCATCCATCCCACCTACCGCCAATACGAACATAAACTGACTTTTGGACTTACAGTTTCTTCATCCACCCTTCTGTTTGAGGTCTTACTCCTTATCTCTACTAGTCTACAATATCGTCATTATTAAGTTTCGCTACCTTGAGGCAACAGACACTACTGAAGGGGGCCTGGCCTCTATTTACACTCTCTAAGGTAATGAGGAGCCACTCCCTTCAGCTCTGGTTGCCCAAATTCTGTGGTTGCCATGGTGTGGCTTGACATCACCATGCCTCAGCTAGACCATCCAGGAGGGGCGGGGGGAGCAGAAGATGCAGAAATCTCACACACTCTGGTTAGAAAACAGAGACCTTCCTCTTAACTCCTAACATTTTTCCCAAACTGTCCTCTCTCTCTCTCATTTCCTCTAGTTCCATTACAGTCCAGCGTATGGCAGGGAGGTGGTGTTTCCTCCAAGACAATTGCCATACTCCCCCGTCATTTCGGTGGTCCATTCCGCTAGGTTGAGTTGCTACAATTTCCTAGGATTTTGAGTGTTGTTCTAATGGATGTTTATTTCAGAATAGTTCCACATTTACAGAAAAACTGTGAAGATAATAACCATGTACACCATACCCAATTTCCCTTATTACTAATATCTTACTTCTGTATGGGGCAAAAGTAACATGAAGTGAATCATCAGTGAAACAGAGTGAAACCTCACTTCTCTAGTATCTCCAATATCCAAAAATGCTGTTCGAGACCAAGTTGTTCAAGGAAAAACTGTACCAGTTGTGGCATAAAATTCACATCTTGAGCTGACCATCCTTTCCATACTTTAACAATATTCAATAGTCTGCCATATAAAAAGGAAATCAAATACTTAATTATACACAGCCATCACTAACACAACACCCTGTTACTCATGACTGCGACCTCCACCATCCATCCCACCTACCGCCAATACGAACATAAACTGACTGTTGGACTTACAGTTTCTTCATCCACCCTTCTGTTTGAGGTCTTACTCCTTATCTCTACTAGTCTACAATATCGTCATTATTAAGTTTCGCTACCTTGAGGCAACAGACACTACTGAAGGGGGCCTGGCCTCTATTTACACTCTCTAAGGTAATGAGGAGCCACTCCCTTCAGCTCTGGTTGCCCAAATTCTGTGGTTGCCATGGTGTGGCTTGACATCACCATGCCTCAGCTAGACCATCCAGGAGGGGCGGGGGGAGCAGAAGATGCAGAAATCTCACACACTCTGGTTAGAAAACAGAGACCTTCCTCTTAACTCCTAACATTTTTCCCAAACTGTCCTCTCTCTCTCTCATTTCCTCTAGTTCCATTACAGTCCAGCGTATGGCAGGGAGGTGGTGTTTCCTCCAAGACAATTGCCATACTCCCCCGTCATTTCGGTGGTCCATTCCGCTAGGTTGAGTTGCTACAATTTCCTAGGATTTTGAGTGTTGTTCTAATGGATGTTTATTTCAGAATAGTTCCACATTTACAGAAAAACTGTGAAGATAATAACCATGTACACCATACCCAATTTCCCTTATTACTAATATCTTACTTCTGTATGGGGCAAAAGTAACATGAAGTGAATCATCAGTGAAACAGAGTGAAACCTCACTTCTCTAGTATCTCCAATATCCAAAAATGCTGTTCGAGACCAAGTTGTTCAAGGAAAAACTGTACCAGTTGTGGCATAAAATTCACATCTTGAGCTGACCATCCTTTCCATACTTTAACAATATTCAATAGTCTGCCATATAAAAAGGAAATCAAATACTTAATTATACACAGCCATCACTAACACAACACCCTGTTACTCATGACTGCGACCTCCACCATCCATCCCACCTACCGCCAATACGAACATAAACTGACTGTTGGACTTACAGTTTCTTCATCCACCCTTCTGTTTGAGGTCTTACTCCTTATCTCTACTAGTCTACAATATCGTCATTATTAAGTTTCGCTACCTTGAGGCAACAGACACTACTGAAGGGGGCCTGGCCTCTATTTACACTCTCTAAGGTAATGAGGAGCCACTCCCTTCAGCTCTGGTTGCCCAAATTCTGTGGTTGCCATGGTGTGGCTTGACATCACCATGCCTCAGCTAGACCATCCAGGAGGGGCGGGGGGAGCAGAAGATGCAGAAATCTCACACACTCTGGTTAGAAAACAGAGACCTTCCTCTTAACTCCTAACATTTTTCCCAAACTGTCCTCTCTCTCTCTCATTTCCTCTAGTTCCATTACAGTCCAGCGTATGGCAGGGAGGTGGTGTTTCCTCCAAGACAATTGCCATACTCCCCCGTCATTTCGGTGGTCCATTCCGCTAGGTTGAGTTGCTACAATTTCCTAGGATTTTGAGTGTTGTTCTAATGGATGTTTATTTCAGAATAGTTCCACATTTACAGAAAAACTGTGAAGATAATAACCATGTACACCATACCCAATTTCCCTTATTACTAATATCTTACTTCTGTATGGGGCAAAAGTAACATGAAGTGAATCATCAGTGAAACAGAGTGAAACCTCACTTCTCTAGTATCTCCAATATCCAAAAATGCTGTTCGAGACCAAGTTGTTCAAGGAAAAACTGTACCAGTTGTGGCATAAAATTCACATCTTGAGCTGACCATCCTTTCCATACTTTAACAATATTCAATAGTCTGCCATATAAAAAGGAAATCAAATACTTAATTATACACAGCCATCACTAACACAACACCCTGTTACTCATGACTGCGACCTCCACCATCCATCCCACCTACCGCCAATACGAACATAAACTGACTTTTGGACTTACAGTTTCTTCATCCACCCTTCTGTTTGAGGTCTTACTCCTTATCTCTACTAGTCTACAATATCGTCATTATTAAGTTTCGCTACCTTGAGGCAACAGACACTACTGAAGGGGGCCTGGCCTCTATTTACACTCTCTAAGGTAATGAGGAGCCACTCCCTTCAGCTCTGGTTGCCCAAATTCTGTGGTTGCCATGGTGTGGCTTGACATCACCATGCCTCAGCTAGACCATCCAGGAGGGGCGGGGGGAGCAGAAGATGCAGAAATCTCACACACTCTGGTTAGAAAACAGAGACCTTCCTCTTAACTCCTAACATTTTTCCCAAACTGTCCTCTCTCTCTCTCATTTCCTCTAGTTCCATTACAGTCCAGCGTATGGCAGGGAGGTGGTGTTTCCTCCAAGACAATTGCCATACTCCCCCGTCATTTCGGTGGTCCATTCCGCTAGGTTGAGTTGCTACAATTTCCTAGGATTTTGAGTGTTGTTCTAATGGATGTTTATTTCAGAATAGTTCCACATTTACAGAAAAACTGTGAAGATAATAACCATGTACACCATACCCAATTTCCCTTATTACTAATATCTTACTTCTGTATGGGGCAAAAGTAACATGAAGTGAATCATCAGTGAAACAGAGTGAAACCTCACTTCTCTAGTATCTCCAATATCCAAAAATGCTGTTCGAGACCAAGTTGTTCAAGGAAAAACTGTACCAGTTGTGGCATAAAATTCACATCTTGAGCTGACCATCCTTTCCATACTTTAACAATATTCAATAGTCTGCCATATAAAAAGGAAATCAAATACTTAATTATACACAGCCATCACTAACACAACACCCTGTTACTCATGACTGCGACCTCCACCATCCATCCCACCTACCGCCAATACGAACATAAACTGACTGTTGGACTTACAGTTTCTTCATCCACCCTTCTGTTTGAGGTCTTACTCCTTATCTCTACTAGTCTACAATATCGTCATTATTAAGTTTCGCTACCTTGAGGCAACAGACACTACTGAAGGGGGCCTGGCCTCTATTTACACTCTCTAAGGTAATGAGGAGCCACTCCCTTCAGCTCTGGTTGCCCAAATTCTGTGGTTGCCATGGTGTGGCTTGACATCACCATGCCTCAGCTAGACCATCCAGGAGGGGCGGGGGGAGCAGAAGATGCAGAAATCTCACACACTCTGGTTAGAAAACAGAGACCTTCCTCTTAACTCCTAACATTTTTCCCAAACTGTCCTCTCTCTCTCTCATTTCCTCTAGTTCCATTACAGTCCAGCGTATGGCAGGGAGGTGGTGTTTCCTCCAAGACAATTGCCATACTCCCCCGTCATTTCGGTGGTCCATTCCGCTAGGTTGAGTTGCTACAATTTCCTAGGATTTTGAGTGTTGTTCTAATGGATGTTTATTTCAGAATAGTTCCACATTTACAGAAAAACTGTGAAGATAATAACCATGTACACCATACCCAATTTCCCTTATTACTAATATCTTACTTCTGTATGGGGCAAAAGTAACATGAAGTGAATCATCAGTGAAACAGAGTGAAACCTCACTTCTCTAGTATCTCCAATATCCAAAAATGCTGTTCGAGACCAAGTTGTTCAAGGAAAAACTGTACCAGTTGTGGCATAAAATTCACATCTTGAGCTGACCATCCTTTCCATACTTTAACAATATTCAATAGTCTGCCATATAAAAAGGAAATCAAATACTTAATTATACACAGCCATCACTAACACAACACCCTGTTACTCATGACTGCGACCTCCACCATCCATCCCACCTACCGCCAATACGAACATAAACTGACTTTTGGACTTACAGTTTCTTCATCCACCCTTCTGTTTGAGGTCTTACTCCTTATCTCTACTAGTCTACAATATCGTCATTATTAAGTTTCGCTACCTTGAGGCAACAGACACTACTGAAGGGGGCCTGGCCTCTATTTACACTCTCTAAGGTAATGAGGAGCCACTCCCTTCAGCTCTGGTTGCCCAAATTCTGTGGTTGCCATGGTGTGGCTTGACATCACCATGCCTCAGCTAGACCATCCAGGAGGGGCGGGGGGAGCAGAAGATGCAGAAATCTCACACACTCTGGTTAGAAAACAGAGACCTTCCTCTTAACTCCTAACATTTTTCCCAAACTGTCCTCTCTCTCTCTCATTTCCTCTAGTTCCATTACAGTCCAGCGTATGGCAGGGAGGTGGTGTTTCCTCCAAGACAATTGCCATACTCCCCCGTCATTTCGGTGGTCCATTCCGCTAGGTTGAGTTGCTACAATTTCCTAGGATTTTGAGTGTTGTTCTAATGGATGTTTATTTCAGAATAGTTCCACATTTACAGAAAAACTGTGAAGATAATAACCATGTACACCATACCCAATTTCCCTTATTACTAATATCTTACTTCTGTATGGGGCAAAAGTAACATGAAGTGAATCATCAGTGAAACAGAGTGAAACCTCACTTCTCTAGTATCTCCAATATCCAAAAATGCTGTTCGAGACCAAGTTGTTCAAGGAAAAACTGTACCAGTTGTGGCATAAAATTCACATCTTGAGCTGACCATCCTTTCCATACTTTAACAATATTCAATAGTCTGCCATATAAAAAGGAAATCAAATACTTAATTATACACAGCCATCACTAACACAACACCCTGTTACTCATGACTGCGACCTCCACCATCCATCCCACCTACCGCCAATACGAACATAAACTGACTTTTGGACTTACAGTTTCTTCATCCACCCTTCTGTTTGAGGTCTTACTCCTTATCTCTACTAGTCTACAATATCGTCATTATTAAGTTTCGCTACCTTGAGGCAACAGACACTACTGAAGGGGGCCTGGCCTCTATTTACACTCTCTAAGGTAATGAGGAGCCACTCCCTTCAGCTCTGGTTGCCCAAATTCTGTGGTTGCCATGGTGTGGCTTGACATCACCATGCCTCAGCTAGACCATCCAGGAGGGGCGGGGGGAGCAGAAGATGCAGAAATCTCACACACTCTGGTTAGAAAACAGAGACCTTCCTCTTAACTCCTAACATTTTTCCCAAACTGTCCTCTCTCTCTCTCATTTCCTCTAGTTCCATTACAGTCCAGCGTATGGCAGGGAGGTGGTGTTTCCTCCAAGACAATTGCCATACTCCCCCGTCATTTCGGTGGTCCATTCCGCTAGGTTGAGTTGCTACAATTTCCTAGGATTTTGAGTGTTGTTCTAATGGATGTTTATTTCAGAATAGTTCCACATTTACAGAAAAACTGTGAAGATAATAACCATGTACACCATACCCAATTTCCCTTATTACTAATATCTTACTTCTGTATGGGGCAAAAGTAACATGAAGTGAATCATCAGTGAAACAGAGTGAAACCTCACTTCTCTAGTATCTCCAATATCCAAAAATGCTGTTCGAGACCAAGTTGTTCAAGGAAAAACTGTACCAGTTGTGGCATAAAATTCACATCTTGAGCTGACCATCCTTTCCATACTTTAACAATATTCAATAGTCTGCCATATAAAAAGGAAATCAAATACTTAATTATACACAGCCATCACTAACACAACACCCTGTTACTCATGACTGCGACCTCCACCATCCATCCCACCTACCGCCAATACGAACATAAACTGACTTTTGGACTTACAGTTTCTTCATCCACCCTTCTGTTTGAGGTCTTACTCCTTATCTCTACTAGTCTACAATATCGTCATTATTAAGTTTCGCTACCTTGAGGCAACAGACACTACTGAAGGGGGCCTGGCCTCTATTTACACTCTCTAAGGTAATGAGGAGCCACTCCCTTCAGCTCTGGTTGCCCAAATTCTGTGGTTGCCATGGTGTGGCTTGACATCACCATGCCTCAGCTAGACCATCCAGGAGGGGCGGGGGGAGCAGAAGATGCAGAAATCTCACACACTCTGGTTAGAAAACAGAGACCTTCCTCTTAACTCCTAACATTTTTCCCAAACTGTCCTCTCTCTCTCTCATTTCCTCTAGTTCCATTACAGTCCAGCGTATGGCAGGGAGGTGGTGTTTCCTCCAAGACAATTGCCATACTCCCCCGTCATTTCGGTGGTCCATTCCGCTAGGTTGAGTTGCTACAATTTCCTAGGATTTTGAGTGTTGTTCTAATGGATGTTTATTTCAGAATAGTTCCACATTTACAGAAAAACTGTGAAGATAATAACCATGTACACCATACCCAATTTCCCTTATTACTAATATCTTACTTCTGTATGGGGCAAAAGTAACATGAAGTGAATCATCAGTGAAACAGAGTGAAACCTCACTTCTCTAGTATCTCCAATATCCAAAAATGCTGTTCGAGACCAAGTTGTTCAAGGAAAAACTGTACCAGTTGTGGCATAAAATTCACATCTTGAGCTGACCATCCTTTCCATACTTTAACAATATTCAATAGTCTGCCATATAAAAAGGAAATCAAATACTTAATTATACACAGCCATCACTAACACAACACCCTGTTACTCATGACTGCGACCTCCACCATCCATCCCACCTACCGCCAATACGAACATAAACTGACTTTTGGACTTACAGTTTCTTCATCCACCCTTCTGTTTGAGGTCTTACTCCTTATCTCTACTAGTCTACAATATCGTCATTATTAAGTTTCGCTACCTTGAGGCAACAGACACTACTGAAGGGGGCCTGGCCTCTATTTACACTCTCTAAGGTAATGAGGAGCCACTCCCTTCAGCTCTGGTTGCCCAAATTCTGTGGTTGCCATGGTGTGGCTTGACATCACCATGCCTCAGCTAGACCATCCAGGAGGGGCGGGGGGAGCAGAAGATGCAGAAATCTCACACACTCTGGTTAGAAAACAGAGACCTTCCTCTTAACTCCTAACATTTTTCCCAAACTGTCCTCTCTCTCTCTCATTTCCTCTAGTTCCATTACAGTCCAGCGTATGGCAGGGAGGTGGTGTTTCCTCCAAGACAATTGCCATACTCCCCCGTCATTTCGGTGGTCCATTCCGCTAGGTTGAGTTGCTACAATTTCCTAGGATTTTGAGTGTTGTTCTAATGGATGTTTATTTCAGAATAGTTCCACATTTACAGAAAAACTGTGAAGATAATAACCATGTACACCATACCCAATTTCCCTTATTACTAATATCTTACTTCTGTATGGGGCAAAAGTAACATGAAGTGAATCATCAGTGAAACAGAGTGAAACCTCACTTCTCTAGTATCTCCAATATCCAAAAATGCTGTTCGAGACCAAGTTGTTCAAGGAAAAACTGTACCAGTTGTGGCATAAAATTCACATCTTGAGCTGACCATCCTTTCCATACTTTAACAATATTCAATAGTCTGCCATATAAAAAGGAAATCAAATACTTAATTATACACAGCCATCACTAACTCAACAGCCTGTTACTCATGACTGCGACCTCCACCATCCATCCCACCTACCGCCAATACGAACATAAACTGACTTTTGGACTTACAGTTTCTTCATCCACCCTTCTGTTTGAGGTCTTACTCCTTATCTCTACTAGTCTACAAAATCGTCTTATTAAGTTTCGCTACCTTGAGGCAACAGACACTACTGAAGGGGGCCTGGCCTCTATTTATACTCTCTAAGGTAATGAGGAGCCACTCCCTTCAGCTCTGGTTGCCCAAATTCTGTGGTTGCCATGGTGTGGCTTGACATCACAATGCCTCAGCTAGACCATCCAGGAGGGGCGGGGGGAGCAGAAGATGCAGAAATCTCACACACTCTGGTTAGAAAACAGAGACCTTCCTCTTAACTCCTAACATTTTTCCCAAACTGTCCTCTCTCTCTCTCATTTCCTCTAGTTCCATTACAGTCCAGCGTATGGCAGGGAGGTGGTGTTTCCTCTAAGACAATTCCCATACTCCCCCGTCATTTCGGTGGTCCATTCCGCTAGGTTGAGTTGCTACAATTTCCTAGGATTTTGAGTGTTGTTCTAATGGATGTTTATTTTAGAATAGTTCCACATTTACAGAAAAATTGTGAAGATAATAACCATGTACACCATACCCAATTTCCCTTATTACTAATATCTTACTTCTGTATGGGGCAAAAGTAACACGAAGTGAATCATCAGTGAAACAGAGTGAAACCTCACTTCTCTAGTATCTCCAATATCCAAAAATGCTATTCGAGACCAAGTTGTTCAAGGAAAAACTGTACCAGTTGTGGTATAAAATTCACATCTTGAGCTGACCATCCTTTCCATACTTTAACAATATTCAATAGTCTGCCATATAAAAAGGAAATCAAATACTTAATTATACACAGCCATCACTAACACAACACCCTGTTACTCATGACTGCGACCTCCACCATCCATCCCACCTACCGCCAATACGAACATAAATTCACTTTTGGACTTACAGTTTCTTCATCCACCCTTCTGTTTGAGGTCTTACTCCTTATCTCTACTAGTCTACAATATCGTCTTATTAAGTTTCGCTACCTTGAGGCAACAGACACTACTGAAGGGGGCCTGGCCTCTATTTATACTCTCTAAGGTAATGAGGAGCCACTCCCTTCAGCTCTGGTTGCCCAAATTCTGTGGTTGCCATGGTGTGGCTTGACATCACAATGCCTCAGCTTGACCATCCAGGAGGGGCGGGGGGAGCAGAAGATGCAGAAATCTCACACACTCTGGTTATAAAACAGAGACCTTCCTCTTAACTCCTAACATTTTTCCCAAACTGTCCTCTCTCTCTCTCATTTCCTCTAGTTCCATTACAGTCCAGCGTATGGCAGGGAGGTGGTGTTTCCTCTAAGACAATTCCCATACTCCCCCGTCATTTCAGTGGTCCATTCCGCTAGGTTGAGTTGCTACAATTTCCTAGGATTTTGAGTGTTGTTTTAATGGATGTTTATTTTAGAATAGTTCCACATTTTCAGAAAAATTGTGAAGATAGTAACCATGTACACCATACCCAATTTCCCTTATTACTAATATCTTACTTCTGTATGGTGCAAAAGTAACACGAAGTGAATCATCAGTGAAACAGAGTGAAACCTCACTTCTCTAGTATCTCCAACATCCAAAAATGCTATTCTAGACCAAGTTGTTAAAAGAAAAACTGTACCAGTTGTGGTATAAAATTCACATCTTGAGCTGACCATCCTTTCCATACTTTAACAATATTCAATAGTCTGCCATATAAAAAGGAAATCAAATACTTAATTATACACAGCCATCACTAACACAACACCCTGTTACTCATGACTGCGACCTCCACCATACATCCCACCTACCGCCAATACGAACATAAATTCACTTTTGGACTTACAGTTTCTTCATCCACCCTTCTGTTTGAGGTCTTACTCCTTATCTCTACTAGTCTACAATATCGTCTTATTAAATTTCGCTACCTTGAGGCAACAGACACTACTGAAGGGGGCCTGGCCTCTATTTATACTCTATAAGGTAATGAGGAGCCACTCCCTTCAGCTCTGGTTGCCCAAATTCTGTGGTTGCCCTGGTATGGCTTGACATCACCATGCCTCAGCTAGACCATCCAGGAGGGGCGGAGGGAGCAGAAGATGCAGAAATCTCACACACTCTGGTTATAAAACAGAGACCTTCCTCTTAACTCCTAACATTTTTCCCAAACTGTCCTCTCTCTCTCTCATTTCCTCTAGTTCCATTACAGTCCAGCATATGGCAGGGAGGTGGTGTTTCCTCTAAGACAATTGCCATACTACCCCGTCATTTCAGTGGTCCATTCCACTAGGTTCAGTTGCTACAATTTCCTAGGATTTTGAGTGTTGTTTTAATGGATGTTTATTTTAGAATAGTTCCACATTTACAGAAAAATTGTGAAGATAATAACCATGTACACCATACCCAATTTCCCTTATTACTAATATCTTACTACTGTATGGGGCAAAAGTAACATGAAGTGAATCATCAGTGAAACAGAGTGAAACCTCACTTCTCTAGTATCTCCAATATCCAAAAGTGCTGTTCTAGACCAAGTTGTTAAAAGAAAAACTGTACCAGTTGTGGCATAAAATTCACATCTTGAGCTGACCATCCTTTCCATACTTTAACAATATTCAATAGTCTGCCATATAAAAAGGAAATCAAATACTTAATTATACACTGCCATCACTAACACAACACCCTGTTACTCATGACTGCGATGTCCACCATCCATCCCACCTACCCCCAATACGAACATAAATTCACTTTTGGACTTACAGTTTCTTCATTCACCCTTCTGTTTGGAGTCTTACTCCTTATCTCTACTAGTCTACAATATCCTCTTATTAAGGTTCGCTATCTTGAGGCAACAGACACTACTGAAGGGGGCCTGGTCTCTATATTCTTTAGGGTAATGAGGAGCCACTCCCTTCAGCTCTGGTTGCCCAAATTCTGTGGTTGCCATGGTGTGGCGTGAAATCACAAAGCCTCAGCTAGACTATCCAGGAGGGGCGGTGGTGGCAGAAGATGCAGAAATCTCACACACTCTGGTTATAAAACAGAGACCTTCCTCTTAACACCTATCATTTTTCCCAAACTGTCCTCTCTCTCTCTCATTTCCTCTAGTTCCATTACAGTCCAGCGTATGGCAGGGAGGTGGTGTTTCCTCTAAGACAATTCCCATACTCCCCCGTCATTTCAGTGGTCCATTCCGCTAGGTTGAGTTGCTACAATTTCCTAGGATTTTGAGTGTTGTTTTAATGGATGTTTATTTTAGAATAGTTCCACATTTTCAGAAAAATTGTGAAGATAGTAACCATGTACACCATACCCAATTTCCCTTATTACTAATATCTTACTTCTGTATGGTGCAA
The DNA here is from genome assembly GCF_964212035.1 of Myotis nattereri. Classification (NCBI taxonomy): domain Eukaryota; kingdom Metazoa; phylum Chordata; class Mammalia; order Chiroptera; family Vespertilionidae; genus Myotis; species Myotis nattereri. Next base: position 9,837,147 of record NC_138085.1, read on the forward strand.
AAGTAACACGAAGTGAATCATCAGTGAAACAGAGTGAAACCTCACTTCTCTAGTATCTCCAACATCCAAAAATGCTATTCTAGACCAAGTTGTTAAAAGAAAAACTGTACCAGTTGTGGTATAAAATTCACATCTTGAGCTGACCATCCTTTCCATACTTTAACAATATTCAATAGTCTGCCATATAAAAAGGAAATCAAATAATTATACACAGCCATCACTAACACAACACCCTGTTACTCATGACTGCGACCTCCACCATCCATCCCACCTACCGCCAATACGAACATAAATTCACTTTTGGACTTACAGTTTCTTCATCCACCCTTCTGTTTGAGGTCTTACTCCTTATCTCTACTAGTCTACAATATCGTCTTATTAAATTTCGCTACCTTGAGGCAACAGACACTACTGAAGGGGGCCTGGCCTCTATTTATACTCTATAAGGTAATGAGGAGCCACTCCCTTCAGCTCTGGTTGCCCAAATTCTGTGGTTGCCATGGTGTGGCTTGACATCACAATGCCTCAACTTGACCATCCAGGAGGGGCGGGGGGAGCAGAAGATGCAGAAAACTCACACACTCTGGTTATAAAACAGAGACCTTCCTCTTAACTCCTAACATTTTTCCCAAACTGTCCTCTCTCTCTCTCATTTCCTCTAGTTCCATTACAGTCCAGCGTATGGCAGGGAGGTGGTGTTTCCTCTAAGACAATTCCCATACTCCCCCTTCATTTCAGTGGTCCATTCCGCTAGGTTGAGTTGCTACAATTTCCTAGGATTTTGAGTGTTGTTCTAATGGATGTTTATTTTAGAATAGTTCCACATTTACAGAAAAATTGTGAAGATAATAACCATGTACACCATACCCAATTTCCCTTATTACTAATATCTTACTTCTGTATGGGGCAAAAGTAACATGAAGTGAATCATCAGTGAAACAGAGTGAAACCTCACTTCTCTAGTATCTCCAATATCCAAAAATGCTGTTCTAGACCAAGTTGTGCAAGGAAAAACTGTACCAGTTGTGGCATAAAATTCACATCTTGAGCTGACCATCCTTTCCATACTTTAACAATATTCAATAGTCTGCCATATAAAAAGGAAATCAAATACTTAATTATACACTGCCATCACTAACACAACACCCTGTTACTCATGACTGCGACCTCCACCATCCATCCCACCTACCCCCAATACGAACATAAATTCACTTTTGGACTTACAGTTTCTTCATCCACCCTTCTGTTTGGAGTCTTACTCCTTATCTCTACTAGTCTACAAAATCCTCTTATTAAGGTTCGCTATCTTGAGGCAACAGACACTTCTGAAGGGGGCCTGGCCTCTATTTATACTCTATAAGGTAATGAGGAGCCACTCCCTTCAGCTCTGGTTGCCCAAATTCTGTGGTTGCCATGGTGTGGCTTGACATCACAATGCCTCAGCTAGACCATCCAGGAGGGGCTTGGGTGGCAGAAGATGCAGAAATCTCACACACTCTGGTTATAAAACAGAGACCTTCCTCTTAACTCCTAACATTTTTCCCAAACTGTCCTCTCTCTCTCTCATTTCCTCTAGTTCCATTACAGTCCAGCATATGGGAGGGAGGTGTTGTTTCTTCTAAGACAATTGCCATACTCCCCCGTCATTTCAATAGTCCATTCCACTAGGTTGAGTTGCTACAATTTCCTAGGATTTTGAGTGTTGTTTTAATGGATGTTTATTTTAGAATAGTTCCACATTTACAGAAAAACTGTGAAGATAATAACCATGTACATCATACCCAATTTCCCTTAGCACTAATATCTTTCTTATGTATGGGGCAAAAGTAACATGAAGTGAATCATCAGTGAAACAGAGTAAAACCTCAGTTCTCTAGTATCTCCAATATCCAAAAGTGCTGTTCTAGACCAAGTTGTTAAAAGAAAAACTGTACCAGTTGTGGAATAAAATTCACATCTTGAGCTGACCATCCTTTCCATACTTTTACAATATTTAATAGTCTGCCATATAAAAAGGAAATCAAATACTTAATTATACACTGCCATCACTAACACAGCACGCTGTTACTCATGACTGCGACGTCCACCATCCATCCCACCTAACTCCAATACGAACATAAATTCACTTTTGGACTTACAGTTTCTTCATTCACCCTTCTGTTTGGAGTCTTACTCCTTATCTCTACTAGTCTACAATATCCTCTTATTAAGGTTCGCTATCTTGAGGCAACAGACCATACTGAAGGGGGCCTGGTCTCTATTTATATTCTTTAGGGTAATGAGGAGCCACTCCCTTCAGCTCTGGTTGCCCAAAATCTGTGGTTGCCATGGTGTGGCGTGACATCACAAAGCCTCAGCTAGACTATCAAGGAGGGCCGGGGTTGGCAGAAGATGCAGAAATCTCACACACTCTGGTTATAAAACTGAGACCTTCCTCTTAACTCCTAACATTTTTCCCAAACTGTCCTCTCTCTCTCTCATTTCCTCTAGTTCCATTACAGTCCTGCATTTGGCAGGGAGGTGGTGTTTCCTCTAAGACAATTCCCATACTCCCCCGTCATTTCAGTGGTCCATTCCGCTAGGTTCAGTTGCTACAATTTCCTAGGATATTGAGTGTTGTTTTAATGGATGTTTATTTTAGAATAGTTCCACATTTACAGAAACATTGTAAAGATAATAACCATGTACACCATACCCAATTTCCCTTAGTGCTAATATCTTACTTATGTATGGGGCACAAGTAACATGAAGTGAATCATCAGTGAAACAGTAAAACCTCACTTCTCTAGTATCTCCAATATCCAACAATGCTGTTCTAGACCAAGTTTTTAAATGAAAAACTGGACCAGTTGTGGCATAAAACTTCAGATATTGAGCTGACCATCCTTTCAAGAGTTTAACAATATTCAATAGTCTACCATGTAAAAGGAAATCAAATTCATTATTATACACTGCCGGCACTAACACAACACCCTGTTTCTCATGACTTTGACCACCACCATTCCTCCCACCCTCCCAAATCCAAACCTATATTAAACATCACCTTCTTTTTTCCTTGCCAGTATGAGAAAGTTTTGTGAAAAACATCCCGCCTCGCTCTGCCTTCCCCTCTCCATATCCATCTCCCCTTACCACTGTGGCCAAGCTCAGAACAGGACTGTGGTCAGCAGTCTGTCTCAGTCCTCATCCCAGACACCCAGTGCCCCGAGGGTGGGTGTGTGCAGTGCACAGGACCTTCCGGAGAGCTGCCAGTGGGAAGAAGAGTCTTACTCAGACTCCGTGTTGAACCTGCTGGATCCCACAACTGCTACAACCAGGAGAGCCACACAGGGGCCGAGGGTGGCATGGGGCTGCCCCCTGGGTGGGCAAGGGGGGACTGCACAGAGGCTCAGATCTAAACAAGTGTGCCATGGGAGGGCAGAGTGGAAAGAAAGACCAGGACTCAGACTCTGTTGCCCACCTGCCTCTCCCCAGGGCCTTTGCTGCGATGGTGGGGACCTGGCTGGACCAGGTCCAGGGTTTGGGGCAGCCCCTTCCTTTCGCCTGCTTCGAGGTAGAGCAGGCCTTGGTGACCGTCAACTCTGCCTCACACTTGGTGGGCCATGCCCAAAATCTATGGTTGGCACTGCAGCACCTTGAGCCCACCGAGGCAACTCAACAAGGTGAGGGGGAATGATCATGTGGGCAGATCATCGGGGAATGGCAGGCTCATGGGTTGGAGTTTCCTTAAGGCGGTGGCATCTTTCCTGTCTGCACTAAGTCACAGGAAAGCCAGGAGTGTGAGTCAATGTGTCTCTTTCTCCTGCTCCAGGTCCAAGCCCAGAGCTCCAGAGCTCTCCGGAGGCAGAGGAAGGGCCTGCTCAGGGGCCAGACTGGTCCAATGAGAGGCCCTGCCCTGGCTAGGCCTGGCCCGAGGCAGTACCTGAAGCCATTATGGAGCCAGCTACTGGCTGCCCTGGAAGACTTCTCTCGTGCTGTCAGAAGAGTTCTAGGCGATTATCTTCAATAATTCAGAGGAATACATCCCAACTGTACATTTATAATAGTAAATAAGGATAATTTCTAAAAGTACCTACCTATTTATGTAGACTATTTCCCATTAAGTTAAATACTCCTTTTGAATAAATAAGGTTGTTATTTAAAAACACGTGTAAAAAAATTAAGAAGCAGGAAGAGAGCGTAAGAGAACTCTGGGACAATGCTAAACGAAACAACATCTGAATAATAGGGGTGCCAGAAGGAGAGGAAACTGAGCAAGGAATAGAAAACCTGTTTGAAAAAATAGTAACAGAAAATTTCCCTGATATAGGGAGGAAAAAAACTCACACAAATCCAAGAAGCTCACAGAGTCCCAAACAAAATGAACCCGAAAAGAGCGACACCAAGGCACATAATAATTAAATTGGCAAACACCAACGACAAAGCAAGAATCTTAAAAGCAGCCAGAGAGAGACGGAAAGTTACCTACAAAGGATCCCCCATCAGACTAGCGACCGATTTCTCAACAGAAACACATCAGGCAAGAAGGGAATGGAATGAAATATACAAAGTCATGCAAAGGAAGGGTCTGAATCCAAGAATACTATACCCAGCGAGGCTATCAATCAAAATTGAGGGTCAAATCAGGAGCTTCACAGGCAAAAATGGTCTACGGGAGTTTATTACAACCAAACCAGCAATGCAAGAAATGCTAAAGGGTCTGCTGTAAATAGAAAAAACAGGAAACAAAGAAGGAACACAGCGGTAAAGAACAAAAATGGCGACTAACAAGTTTCTATCAATAATAACTTTAAATGTAAATGGATTAAATTCCCCAGTCAAAAGGCATAGGGTAAATGAGTGGATAAGAAAACATGACCCATATATCTGCTGTCTACAGGAAACCCACCTCAGAAAAAAAGACGCACACAGACTGATGGTGAAGGGATGGAAAAAGGTTTTTCAGGCCAATGGAAGTGAAAAAAGAGCCGGGGTAGCAATACTTATATCTGACAAATTAGATCTCAAAGTGAAGGACATAAAAAGAGATCAAGAAGGCCACTTCATAATACTAAAGGGAGCAGTCCAACAAGAAGAAATAACTCTGGTAAATATATATGCACCCAATATAGGAGCACCCAAATACGTAAGAAATCTTCTGGAGAAGATCAAGGGAGAGATTGACAGCAATACAATCATAGTAGGAGACCTTAACACCCCATTATCGCCACTGGACAAATCCTCTAAACAGAAACTCAGCAAAGAAACATCAATCCTAAATGACTCACTAGATCAGATGGAATTAATTGACATCTTCAGAACATTTCACCCCAAAGCCACAGAATATACATTCTCCTCAGGTGCACATTTGTCATCTTCAAAGATAGACCATATATTGGGTCACAGACAAAGTCTCTTCAAATTCAAGAAAATTGAAATCATATCAAGTATCTTCTCAGACCACAAAGGCATAAAACTGGAAATCAACTACAACAAAAACAATCCAAAAAAATCAAACACATGGAGACTAAATAGCATGCTATTAAACAACGACTGGGTCACCAGTGAGATCAAAGAAGAAATAAAAAACATCAAAGAAGAAATAAAAAACATCATGGCAACGAATGACAATGAAAACACAACAATCCAAAACCTATGGGACACAGCAAAAGCAGTCTTGAGAGGGAAGTTCATAGCTCTACAAGCCTACTGCAAGAAACAAGAAACAATGAGAATAAATGACCTAACTCTACAACTCGAAGAATTAGAAAGAGAGCAACAAAAAAAGCCCACTGTAAGCAGAAGGAAGGAAATAACAAAGATCAGAGCGGAGATAAACGACATAGAGACCAAAAAAACAATACAAAAGATCAACAAAACCAAGAGCTGGTTCTTTGAAAGGATAAACAAGATTGATACACCTCTAGCCAGGCTCACCAAGAAACAAAGAGAGAGGACCCAAATAAACAAAATCAGAAATGAAAGAGGAGAAATAACAACAGACCCCGTAGAAATACAAAGGATTGTTAGAAAATACTATGAACAACTCTACTCCAACACACTAGACAACCTGGAGGAAATGGACATATTCCTAGATAAATACAACCTTCCAAAACTTAACCAGGAAGAATCTAAAAATCTCAATAGGCCAATAACTATGGAGGAAATCGAAGCAGTAATCAAAAAGCTTCCAGCAAACAAAAGCCCGGGGCCAGATGGCTTCACAGGGGAGTTTTACCAAACATTCAAGGAAGACCTAAAACCTATCCTCCTCAGACTATGTCGAAAGATCTTTGAGGAAGGAACACTTCCCAGCTCATTCTATGAAGCCAACATCACCCTAATCCCAAAACCAGATAAAGACAATACAATGAAAGAGAATTATAGGCCAATATCCCTCATGAACATAGATGCCAAAATCCTCAACAAAATCCTAGCAAATCGGATCCAGCAGTACATCAAAAAGATCATACACCATGACCAAGTAGGATTTATCCCAGGGATGCAAGGATGGTACAATATCCGCAAATCAATAAACGTGATACACCACATAAACAAATTGAGAGAAAAAAAACCACATAGTCATATCAATTGATGCGGAAAAAGCATTTGACAAAATCCAACACCCTTTCTTGATAAAAACTCTCAGCAAGATAGGAATTGAGGGATCATACCTCAACATAATAAAAGCCATATATGACAAACCCACAGCCAACATCATAATCAATGGGCAAAAACGAAAACCATTCCCCCTAAAAACAGGAACAAGACAGGGATGCCCCCTCTCACCACTCCTGTTCAACATAGTACTGGAAGTACTAGCCATTGCGATCAGACACGAAGAAGAAATAAAAGGCATCCAGATTGGAAAAGAAGAAGTAAAACTGTCCTTATTTGCAGATGACATGATACTGTACATACAGAACCCTAAAGACTCCATCAAAAAATTATTAGACTTAATAAATGAATTTGGCAATGTAGCAGGATACAAAATTAATGCTAAGAAATCCATGGCATTTCTTTACACCAATAGTGAACTTACAGAAAGTGAAACTACAGAAGCAATCCCATTTACCATTGCACCAAAAAAATTAAAATACCTAGGAATAAACTTAACTAAGGAGGTAAAAGACTTATATGCTGAAAACTACAGGACACTGAAAAAAGAGATAGAGGAAGACATAAACAGATGGAAGAATATACCGTGTTCACGGATTGGTAGAATCAACATCATCAAAATGTCCATACTACCCAAAGCAATTTATAGATTCAATGCAATCCCCATTAAATTACCAACGGCATATTTCACAAATCTAGAACGAACGTTCCAAAAATTCATCTGGAATAAAAAAAGACCCCGAATAGCTGCAGCAATCCTGAGAAAACACAAAGTAGGTGGGATCTCAATACCAGATATCAAACTGTATTACAAAGCCACTGTTCTTAAAACAGCTTGGTACTGGCACAAGAACAGACATATAGATCAATGGAATAGAATAGAGACCCCAGAAATCGACCCAAACCACTATGCCCAATTAATATTCGACAAAGGAGGCAAGAGCATTCAATGGAGTCAAGACAGTCTTTTCAATAAATGGTGTTGGGAAATTGGACAGATACATGCAAAAGGATGAAACTAGATCACCAACTCACACCATACACAAAAATAAACTCAAAATGGATAAAAGACTTAAACGTAAGACGGGAAACCATAAAAATACTAGAGGAATCCACAGGCAGCGAAATCGCAAACATATGCCGAAGAAATTTCTTCTCTGATAATGCTCCTAGGGCAATGGAAACTAAAGAGAAAATAAACAAATGGGACTACATCAAAATAAAAAGCTTTTGCACAGCAAAGGAAACCATCAAAAAAACAACAAGAAGACCCACTACATGGGAGAACATATTTACCAATGATACCACCGATAAGGGTTTAATTTCCAACATATACAGGGATCTCATGAAACTTAACAAAAGGAAGATAAAAAATCCAATAAAAAAATGGGCAACAGACCTAGATAGACACTTTTCGAAAGAGGACATACAGAAGGCAGAAAGACATATGAAAACCTGCTCAAAGTCACTAATTATACGAGAGATGCAAATCAAAACGACAATGCGTTATCATCTCACACCTGTCAGAATGGCTATCATCAACAAATCAACAAACAACAAGTGTTGGAGAGGATGTGGAGAAAAAGGAACCCTTCTGCACTGCTGGTGGGAATGCAGACTGGTGCAGCCACTGTGGAGAACAGTATGGAGCTACCTCAGAAGACTAAAAATGGAACTCCCATTTGACCCTGTGATCCCACTCCTAGGAATATATCCCAAGAAACCAGAAACGCCAATTAGAAAGGATATATGCACCCCTATGTTCATAGCAGCACAATTCACCATAGCTAAGATTTGGAAACAGCCTAAGTGCCCATCAGCAGATGAGTGGATCAGAAAACTGTGGTACATATACACAATGGAACACTATGCTGCGGTAAAAAAAAGGAACTCTTGCCTTTTGCAACAGCATGGATGGAACTGGAGAGCATTATGCTAAGTGAAATAAGCCAGTCAGAGAAAGATAAATACCACATGATATCACTCATTTGTGGATTATAGAGAACAACATAGACTGATGAAAAAGGACAGACCCAAAGACTGAGAAACAGCGATCAGGCTATCAATCCCCAGAAGGAAAGTAGGGGAGGGCGGGGGTAAGGGGAAGAGATCAACAGAAGGACTTGTATACATGTATATAAGCCAAACCAATGGACATGGACAACGCGGGGATGGGAGCATGAGTTTGTGTGTGTGGGGGAGGTTGGAGGTTAAAGGGGGGGATGAGGACACATTTGTAATACCTTAACTAATAAAAAAATAAAAATAAAAATAAAAACACGTGTAGACCATGTCTTCTCATGTACATATACATAATTCCATACACACACACACACACACACACACGCACGCACACACGTACACATACATGCTGACATGGAAGGTGCTCACTGTATAATACAGTTTTAAAATAAGTTTTGAAACATTTAATTTCTTCTGATAACTACGTTTACACTGATAAAATGGGCAAATAAAATCTGGAAATATATACACCAGAATGTTCACACTGGTGAACTGTCAGCAGTGAAACTACCAGAAGTGACAGTTTCTTCTCATTTTGCTTCATGTATAGGTTCTGGTTGACACAAGGATCATACCTCCAGTATATACACAGACAGTAGAGAGAGGAAGGGAGAGGCAGAGAGCACAGATGAGAGGCGCACCAGCCGCCTCCTGCCCACCCCCGTGACATGGAATTGACCACAAAACCCTGCCACGTGCCCTCCCTGGGAACTGATCCAGAAACCTTTCAGTGCAAGGGGAGATGCCCATCCAATGAGCCCCATCAGCCGGGGCTAGACTCAATCTATATTTTAAAAATACACTTTGATTGATTTCAGGGAGGGAGAAAGGGCGAGACAGAAACGTAAATGATGAGAGAGAAGCATTGATCGGTTGCCTCCTTCACGACCCCTATTGGTGATCCAGTCTGCAACCCGGGCCTGTTCCATGACCCCGAATCAAACCAACTGTGCACTCCTGTCTGGTTCCCAGGCAGACGCTCAACCACTGTGCAACACTGGCCAGACTCAATCATATCTTTCTAAACTTTCCCAAATACCAATTTGTATCTTGAAATTGTCTCATGAAAGGAAAAATTACTTAATGGGGGACCTTCTACGTCCCTTGCTATTTAGCTGGATTTGCTATTTGGCCAGAAACAACCAGTAGACTAGCTCTTAACCATATTTAATATCACTAGGAATAGCAAGAGCATTGCTTTGGTTGCAACAGGAGTAACTCAAAACAACTCCCTCCACTAAACACTTTTTGAATCATTTCCCTTCCTCCATGCGCCCAGAATTTAACTCACCAGTCAAACTCAGCTTAGGGAGAGGCAATGGTTCCACTGGAACAGGTCGCTAGGGAAACAAGGTACACAGCCTGGTTCCACTGGAAGGCCCATAGTTCACTGACACCACCACTGGAACAATCTATAATTAAAATGAAAACCACCATGTCAGAAAATTCTAAGCAGAAAAGGACAAAAGAATGCCACTGGTGAGTATTTCAAAGGGAGGCACGCTGTGCAAGAGGGATCCGTTCAGTGCTGTGGCCCAATCATCCAAAGCTCATCGTTCTCATGTGAACACTTTGCTCTGATGGGAGACACATTTCCTTTCTTTCATTTCATATTTCCTTTCAAGGCAAACCAGGTTGTCAATACACCAAGCCAACACTCCTCAGGTATCCAACAAGAGAAACCGAAATGTCCCAGTGAATTTTAAGTTTTAGTAAATTTGAATTAAAAAAAAAAGTTTCATTTTAAAGTGATATGTGGCTGCCGGGATGGCGTGGCTCAGTGCTTGAGCGTGGACCCCAGAACCAAGAGATCCCCGTTTCATTCCCAGTCAGGGCCCGTACCGGGGTTGCGCGCTGGGGCTATGGGACCGATGATGCTCTCTCATCATTGATGTTTCTCTTTCCCCTTCCCCAGCCTCCTCACCGCCCCCATCTCCACCCCCCGCTCTCTCTGTTCCCTTTCCCTTTCTCTCTCTGAGATCAATAATGACATATATGTTTAACCAGTTATATGTGGATAATAATATGGACCCTATGAGACAGGGCACTTCAAAACGCTAGGAAACCGTTGTTTAAAAGTCATCCCTGAATCTCGGGGCACCTTTCCTCCACAAGTCTACAAAGAAGAAATGTCCGGGGCTATCAGTGATCACAGTAGAAACACGAAGCTCACCATCCCACAGGTCCCCACTGCCCTTCCCCTCACCACCTCCTCCTGGGCTGAGGCACCTCTTTCAGGAGCAGTTTGACACTAAACTGCTCTATGTCCCTTGCAATTCGGCCCGTTCTGCCCATGGGTTCACCCAAGAGTCTCATAGTTGATTTCTGAGACACTATTTTCCTCCCTGATATAAAGCACAAAAGCGAGCAGAGGATTTTTTCCCTCTCGTTGATGCTGGGAGCTTACCCTGACATCACTGAGCAGCTGACTTCAATATTGGATCCACCTACCTGTGGACTTGTTCTTTTGTGAGAAAGACAAGTCCCTCCTGTTAGCTTCATCACTATTCTGCTGCTTATAATTCTCAACTTCCACACTGAATGAGATCCTTAAAACTCCTGAGGGTGGACAAGGTTGTAGCATTTCATGGTATTGCTGAAAACAACAACAACAAACACGAAAACAAAAACAAAACAACTATGGGAGCAGAGAGCAGGACAGGGGAAAGATGGGAGATGCCGCAAAGAACACCAGCCTTCCACCGACTCCAGAGGGAGACGTTCAGATACAGGGCATGGCACAGCTCTAAGCTGGGCTGGCAGAGTATGATGCCAATGAGGATCTCAAAGTGTGACCACAGAAAAGGGGTGAGGGAGAGACAAGACTGCAAAAGAAGCTAAGGTCGGATCATGGACGGCCTAAACGGACACGCGAAGGATTTGGGACTCATTTCTAAAGGCCATAGGAGACCACTGTCAGTTTTCAGAAGAGACATGATCATATTTACATTTTCAAAAGATCCTTCGGCCTGCAGGTAGAGAATGGTTAGGGACCTGGCGATACTAGAGGTTGACAGGTCGCAGAGAACACATGGAATCAGGAGGCCCTGAAGTCAATGTGGCTTAGTACTCTTCCTGCTCACCTGGATGGCTTCACACTAGAATCGTCGTATCAGGAATGTCAAGGTGGAAATCTATCCCACTCATGGCACTTGACAGTTTATGTCTAGAAGTTATAATAAAGTAGCACGATATGCCGTATCTTTTCTCAGACCAAGACACTCTCAGAACAAAATGGAGCACTTACCAAAACCAAGATTTACTAAAGTGGTAAGGAAAAGGGGGTGGACTCAGCTTACTGACTGAACAACAGGAGGTCAGTGACACAGACAGAGACGCACACACACAGAGAAAGCGAGAGAGAGGCTGAGAGGAAGGAAGGGACCTCAAGAACGAGAGTACAAGACAAGTGACAGGACCTGACACCCCATCAGCTGGGCTGTACTCTATGTTGTTTAGAAGCGAGTTTATGACATAGAGTCCAAACATAACAGAAATACAAGCAAATGTCACCATACTCTTCACAAAACCTTTAATGACACAGATGCTTACCTTGATCAAGTGTGCATACTTCTTCAGTTGTTCTGAAAAGCATTGTGTAATCCTTGCAGCAATGATCTAAGTAAAACTCCAATTTTTAGTCCCTACAACAACAAGAACATATAAACTACAAATAACTAGGAAGGTATTATAATATTTACCCCCAACAGTTAGCATTCATCAGTAGAACTTTCCCATTTAAAAACATACTTATGTGAAAAAAGATAATCAAATCCAGAGCCCCTTTATTCTATTTCTGGACTTTCCAGTGCCCAGTTTGATAAGTGCAACCTCAACGACTTTTGCTAGACAAATTTTGTGCAGGTGAAACTACTGTAAAAACACTGTGATCTCGGTTCTCTTCCATTACCTATTAGCTGTTGATCTTCAAAAAACCATCTCTAGAGCCTCAATATTTTCTCCAGAAAATGGGGAAATACCAGTTAATTCACTATGACGTTTTAAAACTAAATAAAATATGTGAAAAATACCAGAGCCCGTTATTAGGGTTGGAAATCATTTCATTATAAAACAGTTTTCATGATAGTAATGATTTGTCCTAAGAGAAATAAAAAAATTAAAAGTGCCATGTCTCAGAATACAACTTCTTTATCTCAAGGAAGATCACAAAAATTAGAAAACGTGCTGTAATATTAACTCAGATGTTGATATTTTTATTCCATTCAATTTTATTATCAAGGGTCACAATACCCAAGTGTGTGACCTTTAGAATTCAGTGTTAAACAGAGTGCTGGCCAGGCTGGGAGAGTGCAGTCTCAGCACCATTTAAACGCAGATCCACCAGGAACCTGACAGACACCGAAGGCCACAGCACAAGTGCAGCAGAGAGCCCACAGCTAACCAAGCGTCATGGTCTTGGAAACACACTCTGTCAGGTTTTCTCATCACAATTGGGGGTCAGATTCCCTGGCCTTGTTGACAATTTATTTAGCTAAACTGCAATTCTCTGAACTGTAAGCACTACTAGAATGTAGGTATTGTTACAGCATAGCAGGTATTGTTATAGACCTTCATCCACAGTGCAGGCAGTCAGTTTGTCAACATGAAATGCACTGGGTCATCCCCAGTGTTTACCATGTTTCCTGGCTTCCTGCTGATCTTAGGACAAAGATGACTCACAAGCCCTTACATAGCCAGTATCTTCAAACAATTCTGTGTTTTGCAAAAAATGCTCTGGGTTCCTAAGGCCAATTTCTGAGTCACCTGAGCACTCCTGGAAGTTCTCACTCTACACGCAGTATTTACCTTGCCAACTGAACAAGGGGGGTCAACAAGTGAATGAATTCCTTCTCCCATCAGAGTATTCCATTTAGGCTCCTCAGAGACCCAGTGAAGAAGGAAAAAGATTGCAGGTATGTGAGAGAAGTGTAGAAGAATCCAGACTGAGATTCTGTGACAAGTCTTCATCCTTCATCTGAGAAACTTTCCAAAGGATTCAGACATAAAGATCTGTTCAAAAGGTGAGACTCAACCTTCTGGGGGTGGTCTGAATTCAGCAAATACTCCCAATACCGAGAAGAAGAAACAGATATTGATTTTTTAAATCATGCCTCCTTGTAATTAGGGGGGTGGGAGTGACCAAGGAGGGGTCGATGGGGGGAGAAGGAGACATATGTAATACTTTAAACCAGTGTTAAACTCAACCTTCCTAATGCCGCGACCCTTTAATATAGTTCCTCATGTTATCTTGACCCCCAATTTCACTGTTACAAATTAAACATAATTAAAGCATAGTGATTAATCACAAAAACAATATGTAATTATATATGTGTTTTCCCATGGTATTAGGCGTCCCCTGTGAAAGGGTCATTCGACCCCTAAAGGGCTCACGACCCACAGGTTGAGAACCACTGCTTCAAACAATAAAAAGTTCAATTAAAGGATTCAAGTTCCATTTTCACATTAAGTTGATCTAAGAATATGAAAAAAAAAATCACAATGCTGGCCCAGCAGGTGTGGCTCAGTGGTTGAGCATCAATCCATGAACCAAGAGGTCATGGTTCAATTCCTGACCAGGGCACATGCCCAGGTTTCCGGTTTTATTCCCAGGAGGGAGTGTGCAGGAGGCAGCCAACTGATGATTCTCTCTCATCAAGGATATTTCTATCTCTCTCCCTCTCCCTTCCTGTCCCTGAAATCAATTAAAACATTTTAAAAATTAAGTAATCACAATGCTGGAAAATGAAAGGAATATCAAAACACCTAAATGACTTTAGTGATCTTCTAAATCCTCTGTTGTCATTTCCAGTCTCCAAAGCACTTTCTCCACGAGATTTGAGGCTCTTTGTTGTCATTTCCACAGTCTCCACAGCACCTTCTCCAGAAAGAGATGTGGGACTCTTCCTTTAATGAATAATATAAAAATGCTTAGACAAAACCACAATTGTTCACTTTGTTTTGAACAACAAAAAAAAGAGGTATACATTTGGAATCAAAAAGTTCAATAAAATTCTAAACAGAAACTTATTGTAGGCTTTTTCAGACTTACCCTGTGATATGATAAATGCCTAAAATTAAGACAAAATGCTTATCTAAGAATTGCATCTAAATAATAGCCTATTAACAAATAGTATCTAAATAAGAATTATGGTGAGCTAGAAGGGAACAATAACAAAGGGGGGACACCAAAACCAGTTTGGCTCAGTGGATAGAGCGTCGGCCTGCAGACTGAAAGGTCCCAGGTTCGATTCCGGTCAAGGGCATGTACCTGGGTTGTGGGCACATCCCCAGGGGGTGTGCAGGAGGCAGCTGATCGATGTTTCTCTCTCAGTGATGTTTCTAACTCTCTATCTCTCTCCCTTCCTCTCTGTAAGAAATCAATAAAATATATTTTTAAAAACGGGGTGGGGGACATCTATAATACTTTCAAAAGGAAAGATTTTAAAAATAAACAAATAAATAATTATGACATATAGCTATATACTATCTTCTCACCAGCTCAACACATGCACCATGGGAACTAAAAAAGGTAAAACAAAATTAAACAGATTAATGATAAATATTATAAGAAAAGATAAAGTATGTGTGTAAATAAATTTTAAGGAAAGAGTAGACAAAATTTTAAAAATCTACTAGATAGAAGCCTTGCCACAAAAGTGTCCTCAAACCGTGGCTCAACCTGTATTGACCTTAGGTCCTTTATAAAACTAAAGATTACCAGAAGAGCTATTCATAACCTACAGGCTTCTTAATGATCTCATCATTTTTAGACAGTCAGAAAAAAATCTTTAGAAAAACTAAACTTTCCGTTTCATCTTGCAAAACATAACTAGGAAATGCCATTCAACTTTCACTAGCATGCCTAACAATCACTTACTTGAAATTATTTCATGGTATTTTATGGGTTTTTTAATTGTGGTTAAATATACATAATGTAAAATTTACCATTTTAACCATTTATGGTGTACAAATTCAGTACAATTAAATACATTCATTCATAAAGTTGTGTAACCTCAATGCTATCCATTTCCAGAACTTTTCCATTATCCCAAACAGAAACTGCCAATTCAACAACTCCCCCTTTCTCCCTCCTTCAGCTTCTATTATATTTTCTGTCCTTATGAATTTACCTATTCAAAGCAAAGTACCCCATGAAGGTGGAATTATACAGTATTTATGTTATGTTGGGTATAACATCCTCAAGGTTCATCCATGTTGTAGCACATCTCAGAATTTCCTTCATTTTAAAGGCTAAATATTTCATTGTAGGCATATACCACATATTGTATATCCAGTCATCTCTCCATACACATTGGGGTTGTTTCCAATTTCAGCTATTGTGAATAATGCTGCTATGAACACTGGTGTTCGACTGAGTCCCTGCTTTCAAATCTTTTCTTTTAATTTCAACATTTTTTTATTAAGGTATTACATATATGTCCTAATTCCCCCATTGCCCCCCACCCCACTCCCGTTCATGACCTCACTCCCCTGGGTCTGTGTCCATTGGTTATGCTTATATGCATGTATACAAGTCCTTTGGTTGACCTCTATCCCTGACCCCCACCCTCCCCTACCTTCCCTCTGAGGTTTGAGCATCTGATCGATGCTTCTGTCTTTTGTGTATATATACCCAAAAGGGGAATTGTTGAATCATATGGTGATTCTAGGTTTAACTCCCCCCCCCCAATTTATCTTGAAATTTATTGTTGAAAATATTATAGATGTCCCTTTCTATCCCCCATTGATCCCCTCCACCCTGCGGAGCTTTAACTTTTTGAGAAACAGCAAATGGTTTCCCACAGTGGCATTTTTTACTTTTCCACCAGTAATCACAGGGTTCCAGTTTCAACATCCTCACTTATTTTTTTCATTGTTTAATATATCAGTCATCTCAGTAGGTATGACATGATATCTCACTGTGGTTTTGATTTGCATTTGCCTAATGATTAAACATGCTGAGCACTGTTTCATGTGCTCATTGGCCATGTACATATCTTTAGAGAAATTCCCGTTCAAGCTCTCTGTCCAGTTTTAAATTGAATTGTCTGATCTGTGGTTGTTAAATTTAGGAAAAACCGGCATTAGAGCTGCACTCCCACCTGAAATGTCTCAAATCTACACTGTACCTATTATTGACTCAGCTTCCTTTTATGAAATCCCATCCTCCCAGTCTCTAAAAGCAGATAGTATTTTATTTTATTTTTATTTTTTAAATCTATATTGTTGAAAGTATTACATAGGTCCTCCTTTCCCCACATTAATCTCTTCCGGGCCACTCCCATCCCCACCCCAATAGTATTTTCATACTCTCCCTTACTCCTGATGTCTCAGGACTTGCACATTCCCTCAGCTCTGTCTCTCATCTCTGTCTTCTCTCTTCAGAGCCAATCTTTTTCCCCTGAACTATCATAGAACAGTATCCTTGACAACAGTCTCTCTACTCTCCAGCCAATCCTACACATCCTACACATTGCCACCAAAGTCATATCTTCTCAAAATACAGAACTGAAGATGTACTTTCCATTTTAACATCCTTGACAGGCTCCTTCTGTGCACAGTGTAAATTTCAAGTTCCCAGGTACAAACAAGGCCCTTCAGTTTGGATCCACTCAGCACCTGCAAGCATCTCTCCACACCCAAACCCTTGGTACATCCGTTCTGAACTTAGAAAACATCATGTTTTTCCATAAATCGTTTGGCTGATTCGCTCTGCCTAGAATGCCCTTCTTTTCCCAACTTCCAGTTCAATCAGCAACTTCTTTGAGAAATCCTGCCTTCAGAGCCAGTCCCCTGACTCACCACACTGTGGACACACAGGTATTATATGGCATTTTAATTTATCTGCATACAGCATTATAGTTATCTGTTTATTTGTTCAACTAAATCTGAGTCACATACACCTGGTCTTGATTCCTAACTAAATACAAAATATCTTCCCCCATATAGTAAGAAGACTAAAGAACAATATGTTTTCCAGACCAAAAGGACAGAAATTAAAAATCTTATCGTTCTATTTACAAGCAATCTTAAGATAAAGGAGACAAAAGAGACAATTCATCTAACTGCACATCCATGGAATGTAGTAAACATGCAATCATCCTTTGGAGAATTTAAGATGGAAACATAGAAGCAAAGAATTAGTTTGAGCCCAGCCAGCATGGCTCTGTGGTTAAGCATCGACCAATGAACCAGGAGGTCACAGTTTGATTCCAGGTCAGGGCATATGTTTGAGTTGCAGCCTCGATCCCCAGTGTGGGTTGTGCAGGAGGCAGCCAATCAGTGATTCTCTCTCATCATTGATGTCTCTATCTCTCTCTCCCTCTCCCTTCCTCTCTGAGGAAATAAAAATACATATTAAAAAAAAAAAAAACAACCAAAAAACCAAACACTTGTTGGATATCGCCATGCCACTTTCAAAACTACACTAACCATATGGTTACATGGGGGTGGAGGGGAGGGCGGGGCGGAAATATCATCAAAATGGTCACTGGCGCCCTAGCTGGTTTGGCTCAGTGGATAGAGCGTTAGCCTGTAGACTGAAGGGTCCCAGGTTCGATTCCAGTCAAGGTCACATGCCCGGGTTGTGGGCTCAATCCCCAGTAGGGGGCGTGCAGGAGGCAGCCGATCAATGATTCTCTCTCATCATTAATGTTTCTATCTTTCTATCCCTCTCCCTTCCTCTCTGAAATCAATAAAAATATATTTAAAAAAAAATGGTCACTGGCTTCAACACTCCTGGACAGAAATGCTTTTACACATGCCCTCAAGTTTAGGAATAATTCAGTTTACCGTTCCCAGTATATTGTTAGAAGGGTACAATGTTCATCAGGAAACAGTTAATGGGGGAAAACACAAAAAAGCAATGTCCAGGTACCAAGATTGCAGTGCTTACCACTAAGGAATTTAACATTAGTCAAAAAGTCTTGAAATCTCTTGTCAATAGCCCAATAATTAATTAAACTGCTATAATTATATTCTCCCTCACTCCAAAACTTTTTATTCTAAAAATATTCATTAAGAAAATTTGAAATAATACAGTGAACACCTGTTTCATCTAAATCTAACAGTTGTTAAGGCCTAGCCTGTTTGGCTCAGTGGATAGAGCATCGGCCTGCAGACTGGTCCTGCGTTTGATTCCAGTCATGGGCACATACCCAGGTTGCGGGCTCAATCCCTAGTAGTGGGCATGCAGGAGGCAGCCAATCAATGATTCTCTTCTTACCATTGATGTTACTGATGTTCCTCTCTCTCTCTCTCCCTCTCCCTTCCTCCCTAAAATCAATAAAAAATGTTTTAAAAATAAAGAAATAAATCTAACTGTGGTTACCATTATGCCATATCTGCTTATGTGCATGTGAGGGATTTGAGTGGGGGGTGCTGACTACCTGAAAATCCCCCACATCATGACTTCATCATGCATTTCCCCAAAATAAATATTCTCTCCTCTACACCACAAAACCATCATCTTGCCTAAGAAAAAATTTTTCTAACATCGCCTAATATTCAGTCCATTTGCAACTTTTTCAAATTTTCCCCAAAATGTTTTTTTAAGATAATTTTCTAGAACCAGGACTCAATCAAAGTTCATTCAAAATGGTGCAAAAAATATTGCATTTGGTGATGTCCTTAAGTCTCGTTTTTTCTTTTTAAATATATTTTATTGAATTTTTACAGAGAGAAAGGGAGAGAGGTAGAGAGTTAGAAACATCGATGAGAGAGAAACATCGATCAGCTGCCTCCTGCACATCTCCTACTGGGGATGTGCCCGCAACCCAGGTACATGCCCCCGACCGGAATCGAACCTGGGACCTCTCAGTCCGCAGGCCGACGCTCTATCCACTGAGCCAAACCGGTTTCGGCCCTTTAGTCTCTTTTAACATAGAATGGGCCCCACCTTTTTCCCCCTCCATGACTCTTTTTTTTTTTTTTTTTTTTTTTGCTTTTTACTACTGTTCTTTTTTTTTCTTTTTTTTTAAGTAATTACATCTTTATTGTTCAGATTATTACATTTGTTCCTCTTTTTTCGCCCCATAACTCCCCTCCACCCAGTTCTCACCCCACCCTCGTCCCTCACTCCCCATCCACTGTCCTCATCCATAGGTGCGCGATTTTTGTCCAATCTCTTCCCACATCCCCTTCACCCCTTTGCCCCTCAAGAATAGCCAGTCCACTTGCTTTCTATGCCCCTGATTCTATTATAATCACCAGTTCATTCTGTTCATCAGATTGTTCACTTGATTTTCAGATTCACTCGTTGATAGATGTGTATTTGGTGTCAAAATTTGTATCTTTACCTTTTTCTTCTTCTTCCTCTTCTTAAAGGATACCTTTCAGCATTTCATATAATGCTGGTTTGGTGGTGATGAATTCCTTTAGCTTTTCCTTATCTGTGAAGCTCTTTATCTGACCTTCAATTCTGAATGATAGCTTTCCTGGATAAAGTCATCTTGGTTGTAGGTTCTTGGCATTCATCACTTTGAAAATTTCTTGCCACTCCCTTCTGGACTGCAAAGTTTCTGTTGAGAAATCAGCTGACAGTCGTATGGGCACTCCCTTGTAGGCAACTGACTTTCTTTCTCTTGCCGCTTTTAAGATTCTCTCTTTGTCTTTTGCTCTTGGCATTTTAATGATGATGTGTCTTGGTGTGGTCCTCTTTGGATTCCTTTTGTTTGGGGTTCTCTGCGCTTCCTGGACTTGTAAGTCTATTTCTTTCACCAGGTAGAGGAAGTTTTCTGTCATTATTTCTTCAAATAGGTTTTCAATATCTTGCTCTCTCTCTTCTTCTGGCACCCCTATAATTCGGATGTTGGTACGCTTGAAGCTATCCCAGAGGCTCCTTACACTATCTTCGTATTTTTGGATTCTTTTTTCATTTTGCTTTTCTGGTTGGGTGTTTTTTGCTTCTTCGTATTTCAAATCATTGACTTGATTCTTGCAATCCTCTAGTCTGCTGTTGGGAGTCTGTATAATATTCTTTATTTCAGTCAGTGTATGCTTAATTTCTAGTTGGTCCTTTATCGCAACCTCGAGGGTCTCATTAGATTTCTTGTAGACCTCATTAAGTTCATCGGCAGTTTCTAGGAAATTCTTGAAAAACCTTAAAAGTGTGGTTTGGAACTCTATATCCAGTAGTTTGCTTTCCTCCATTTCTATCATTTGTGTCCTTCTTCTTTGTCTCCGCATTTTTTATGCTTCCCTGTGTTGATAAAGTGGTTTTCTGTGCTAAGTGTCCACTAGGGCCCAGTGGTTCAGCCTCCCCAATTACCTGAGGAGGACACTCTTGGTGCACCCCCTTGTGGACTTTGTGCACAGTCTTGTTGTAGTTAAGCCTTGATTGTTGTAGTTATCACTGGGAGGAATTGACCTCCAGGCCAATCAGCTGTGAGAATCAGCTGTGTCTGCAGAGGGAGAACTTCTATGCTGGACACACCCCTCCGGGGCAAGACTTGCTTCAATGGGGCTTTGGTGCTCACTGAGTCTGCCCCCTGAGTGCAACCCAAGCATGTGCAATGACAGCAAATTAGATTTTTTTTTCCTTTCCCTTACTCTCTGAGTATTTGTACTATGAACTTGATTTTTATTTATTCAACACTTTGCAACCAAATATAATCATGTGCTAATATATTCTTATACCCTTAAATTTAAGTCTTATAAATTTTTTTGGCAATAACTAATGGAATTACTCAAGTGTTTACACATTACCATTAAATTGACAAAGAACAGTGCAAAAAAATGATGATATAGAAAATAAATGAAATGTTTATTTCCCTACCATTATCTTCACTATATGTTAAAACATATATCTAGCTACTGGGATCATTATATATTGTTTTTTATTATTTCTGTTAAATTTTAGGATAAAAGCTTTGTTTTTTTAAAAAAAATTACTCAAAAATCAATCAAATACTAAAATTCCAATCAACTCACCTGTTGAACAGGACTATCAACTGTAAAGGCCTTGTAAAGAGCCAATGCCTGGCTTTTACTTCCTTTGCTCCAGATCACCATATTTCCAGCCACATAGAGTTCCTCGTCATAATCCACTTCTCCAATTTCACTTCCGCCTCTCCTTAACTGCCAGCTTTCCTTAAAAATTTACATACATAAGACATGTTTAAGCGGTTTTTATTTCTTTTGCAACATTATGGAGCAAGATTTATTAATTAAAATTGAACAGCAATCCAGATACGAGTCTCCTACTCTGTCTGCGGAGTAAGACTCAGTCCAAGCCCAACTCTTAGGTTTGGTGCCACTGATTAACAGAGGAGGGGGTGTGGGTGTATGTATCATACTGTATCTTACAGGATTTCAAAAATGGGAATTTACCTCAAGAATTCTCTATATTAAGTATTTTATTATCACATTACCATTTTATGCTGCCAAAAACATAAATAAACAAAAACTAGACCTTACCTATATATCCAAAAATTAAACCAACATTCTTGGGAGACTGAAGACATATGAAGCATATGGGGGGGTGAAGCAGAGGGGGCAGTGAAGTGCACATGGGACACTGGGGGAGCTTACCCACCATGCAGACTTCCCTGCTTCACAACTGCATATAAATTCACCTTCCTGCCCTTGTGCCAACCATCAAAATGAACAGGGCAGAGAAAGGTTTGGATTCCTAACTACAGACTTCCGCTCCTGGAAATTTTGGTATCCCAAAAGGGATACAGAAATGGAATTAAGATTAGAAAGACTGACTGTGTAACATGCACTTACTTCTCATTCCCCTATTTAAAAACTAGTACTGTATCTACTTATGTGGCATTTCTTTTCTCCTCTAGAAACATGTAAGTTTTTGGCAGCAGGGACCATTGCTAACTCTACTATCTAACCATCAAATAACATGAAATCTGGTCCCACATACTAAGTGAAGAAAAAGAGATTTAAATGGACCATAATCATAGTGACTCTCATTATAAATCCCTGAGTTATATGTCTAAACAGCCATGACACTGTAATACAATTAAGGTCATTATTTTTAGCTTTGATAAAAATGACCAAATCTTAACCTATACCCTAGAAGTAGCATCATACTCATTTCTCAGTTGCATCTGGGTAGCCTTAAATTACAAGTAGATCGAATCTCTCTACATTTCAAAAGCAAACTGAGATCCTTGATAAAACCTTCTGTTTTTCATGGATTGTAACCTCCTGCAGGGATCCCACCAAGCCAGCAGCACCATCAGACGACCACAACTCAGAGGCTGGCTGCAGCTGCCGAAGCTGAAGGTTCAAAGCATTAGGGTGGTGTCTGCAGTGGTCTCGACCAAAAGGAACAAATTCCTGCAAATCCCCAGCTGCAATCATTGTTGCCCTTTCTTCAGAGAAGTTCAACATGGCTGTCAGATATCAATATTATTTCTGTGTGAATTCAAACACATTCTGTTGGAATCAAAACGAGAAGGAAATTATCAGAAGTTTACAGAAGAGCCATTAATCCTTAGATGAGTGTCATACAATCCTATCACATTGTAGGTGTACAAGTAATCATAACATCAACGGGCATTCCAGATCTGATTCTTTCAGGTAATTACTTACCATTTCATAGTTACCTTACACTATCAGTACATAATTAACATTACAGCTACATGTTAGCTGCTGACAAAATCAACTGTAGGAAATCACTGGGCTGAGAGATAAGCACTTATGTCTGACAATATTGATCCTACATTTCCTACTACTACTCACTAATTTCTCCACATTTCACATTTAAGGATTTAGACTTTTACTTTATAGTAAATGGCTCTCAACATTTAAGGGCATTTCTGTTCAAATGCTGGAACAACATTTAAAAAGCACACCTAACAGATCACTGGCATATTGAAGTGAAACAAACAAAAACAACATATCATTTCTAATTCATCAAAAGTTGAACCACTTGGTACTTTAAGAAACTAGTAAATGTCATCATTAATTTTGAGCCTCAATCCACCTAAACATATAATTGCAAGCAATGCCAATTTCTGGTGCAAACCCAAAAGACCAAGGCATGAATAAAATTACTGGCAATGGAACAGTCATGCTTGTTTGCAAACTTAACAGTTCTAGCTTTGAAAGAACATAATCTACTACAGTTCAGCTTGTTACTACAAAGAAGTGGATGAGCTGTGGGTGGAAACAGCCCTCACCCCTTACCTCCAGAACATTTCTACGAACAGTAACTGACAGCCAGTCAAATTCGGCCACTGTAGAAGGTGGATGACAGTTCTGTCTCAGACAACTCTTATATGGAAAACGGTTTTGTGGCATAGAGGTTAAGCTGCAATCCTCAAATACAGGAATCAAAACAAACATTCATGTCAGCACTAGACAACCTTTAAAAACAGTGTTGGAAATGGCTTTCCCATCACAAACAGTTTAATTTGACTTGGTTTCTCCTCTGAGGTCTTTTTGGCATCAGCAGCTTTCTTGGCTGAAATATCTGAGCCTGTGGTTCCCATGCAGCTCCTCTAGGGTTGCAGTTATGTTTTCTGTGAGTTAAGTGTTATTCCTGAGAGAACGGTTATGTCACATTCATGACACTTTTTCCTCCTTCTGATAAGTCAGTTTTGAGAACACTTAAACTTGGGCCATGACTGACATAGTGCCTGTGGGAGCCTAATCAGAGTACGCCGGATGTTCAAGGCCAATCTGAGCAGGAGAATACTAATCAGGATGTTCAAGGCCAATCTAAGCAAGGACACAGAGATTGTACTGTACACACTGGGCAGGAGTACCTTACTATAGCCCAAATACTGATGTCACTATTCGGCAGGAAGCCTTTGTGTCTAAGTTAGTACAAACGTGTTACTAACCAGCCGGTGGGTGGCTGCTTGGTATGGCTCCTGTTTGCTACTGTATTAGCAAGGGCTGCTTGGCGCAGCCACTGTGTGAAGCTACTTTGAAGAACTGTTTTGTCTGATGGCTCCTTGTTAGCAACGGCTACATGGCCTGCAAAAGAGACTCTCCTGCCCTAACCGGTTTTGCTCAGTGGATAGAGAACAGCCTGTGGACTGAAGGGTCCCAGTCCAGGGCATGTACCTTGGTTGCAGGCACATCCCCAGTAGGGAGTGTGCAGGAGGCAGGTGATGCATGTTTCTCTCTCACGATGTTTCTAACTATCCCTCTCCCTTCCTCTATGTAAAAAAATGAAAATATTTTTTTAAAAAGACTCTCCTATATGCCTCTGTCTCTCATATCCTCTTTGTCTACTGCCCGGCGTTCACGTGGGTACAGCCCCTGGCAGAGGACTGTGCACCCCACAGTGCCTTATAAAACTTACACCAAACACCACAAAATCCAGCCGGCCTTCCTATGTTCTAGTCAACAGGTTATCCAACATATTAACTCTGAGAGGAAGCCACAGAATCGGTAATTAAAGGATCGCCTGCACAGAACAATGGCCACTTTGTGCTGATTAGTATATTTAGATCTTTGCAGCCCCAACTGTGTGTGCGCTTCCTGGGGGCCCTATAACAGCACCGCATTGAACTGATGCGCTCCCAGGGAGACCGCGGCCTCGCTTCCTGGGAACAGGGACCTGCCAAGAGCACCCGAGGCGGCTCGGGGGGACCCGAAGGCACAGGAGGCACCGGAGCCAGGTCTGGGCGGAAGGGCCGCGTCAGGGGCCTCAGGGTGGGCGAGACCCGCAGGCTGAGCCGAGGCCTCAGCAGCGCCAGCCACAGGGCGGGCCTGCTCTGAGCTGCAGCCGCGGAGACACCGTGCTCAGCTGGGAAGGAGGCCGGGGGCTGCGCGGGGAGGGGCAGCGCGGAGCCCAGGCCACGCCGCCCGGGGCGGTCGGGTGCAGGGTCAGGGACACGCGGCGACCAGCAGCGCCACCGGCCGGGCCTCGCCTGAGTCACTCGGGACGCGCGAGGCGCGGGAGCCCGGCTGCGCCCCCGGGGCCACAGCAGAGTTGGTCACGGGGACTCCGCCGCCGCTGAGCGTTTCCTCCCCCTCCGTCCCCCGCTCCGAGAACCGGCGAGCAGCAGCCGAGGACCGCGGGCGTTAGCTCCCGCTCTAAAACCAAAGGACGGACTCCGCTGAATTTCCCGTCCTGCTTCGCGCGGGGCCCGGGGGCGGGGCCTTGAAGCACTGGGTCTCGCAGGAGGCGCCACAGCCCGCTGTCCAGCTCTGCTCGCCTCCGGGGAGGATGCTGGGTCCGCCCGCTGTTACCGCCTGGACCCCGGCGCCGCGTGGAGCCCGGAAGCAGGACCCGGTCAGCTGGAGTCTGAGCTGTGACCGGACCGTCCCGGCCTCTCCATCTGCGCCGGGTCCTGTCACTAGGAGCCTGAGCTGCCTCCACCCGGAGCTGCCGCACCTCCAGGCCGGTTCTGCTCGCTCCCCCGTGGGACTGGGGCGGTGAGGAGGGTGCTGATTTCCCCTCTGCTGGTGCTCCTTCACCCTGTAGGGCCAGACCCTGTGAAAAGTGCAGGAAGGACACGGAGGTCCTCACAGAAACATGGCGTGCCATTTCTGAGCTTCACAGACACACCGCCAGGTGACGCCTAGACCTGGATGAAGCACCCCAGCTTTACCGGCCCTCCCTCTCCGTGGACTTAGCTGTACAATCTCACACTGATGGAAACTAGAAAACTTTCCTGAGCTCTGCTCTCCCACGGCATAGGATGTCTAGGTTAAAAATGTCAATGGAGCCCTAGCCGGCTTGGCTCAGTGGATACAGCATCAGCCTGCGGACTGAGGGGTCCCAGGTTCCATCCAGGCCAAGGGCATATGCCTGGGTTGCAGGCTCCATCCCCAGTAGGGGGTGTGCAGGAGGCAGCTGATCAGTGATTCTCTCTCATCATTGATGTTTCTATCTCTCTCTCCTCCCTTCCTCTCTGAAATCAATAAAGAAATATATATTTTTAAAAAATATCAATGGATCTCTGACCCCGTTGTTCAATTGGTTGAGTGTCCTCTTGTAACCAAAAAAGGTTGGGAGTTTGATTTCCAATCAGGGCCCATACCTAGGTTGCAGTTTGATCCCGGGTGAGGGGCATGCAGGAGGCAATTGATTGAAGTTTCTCTCTCACATAGATGTCTCTCTCTAAATAAATAAATAAATAAATAAATAAATCCTCAGGTGAAAACTATATATATATAGTTTCCTCTCTCTCTCTCTCTCTCTCTCTCTCTCTCTCTCTCTATATATATATATATATATATATATATATATATATATATATGTATTCATTCATTCAATAGACAACTTATGGCCTAAGAAATCAAGTTCAAATTCTTTATCCAGAAATATAAAATTGGCTGAAACCTATGTCTGCACTAAGATCATCTCCTGAGTGTCCCCAAACACACCTTGCACTTTGTGGTCTTGGGATCTGGGTACATCCTCATTTCTTTATTTGGAATGCCAGCCCTCAGGTTTTAGCTCAAATGCCTCTTCTCAGAAGACTTCAATACAAGAAGGAGTTTGCTGAGAGGACTGAATACTTGCCCCCCCCCCCCACCCCAAAATTCCCATGTGGAAACCATATGCTGTATGTGATGGTGTTTGGAGGTGGTG
This sequence comes from Myotis nattereri, assembly GCF_964212035.1. Lineage (NCBI taxonomy): Eukaryota > Metazoa > Chordata > Mammalia > Chiroptera > Vespertilionidae > Myotis > Myotis nattereri. The sequence continues at coordinate 9,864,280 of NC_138085.1, forward strand.
CTTAGGTCATGAGAGTGGAGCATTCCTGACTGGCATTAGTGCCCCTTCCACAAAGTGAGGGCCCAGTGAAGGGAAGGTTGTCAATGAGCGAGAAAGCAGGCCCTCAGCAGACACTGAAACTACCAGCACCATGATCTTGGACTTCCCAGCCTGCAGAACTATGAGAAATAAATTGTTGCTTATAATCCATGCAGCTTATGGTATTTTCGTCATAGCAGCCCAAACATACTAAGATAGAGTCACTCTTAGAAATTTGAGTGGCCTGCCGTTCTCTATGGTCATTTCCCTAAAAGCAAAATCTCCACGTATTTCCCTGGCCTGAGGATACAGGGGGCAAAGTTTGATCTGTAGGAATAAGGCAGGAAGGAGCCAGTTAAGTCTCATTTCTTCTCTCTCGGGTACAAGGAGATTGTCCTGTGTGACTGAGTGGGCACACCTGCCACACAGGTTCTCACTCATTGCCCCCAAAGGGTACAGGAACTTCCCTGCGGTGCCCCCCAGGGCCCTGGGCTGTGCTGCATGAACCGGGGCCTGCACCTGTGCACAGGGCAGAAGGTGGAAGTCCATGAAGGGCCTGGTCAGGGATGGCTAGTTTGGGTGCTAGAGTGGGAGCTGGAGGATATGCAAACCTGGCGCCCACAGCTGCAGGACTCCTGCCCCCAAGAATCACAGATGCAGCCCCAGCTCTCAGGAGAACACGCCTCCTCCCTGGTGGTTCCATGGACGGTGAAGCTGGGCTTCCAGCCACAGCCTTTGGGGAAAAGCCCAGTAAGGGCTTCCTGTCCTGGGACCCTGCTCCACTTGCTGACCGTCAGGGCCTTGGGTCAGGGGATGGTCAGGCTGTGGGACAGAGACACACCCAGTCAGATCATTCAATGACAATTCAGTGGCCACTTCTCTCAAGTTTCTAAATCCACAGGCTCCTCGTGCCCACACCCTCCTCACACACACACTGTCACTCAACCCCAAATGGTGGCTTATGGTAGGACACCCTGGCATCCACCCCACTGATTCTGATCCCATCCAGCCCCATCCAGGAACACATCTGAAGACAGCACGAGAGCACATGTCCACCGTGGTGGCAACGACACATTGACAGGTTCCTCACACAGACTGCAGTGGCCATTCTGCTGGAGTTGCTGGCCCTTTGCTCTGTGGGCTCTGCAGCAGCAAGTGGCCCACGGGTCAAGAAGCTCCCTGTGGCCTCTCGGAGCTGAGGACGCCTGCAGCCGCAGCCACAGGAGATCCACCCTCAGTCCTACACCTGCAGGAAACCGAATTCTGCCCGCAACTGGGGTGAGATTGGAAGCACCTCCTTTCCTCCTGGACACTCAGGGGAGACCACCGTCTCAGCCAAAACCCTGGTCTTCTGAGCCCCAAATCAGAGGGACCGCTTATGCCAGGAGTGGGCAAACTTTTTGACTCGAGGGCCACAATGGGTTCTTAAACATGACCGGAGGGCTGGAACAAAAGCATGGATGGAGTGTTTGTGTGAACTAATATAAATTCAAAGTAAACATCATTACATAAAAGGGTACAGTCTTTTTTTTTTTTTTTTTTTTTTTAGTTTTATTCATTTCAAACGGGCCAGATCCGGCCTGTAGGCCGTAGTTTGCCCACGGCTGGCTTACACCATGCCTGCTCCTGACTGCAGAAGCTGTCAGATAGCCAGGAATGTGTACTAGGTTAGTGATAACAGCAAGGAATATACACCATGTCCTTTATCAAATCAGGTTCTCTGTCCTTAGTTGACTTGTATAGAAGAACCTTCCTATTGGAGAGGGTGCTCATTCATAACACAATTTCCTGAAAGTGAAAGGTACATGTTGCCTGATGGGAGACAGTTCTCTGGGGCTCCCCCATGGTTCTGCTTGTCTTGCACGGGGCACTGTCTGCCCTTGTTCCTTGGTGTGTAGGGAACAGTTTTGGAAGTGCGTGCCAGCCTCTGGAACAAAGGGCAGGCTTGCTTTCAGCCCTAGGAGATGCAGATGAGGTCTCCCTTTGAGATGTGGCTGGTCAAGGAGAATGGGTCCTGTCCATGGTGCTGATGTACACTTTGGTCAGGACACTGAAAGCAGACAAGCTCTGAAGGGGTTGGTGGGTTTTGCTTAGCTTATCCTGGTAGACATCAAACTCATGACTCAAGAAACGTGGTGTTCTTTCATCCTTACTGGGAGTAAAATAGTTGTATCTCGGCATGGATTTCTTGGGTTTATCCTAGTTGGGGTTTGTGTAGCTTATTAAATCTGTAGCTTATGTCTTTTGCCAGATTTTGGGATTTTTCAGCCATTATTTTCTCTATTACATTCTGGCTCCAAACTCTCCTGGGCACCTTAGAATGAATAAAAATGCAGTCTAACCTTAAACACAAGATAATAGTCAGAAGGAGTTTGTACTCCAAGAGTCCAGGTTGATAATACATATTACTTTAGGGAGAGTTTAAATAAATTCATGTGCATTAGGTGTTGAGGGAGAAGGGAACTTTCGTATGTGGAAAACCACTGGGATGCCCGTGAGATACTGCTATCTGCCTACCAGTAGGGGCTTGGAGGGCAGTGGATTGAATTTGACCTAAGCTGACATGTTTGGGGTAATTTCAAATTACTTTTAAAGCTTAGTTTTAGAAGTGCTATACTAAAATACATTTGTTGAAAATAAAAATTGATTATTCCTTTGAAAGATGCCAATTTTAACCATAAATTTTCGTTGTGTTTCATTGTTTTATGTATATTGTGGGGCTAAGTTCTACAGTGGCATTTTACAGAAATAAGTTGCAGGAAGAATATAATGTACTAGAGGCCCAGTGCACGAAAATCGTGCATGGGGGGATGGTCCCTCAGCTCAGCCTGCACCCTCTTGCAGTCCAGGGGCCCTTGGGAGAAGTCAGCAGTCGGACATCCTTAGCGCTGCCACGGAGGCAAGAGAGGCTCCCACCACCACCACTGTGCTCACCAGCTGTGAGGATGGTTTCTGGGTGAGTGGTGCTCCCCCTGTGGGAGCACACTGACCACCAGGGGGAAGCTCCTGAATTGAGCATCTGCCCCCAGGTGGTCAGTGTGCATCATAGCGTCCAGTCGTTCCACCGTTTGGTCAATTTGCATAGTAGACTTTTATTATGTAGGATGGGCCTTGAGATCGTGAAGAAGATGGAAGTCTGTATCTGAGCTGTTGCCTCGTCAGTCTGAGGGGCAGGTGAGGGACTACGTGTGAAATCCTCTGACAAGGTCACATGTCCTAAAAGGTCACTTGTACCCGAAATTTCACTGACTTTTCTGATCAATCTAGTTCAGTTCAGATGTATCTCACTTAATGTAATTTATTACTAGTATAAAGATCTGAGTCTGGATTCATTTTATTAGTTCCTTTTCTGTTTTATAAATAAGTCCTATAAAATTTGTTTTTGTTAATCATTTTTAAAGTGATATATGTACTTGATTTTTTTTGGCATTGCCTAAACGTCCTTGCATTTTTTTAAAAAAATTATTAGTGAAGGTATTACAAATGTGTCCTCATCCCCCCCATTAACCCCCAACCTCCCCACCCGACACCCCCCCCAACTCCCCGCACACTCATGCTCCCATCCCCCTGTTGTCCATGTCCATTGGTTTGGCTTATATGCGTGTATACAAGTCCTTTGGTTGATGTCTTCCCATTACCCCCTCCCTCCCCAACTTCCCTTCTGGGGATTGATAGCCTGATCGCTGTTTCTCAGTCTTTGGGTCTGTCCCTTTTCATCAGTCTATGTTGTTCTCTATAATCCACAAATGAGTGAGATCATGTGGTATTTATCTTTCTCTGACTGGCTTATTTCACTTAGCATAATGCTCTCCAGTTCCATCCATGCTGTTGCAAAAGGCAAGAGTTCCTTCTTTTTTACCGCAGCATATATTCCATTGTGTAGATGTACCACAGTTTTCTAATCCACTCATCTGCTGATGGGTACTTAGGTTGTTTCCAAATATTAGCTATGGTGAATTGTGCTGCTATGAACATGGGGTGCATATATCCTTTCTGATTGGCGTTTCTGGTTTCTTGGGATATATTCCTAGTAGTGGGATCACTGGGTCAAATGGGAGTTCTATTTTTAGTTTTTTGAGCAAGCTCCATACTGTTCTCCTATGTACTTGATATTAAACGAAAAGGAATCACAGAATTGCACAAAGAAAGAAGTGAAAGACCCTTCTCCCCCTGCCCCAGACAGCATAGTCCCTGTTAACTGTTTGGGGTGTTGAGGTTTCCTGGTGTTTCAGAGAGCTTCCTACATGCTTCAAATGGGAAAATATCATTTCCGGTTCTGAGCATCATTTGTTCAGTCAGAGCCACATGGCAGCCTAGCAAGCCCAAAACATGGACCTTTCTCCCCAGGTGAGTCATCTGCTGAATGAATGCAGTGGAAGGTGAACTTCTCTTATCTGTCAAGTGATAGGCAATTAATTTCTAAGGCGAGAATGTAAAGTGTATTTCTGAAATGGCATGGTTATGTTTAGAAAATATGGGGTCAGATTCAAATCTTTAGATTATTTAATGTTCTTTGAAGATGTAGATAAAAATTACTCACATTATTGACTCAGCAAAGTCATAATTCCTATGAATCATCTCATTCAATGCATTTCAGGGTTCAAGTCTAAGAAATCCCCTCTGATGAAAACAGAAAAATGACATTTCGGAGGTGTTCAAAGATGAAAGCTGTGCTTTCTTCAGATGAAATCAAGGTTGACGCCTAGGTGCCTGGGACATCACGCCCAGGGACTGTTAATACAGGGATGAAAGGACTGGAGTGAGACCCGGTGGTTTCCAACCCCTGAGTCAGCACTGCGTGGCAGCAATGAAGACGAAGGTGTCGGTGCTCATTTGATAAGATTACTTGTCTGTGGTTTATTTCACTTTATTTTCTCTTCCCTCACATTGTCATTGCTTTAGTATTTACTTCCCTGCCACTCTAGTTCCCGTGTGTCCCTGCACCCTAAGAACCTTCATTAACTCCCTCTTATGGCATCAAAAGACCTTAAAGCAGGACAGAGGTTCAGTGCGAGGGCACCAGGTGTGGCAGAGGTGCCTGTATGCTGTGTGCTGTGTGTGCACACGTGTCTGGAGTACGACTCCTGAAAGGCCCTGTGATCCTCTAAGCTTCCTCCTGCTGGCATTTTGGCACAACACTTCATAGTCCTGCTGTGGCGTGTCTGTGTATGTGAAGTGTTTGGAGTAGAGTTTTCTAATGTTTTCTCAGACACAGAGGTGAACTGTTTGGAAGGATAAGTATGTTGAATGAAATTCAGCATCTGTGAGGTACAAGGCACTCTTCCTAGGTATTGAGGGAACTTACATGGTGTTAGGGAAGGAACCTGTGCACACATAATTAAACACCTGTGTTTATGCAGCTCTAACCATGTGCATTATCTCATGGAATCCTTAGAGCACCCTATGGGGTGGGTACTGTTAGAACTGCCTCAATGGCAGAATGTAGCAGTTATGGGCCTCCTGTGCTGTGGAAGCACAGAGGAGGGAGAACTAGACCTTGAAGGATGGTGGGGTTTTATTGGCAGGAAAGAGGGATGTGGTTGTCCCAGGAGAGGGAGGAGAATGAGCAAAGGGAAATTCACAGGGCTCACATGCCAATGTGAGTATGAAGTATTTAATTTTAGCTCTGTTCACAAGGAACTGTGGCCAGTATAAAGATCTTATATGTGCAAATGACATCCATCACACCTCTGGGTGCGTAGGTGTAGTACTTGTTTTACTTAGCCTCTCTAAGGAAAGGGTAAGTGAACGTAAAGTTATTTCCCTTTAAAACAAATTTAAAGTTTTATATTTCAAATCGTTGGCTCAGATGAGTCCAGTCCATCTGCTTTTTGTTTCCTGTAAGAGACCTTTACTGTACTACAAGTTCATGAAGCATTTACAAGTGAATGGAGCTGAACACTCCCCCCCACCCCCGTTTTATTTTTATTGGTGACTTTAATTTTTTCATTGTTTCAGGTTACTGGCACCTAGCCATGCTTGCTTGATGGTGATTGTTTCATCAGGTCAAATCCTTCATCCCCAGATCTTGGAATATTATTTGACCTTAGAATGTCTTATATTCCCAATGTATGTCAGTTGAAAGTTAAAGTTTTCTAATGTATCAATTAAAAGAGAAAGTTTCAAAAAAAAGCTTGTATTTACCAGTAAAATAATTGATGTTCTTAGTGTAGGAGAACTGTGATCCTTTAGGAATGGGGATGGCAGTGGTTTCACTTTTACATATATATACACATATATATACATATATATATATATATATATATATATATATATATATATTAGTATATTTTAACTGAATTCAGAGAAGAAGGCTGAGGGTGAGAGAGAGAAACATCAGTGATGAAAGAGAATCATTAATTGGCTGCTTCCTGCACACCCCCCACCGGGAATTGAGTCTGTAACCGGGGTATGTGCCCTTGACCAGAATGGAGCCCAGAACCCTTCAGTCCATAGAGTGATGCTCTACCCACTGAGCCCAACCGGCTAGGGATATTTTAATTTTGCTCAATCCTCACCTGAGGATTATTTTTCATTGATTTTTGGAGAGAGTAGAGGGGAACAAAGGGTTGGGGGGAAGAGAGAGAGACATCAATGAGAGAGACATCAATATGAGAGACACATTGATTGGTTGCCATCCAGCACACACCCCCAGTGGGCCCAGGGATAAAACTGCAACCCAGGTACATGTCCTTGACCCAGAATCAAACCATTGACCCTTCAGTGCTTGGGCCACTGCTCTAACCCCTGGGGCATACCAGCCAGTGTCCACTCTTTTCATCCACATGGCCCACTGGGCCCACCCTGTTCCCCCCTCACCCAGACGCCTCAGTGCCAGGAAGGGGCTAAGTCTGCCTGCCCGTCTCACCTATTTGGAGCTCCAGCGGGAAATGAGGAGGCCCTGACTCTCCCTGACATGGCCCTGGGATGCACAGTTGCCAGCACACCTAGATGAGCACAGCACCTCTCCCGGTGCCTCCCGGTGACGCAGAGTGGAGGCTGCATGTGAGGTTGTGTTTCCGGAGAGGCTAGTGCGGGTTTCTGCCACAAGGAACGCTTCTCCCGTCCCTGGGTCTGTGCGAATGAACTGCCAATGGTGCCCCACGCCCTGAGGCCACATGCGATGATCCTGGTGCTGGCGATGCAGATTCGTGGGGAACCTGGTGCTGAACCCCAAGGGAAGGGCCGCTTCCCCGGCTGGAGGGGCAGTGGGGGTTGGCAGTGTCCTAACTCTCTACTCCTAATAGGAAAAAGCGCTGGAGTCAAGCCAGAGCCTTCCTCAAATTGTTCCAACGCCAGAGAGGCCGCTCTCGAGGACAAGCCAAGTCACCCGCAGGACACTAGGACTTTCTGAAGACAGGACCAGGCCCGAGACTCGTGGGCTCCCAGGGGCTGGGGGGACAGGACCTGACAGGACCCGGGGCCGTGACAAGGCGCCCTGTGGCTGTGACGGGTGCAGCAGCCATTCCGGGTGGCAGTCACCACTGCAAGTCCTGCTGTGTCACTCGAGATGCAGAAATGAAGTGTGGGCACGCGGACACACTGTCTGGGGGCTGCTGCTTGCGTTCCCGGTCTCACAGGAGGTGAAGTCGGGGAAACGCTCACGTGCAGGTAAATGATCATGAAGCTTACTGCCTTGTTAGCATTGGTTTTCTCCAGAGGGTTCTGTGGCCTGGGGTTTTCCTACTGGCTCCTCACACTTTTGGACATGTATCACGTCCACTTGTGTGATTGGCTAAGTTGATGAATGAGCTATAATCAGCCCAATTGAGTCAGCAAATCCTTCTGAGAAAAAACTGCTTGACAGATCCCCACTGTGGTTTGGATCCCTGAGTGAGCAGGTCAGGGGCTGCAGTTAGTAACGGCAGCCGTGCGAGGGGGCTTTCTGGGCTCAGCAGCCTTTCGGTAGTTGACCCACTTTGTCCGTCTCCTTGAGGTCTAGCTGCCGTGGGAGGTCGGCTCCATTCCTGCCCCCCGTTCAGAGCTGGGAGGGGAGCTCAGGAATGCTTGACAAGGGTCAGCACTGGCCCAGAGAATCGGTGTTGGAGCTGGGACCCGAACCCGCGTCTGACAGGTTCCGGGGCCCGAACTCTTAACCGCTGTGAGCACTGCCTGCCCTTCAAGCTGCTTTGCTCCCTGAAGATGCTCAACCAACTTGGGGCCCCAGCACTGAGGAGTGGGTCCCTTCTCTGTGGTGTGAGCTGTGTCAGCAGGTGGCGCTGCGGGGGAAGAAATAGCAGAGGTGCAGCTGTGCACTTGAATCCTCCATCAGGACTGGAGAAATCCCTTCTGTTCAAGGATTGACGTGTTGAGGAAGTCACTAGACCAATTGTCTGCTCTCATAAGACTAGAACTTAAAGGCTGTGAGGGCTAAACCAAGAGGAGAGGATGCGGCACCATCTACAGTGGAAGAATGCTTGAGTTTGAGGGTGTTTTGGTATCAGATAGAGGTAGGTATTTTCATTATGTGCAAAGTCATCCTGCCATCAGAGGCTGTGAGAGGTACCAGAATTCTTAGTGAGCCTGCCCGTTTGTCTCAGTGGTTAGAGCATCGAAGGACCGAAGGGGCGCAACTTAGATTTCCAGTCAAGCGCACATACCTCGGTTGCAGGGTTGATCCTGGCCGCGGTTGGGGTTTGTGAGAGAGGCAACCAGTGGATGTATCTCTCTCCCATCGATGTTTCCCTCTCCTGCTCTCTCCCTCCCTTCACCTACGTCCTCCCATCCACTCTCTCTCTAAAGACTAATGAAAAAAAATCCTCCCTTGAGGACTTTTTAAAAAGAAGTATTATGACTGAGGAGTCCAGGTGGACTGTTTCACTGCATGCAGCAGGCCAGAAGCATGCCACTAAGTGTTTGGAGGGGAGCAGGAGTTAGTTGTGTGTGAGACAGGATGCCAGGGAGCCTGTCATTAAAATGGATGAGTAAGCGCAGCTGGTGTGGCTCAGTTGGGTGAGCATCGTCCCATGAACCAGGAGATCACCTTCTGATTCCCGGTCAGGGCACACTAGTATGGGCGTGCAGAAGACAGCCGATCCATCTTTCTCATCATGGATGTTTCTATCTCCCTCTCCCTCCCCCTCTCTGAAAATCAATAAAAACACATTGGACAAAAAAGCGGATGAGTAAGAAAAGCTGCCCCCTACATCAATAAACACCCTTGCTTAATAATGTAACCCATGGAAATGGAAAAGCAGTCTAAGACATCCACTCCTTGAGCAGTACAGAATGCTCCTCTCGTGCTACGTGGAGCCCTGGCTCCAGCTGCCACTCCAACACTTGACTGGAGTCCGAGCAGAAAGGGTCCACCGGGCCCTGATGCTGGTTGTGCTGGGGGGAATGTTGCCGTCTCTCCCGGGCTGGACTGGATTCTGACTTCTCAAGTACATTTGGCGAATGTAGGATCATTTGTCCATTATTCAGGTCATTTACTTGCTGTTTTCTGTGTTTTGATCCTTCCTCCCTTGGTTATCCGGGATGACGATTTAGCAACGGAACAACTCAAGAGTGCCTTTTGGAGCAGCAAGAAGCATGTTGCGGTCAAAGACAAGCCTCCAGTGGCCAGAGGGTTGTTCGGGTGGTAACCAACTTGGTCTAATGTCATGAAATGCTGCATTTAATGCACCCACCCTCTCCACCCTAACTTGCCTCTCCCTTTTTTCCGACCACGAAGATTTATAATCCTTTCCCTTTATCCCCGTCTTGATCATATACCCTTTATTTCTGAAAAATTTTTAAGTTTCTTTTAAAAGAACAAAAAAACTCCAACAACAACAACAACAACAACAATAACAACAAAAGCCCAAAGAAAAGCAGTTCGCTTGGAAGCAGAAAAATCCTGAACCTAATGGTAACCTCAGTCGCCATGACAACAAGGCCACGCCAAAGCAGGAGTCACCATCGCCCTGACTTAGTGGCTTGATGTGTCCCCTACTTGGCCTCTTGCACCGGCTGTAACTCCTGGGCTGGCACGGCCTGGTCCTCCCTCAGCCTGTCTCCCGTGGGCGCAGTTGGAAACCCGAGGTCTCTCTGGCTTGGCTGTGTGCGCCGCTCTGCTCCTCCAGGTGACACCACACAGTGGAGGCCTGATGTCAAGCGGTAAGATTTGGGTGCTTCAGACTTCATGGTGGGTGTGACATTGAGTGGCTGAGGGGCAGGGGGGCAGGTTCTGGGAGAGTGAGGAGGGGCCCGCAATCCCCACAGTGGGTGTGGCTCCGGGCCCACAGCCCCGGGGCTGCCTGCAGCCTGATGCTGTGCAAACAGCCTGTCCTTGTGCTCCCGGAGTTCCACCGCTCGCCTGTGCCACTGGGATTGGAAAGGCCATCGCCTGTCCCACGATGGAGTAGTTGCAGGTCTTTCAGGGTGTTGCCGTCATGTTTTTTTTTTTTTTTAATTGGGATTCTGTTTAGCTTTGACAAGAGTATACATTCATGGTAGAAAATTCAGAGATTGCAGAAAGCACAAAATACCAGGTAAACTCATGGTGCAGTCAAAGTCACCATGCGGAGAGGAGGACTTCTTAAACAGAGGGTTGTTCGGGTGGTAACCAACTTGGTTCTCAAATCCTAAGGGTGCCCTCCTGGACCGTGAGGGCCCGGAACACAGGTGTGGAGTGGTCCTAGGCAGACTTGGGTCAGGGTGCTTTGAAATCAGGGATCTGAGGACACAGTGTCTCACAGCAGGAGTGCCCAGGAGTTATGTGTTGGCCTTGTGCCAACATTTGGTGCAGCCTCGTGAGTTGGTCCCCCAAGTTCTCCCAGCTGCTCAGAGCCCGCCCTGTGAGCGATGGGTAGAGTGGAGGCCTCCACTCAGGTCTGCGGCCAGGGCCTCCCAATCAGACCACAGCCCGTGAGGCGCAGCCCCACCTCTGTCCCTGGGCTCCGTGGGCCCCGCTGCCTCTGCTGCTAGGCCTCGGTGTGGTCGCCCCTCCTTGGCATGGGGTGTTGCAGCCCCATTTCTCACTGTCCTTCTCTGCCCCAGGCCCTGGGGACCCGATACTGAAGGGAGTGGCCCTCCACGGAGGCAGCCTTGACCAGTCAGATGCCTCTGCTGACCCAGCACCCAGGCCTGGCGTCCTGACCAAAGTCGCTGCGGGAGCTGGGGTGACGCTAGGCTGTGAACAGGCTGAGCAGGAGCGGGAACTTTGGTCCTGGCCATGTGGCCTGTGAGGGGCGGCCCTGTGATGGAAGGACTCTCCGAGAACCCTCCTGCCCTCACTCCGTCCTCTCCATCCTTCCTCTCTTCCCTGTAGGACACTCCCAGGTGCCCGATGATCTGCCAAGGTACCTGCTCAGAAACACCTTTATCTCCTGACCACCGGGGGCCAGGCAGGCGCACCTGCCAGTAGCAAAGGGAGGATGCCCTCCAGCTCTGTGCCCGCAGGAGGACTGTCAGCCCCTTACGAGGGAAGTTGCTGAAGGCGGGGCGGTATGTGAAGCCCAACTGGAGACCTGCTGAGCCCAAGGCCCACCCAGTGCGCCCTGAGGCAGCCCTGCCTCCCCAGAGCCTTTCTCTGGGCAGAGCCAGGCCACCCCATTCCCCCCTTGCCCCCCCACCTCCCACACAGCTGCCCGCTGGTGCCTGTCCCTAAATAGGGCGGTCAGCCTAGCATGAGCCCAGCTGCTTGGGACCGCAGGCCACAGGCCGGCAAACAGGAGTCACCTGAAGGCGGGGGTTCTGAGGACTCGAGGGGCAGAAACAGCCAGCCACACCCTCTGCCCCAGCTCCTTCACCGCCAGGGTCCCCAGTGCCAACCACTGGACAGGAGGCGCTTCTCACTGGCTCCCTCAAAGGAGGAGAGGCTGACTCCCCTGCAGCCTCCGCCACGGCCCTGCCATGGCCACGGGAGGTGGCGGCCGCAGCAGCTCCAGCCCCAGCACCACACAGTGACTGCAGCCCCGGCTGCCAGGACGAGGCCTCAGCCCCGGACGTTCAGGGCAAGTGGCCACCGTGGCCCCTGTCCTGGCAGTGTCAGCTTCTCAGAGCCCGACGGGTCCAGGGCAGGACCACAGAGAGGGGCTCCCTGCCAAGAGCCCACTGAAGTCACCCGACGTGGCTCCCACGCCAACGGGCCCCTGAGAATGTCAGTCATGGGAACAACTTAGAGAGCAGGCGGGCGTCGCCACAGCTGCGTGGGACCAGCAGGTGGAGCTCAGATTATGAGCGTGGCTGTGGGCGACTGGTCCTTTGGACCCGCAGCCCCTGAGCCTTCAAACTCCTGACACCCCTTCTGACCACCAGGGCCCCCTCTGCCATCGGCCTGAGGGGCCCGGAGCGACTTTGGAACGGGGAAGCCCAGACCGGCCAGACGACCAAGACCTCGCGGCCCTGGGTGGACCTTGGAGTCGGGCTCACTGTTACCCCAGAGCATTGCCGAGCCAGGCCTGGGCCCCACACTCCTGAGCCCGGGGCCGTCCAGGCAGGTGGCCTCAGCCTGTGCCTCTCTCCAGCTGGCTCCTGGGCCCCGGACCTGCCCCGGGTTCACTTTTCTACCATCATGGGCTCTGCCCCGCCTGGCACAGAGAAGCCCTGCCCGCCCCCTCCCAGCAGAGGCCACAGTGTGCAGAGGGGAGCGTGTGCGAGAGGCGGGTGCAGCCTGGTCGCTAACGCGGCTGTAGCCCCCGGTGTCCACCATCGAGGATGACACTTTGAGTCTTTGTTTCTGAGAAACTTCCCGGGATAGAAACCCAATTTACTACATTCCATACCCGTGTAGGCACTCATGAAATATATGTGTTTTGAGGTGTCCCCCAAATGGATGTACCACAGGCTGGCTGTCCACCAAATGTACACGCACTTTAACAGCTGAGAACCCAGTTTTCCCTCCTTTCAGGGTGAGCGGATTTGACGTAATGGGTGAAGCCAGACTCAGCTTGGAACCAAGAAGACGTATCCTCTGGACTTTGTGATGGGGACACATCCAGGATGAAGTGTCTGGTCCCGAACGGGCCCCAGTCCAGGCATCCTGGGCCGCTGTGGACAGAGGTTGCGCAGAAACACCGAACGCAGCAATTCTCGGTGTGTGCGGTTCCATTGCTTCAGCAGCAGCAGCGCCTGGACCAGAACTGACGCAGCCACGGAGCCGCACACATCAAGAATCGTTCCTTCGGTTCGGTGTTTGTACGCTTCTCTCTCAATAGCTGCCCTCGATTCCTCGACTGCGGGGTGTTGGGTCCCCTCAACTTTATCTTTTCTGTGTCCCCATAAAAAGTCTGTGGAGACATGGTCTTCGTTCAAATCTTACCGTCTTCACTGATTTCTTCAAATCTGTTCAAACTGAAAAGAAGTGAAAATTAAGTGCGTTATCAGCTGTTAATGTGTCTACATTTTGGGGGGATACTACATGTACATTCCATGGAGAGAATTTTCCATCAGTTGTCTGACCTCTTTGTACCTGTTTTGGGGGACAGCCTGTATTTACATTCAATGGGGACTCATTGTCCATCACCAGCCCAACCTCTCTTTACCTCTTTGGGGGACAGCCCATATTTACATACAATGGGGACTCATTGTCCATCAGCAGCCCAACCTCTCTTTACCTTTTTGGGGTAAGTCCATTTTTACATCCAATGGGGACTCATTTTCCATCAGCAGCCCTACCTCTTTTTACCTTTTTGGGGGACAGCCCATATTGACATCAGTTGGCATCAATCTTTCTCTTTGGGAGTCACACCTCTAGTGTGTATATGGCTGGTTCCTGACATATGGTTTCCGGTTTCCTAAGGTGCTCTCCTGGGATGGGCTTGGCCTGGGGACCGGGGATCTATAAGGAGGTTTTCCTTTGGCCTTAATGTGCTGACAAAGAACTGGGTGTGCAAATGTGTTATGTCTCTGAGTGCTGTGACCTGTACTGATTAGCCATTGATTTTGGAACACAAGGATGGGTTTGTAATAAAATGAGTTGGAGTAGAATTGAGTCCTGGATTTCCTCACCGCTCGTCACTGGCAGCATTGCCCGGGCTCCAGGCTCCCCGCTTCCGCCCCCAGGTCCTGGGCCCCTGGAATGCAGACCTCCCTCGGCCAGGAGGCCAGAGATGGGGAAGCCAGGTTTCCTGTTTCCCAGGCAGCCGCTCTTCCCAGGCCTTGGTGTAGTTTAAGTCCCTCTAAGTGGAATCCCATTTTGATTTGGGATTTCTATCACAGCAGGAGCTCAGCTTACAATGATCCTTGGGTTTTCCAAGGCCACTCAACTAGGAAGAGGCCGAGGAGGGAGGAGGACGGCAGGTGAAGATCCCCCCAGACCTGACCTCATGGCGGCCCGTCCAGCTGCCGCCTGCGTGTCCCTCCTCCCTCACCAGCCTCTTGTGTAAGGTGCTTCCTGTGGCCTCCTTTCCCCTTCTTTCCAAGGCCCTGCCCCTGGGGGAGCCGCCCCCTCTGCGAGCTGCCCTCCCCAAAGATGGGAGCCAAACTGAGCATGTGGACCCCTGCAGGCCGCCTCCCCTCCGCCATTGGCTGTTGCAGGGTCTGAACCTGACCGGTCACCCCTGGGAGCTCTCAGCCTCTGTCCCCTGATTCTCTCCCCTCTGGGACAGCTCTTCAGGGCGCACACTGGCCGGTCCCTGGGTCCCCCCTCATTCTTCCCACAAACACTCATTGGAGTTCCCTGTGTGCTCGCTCCCAGGTTCCACCATGGAGGCAGCCCCCTCCCTGCCCCTCTGCTGGCCTGAGCCACCTGCTCCCCAGCACTGACCGCTCCTGAGCTTCAGGCCTGAGGTCGCTGCCTTAGACCCCCTGCCTGGGCTGCAGGCTTCTCCACTGTCCCTGACTCCTCTGGGCTCCCTGCTTATCCAAGTCCACCAGCTGTCAGTCACAGAAGCCAAAACCTGGGGTGCGGGCTGGACCCCTCCTCTCTCCACTTCCAGCAGGTGATCGCTCCCCTGAACCTGGGTCTGGAATGGATCTGGAATGTGCCCACCCCTCTTAGCTGACTGTTCTCATCCCAGGTCCCCCCGACACCCCTGTCCCTGTGTCTTGGCAGGGCCTGGCCAACTGGTCTGCCTGCCTCCCACAACTTCTCAGCCCCCTGGCACCTCTGGCATCCACCCCGCTGACCTACCTTTGTGAACCTCCCTCCCTCAGCCTCCTCACCAGCTACACCCGTCCTTCTGCGGAGTATGTGTTCCATGTGACACACCGCGGGGTGCACCCCCCCCGCTCTCACCCCCTTCCAGCCCCAGAGAAGCTGGTCGTACCCATAGCTTTCACTGCCATCTTCCCAGAAGGCTCCCAGCACCACTAGCCCAGGCCTCTCCTGGGAACCGCTAGATCTGTTCCCAGCTTGGAGGTCCCAAAGACACCTCCACCCCACAATGCTCAGCACACCGTTCACGCTCCTCCCCCACCGAAGCCTCTGTGCTCCTCCTCTCATCCCCTCTGTCCCCTTGCCCCAGACCATGCTGGGCATCGCCCTCCCTTCCCCCTGTCCTATCCTTCACTCCCCCAGTTGCTCCCAACTCTGACTTCTCACTCACATAACACCCAATCCAGGGGGTGGTCCCCCCGGGGCGGTGCCACGGGATCCTGCTGCAGAGGGAACACCCAAACCAGGCCCTCCTGAGCTCCAGGGCCCCACCTCTCTGCACTGGCTGGGAGCTGCGCGCTCCGGGGGGTGGTAAACATCCACGTGACCGCTCAGGGCTGAGGTCTGCCTGCAGAGAGGGCGGGGTCACCTGTGGCACCAGAGGGGCTCCCCCTGGGGAGAGCAAGAAAGTGAGAAAATGGGAAAAGGTCAGACACACCTCGGGAAAGAAGCATCCAGCCACATGTTTATCAACCAACCAGAGGAAGAGGAGGGAGTGTGTTTATATGTACACACACACATACACAAACACAGACACACACAGAGACACACACACATAAACACACACACATAAACACACACAGACACACACACACACACACACACACACACGAGTAAATAAAGATGTAGATACACAGCCCATTGACTTCCTTCGAAAGCTCTTCTTGATTTTTGCCAAACAGGTGAATTTATAGCTACCCTATGCTTGCCCTCAGCGACGGATGAGTGTCATTCCAATGAGAATGTTGGGTGATGCTTGCTGTTATGTTAGCAAGTAAGACAAACTGGAGGTGCCTGTGAGATCCTCACTCTTTTGTTCATGATGTGAGTGACTACTCAGTCAGGTAGTGCTTTTCTGAATGCCAGCCCAGTCCCTCAATTCTTATAATGTGTTGGCACTGCAAGGCCTACAGAGGTCTTTTTAAAAACCAGAGAGACAATTTACGTGTCATAATATTCACCCAGGGCACACTTTTAGGTTTAATCTTCACGATTAACATTTTCTGCATCACTTTCTCAAGTCTAGAGACCACAGGCACAGAAGAAAACAAATCAAGTCCCGATTTGGTAACACTGGCCAATTCCTAGGGTGCAAATATTTTCACCAGAGGTGATTTCAGGGTGCTGACATGGTGTCCCGACCACGAACATGGGAATAGATGTATGGTCCACCCTGCTCTATAATATCACCTCCACGCAGGTACGATAGGTCTGAATAACCCCAAGAGTATGGGTAACAGGGAAAAAATTCCAAGTAACCAGTTTTTTTTTGTTTTTTTTTTAATCTATTTTGATTGATTTCAGAAAGGAAGGGAGAGAGAGTGAGAGAAAAGAGAAACATCAATGATGAGAAAATCATATATCGGCTGCCTCCTGTACACCCCCCACTGGGGATCAAGCCTGTAATCCAGGCATGTGCCCTTGACTGGGAATTGAACCGTGACCTCCTGTTTCATTGGTTTCTGCTCAACCACTGAGCCACGCCAACAAGGCCAAGGGGCAAGTTTTGAGTATTTATAACCTTTCTTTCTTATTATGTTTTTATTGATTTTAGAAAGAGGATTAGGGAGAGAAAGAGAGAGAGAGAGAGAGACATTGACCAGTTGCCTCTGCCAACACCCCTACCATGGACTGAACATGCAACCTGGGCCTGAACCCTGACTGGGAATGGAATCGGTGACCTTTGGGAGCACAGGACAATCAATGCACAGCCACCTGAGCGACACCGGCCAGGGTTACCACCTTTGCTTTTAATATAATATATTGAATCCCAAGTTCATATAAGTTAATTGTTAGCCATGTCTGTGTGTATCACGTGGCCTCTGAAGCCCCTGGACACACCCATGGGCTCTCACCAGCAGCACAGGCTGCTGCAGCTCAGCCAGGGCCACTGCCTGGTAGGGTGGGCTGAATGGCAGGGGCCTGCGAGGGTGAGAGTGAGCCCTCTGCCAGCGCGTGCACCGAAGAGGACCCGCAGGAGGAGCTGCAGGACCATGGTCACAAGGATGGGAGAAGAGACTGGGCGGCTCCCAGGGTCTGCCCGAATGTTCTCCCCAGGCTCAGGGGGGAAAACAGCTGGGTGTGGCTGGGAGGCTGGCTGGAGGGAGCTGAAGAAGAGGGTTGGGTGACCTTGCAGCCTAGGGTCCCCCGTATCCCTTCCCTTCTCACAGGGCCTCTCTATGCTGACCTTTCACCTACCAGATGGGCAAAGATGAAAACCCAGGAAGGAGTCAATGAAGGAGGCGGTGTGGCGAACAGGCGCTCACTCTCCATTTGGGTGTGAGCTGGCACAGGAGCAGCTTGGACATTTGCACTTACCTTTTCATTAAAATAGATTCATGCATTTTCCCTAAGCTATTTCTAGGATGACAGCCTAGGAAACACTGGCATGTCCTGCAAACACACACACACAGACTCTCTCTCTCTCCCTCCCTCTCTCTCTCTCATGCACACATGTGTGCACACCAGCACCCTGTCCCTAGCACTTGCCCTGTAGCACACCTGTCAGCCTCTGTCATGCTTGAACTGCCCTATGTTTGTGACCAGGCCTTTCACCAGGAGCAGAGAAACAGAACTTCCTGTCCACCACCTGCCCTGGTCCCTGTGGAGGGCGCTGGTATTTATTCACTGAGCAGCTCCTCTGTGCCAGAGCCCTTGTTAGCACTCCGTGGGAATATATCGATTCACTTCATTTGGTTCCTGTGAAAGGGGACGACTGACTCCCTCTTCCCAATTAGCACCGGAGAAACCATTGCATGACAAAGAGGCATGGGCTCCAGGGTGTAAGACAGAAGGGAGACGCTGTAGAGACTTGGGTGGGGGTAGTGAGGGTGCTGAGTGTACGCAGTCCTGCAGGCGGTGGGAACCGATTGAAGGAGAGCTTTGTCACTCCTGCTCTTGAGTTTCCCTCGCACAGCCCTGCGCCCTGGTCCTCAGGCCCTCTGGGCAGATATAAACCCAGGGCCACAGGTCAGGGCACAGGAGACAGTGCCCGGGAGGGTGGGCAGGGGCCGGAGCTCTCCATGCTGCCTGAGAGACTCTCACCCCTGGGATCAGGGAGAGGGCAAGGCTGGTCCTCCTGGGGCTGCAGGGAAAACCTCTCCCAGCTTCGGGTGGAGCCAGCTGTCCTAGGTTCCTGGGCTGGGAGCCCCATCCTCCCACCCATCTCTGCGCCCAAGTCATATGACCATCTCTCTGCCAGCGAGTCCCATTTCCCTCCACAAGGACACCTGTCACTCAGTGAGGCCCACCCACCCCAGACCCTGAGACCCCTCTGACCTGGATTACACCGGCCAAGGGGTACACCGCTCTGGGCTCCGCTCTGGGCTCCGCTCCAGGGCTTCCAGGGCCCAAGGCCTGTGGTGTCGGACCCGCATCCTCCTCAGCCACAGGGTTCGACTGAGACAGAAAGTCCCGTCGGGAGTGAGAGCCATGGACCCCGACCTCCCGCTGCCCGACCTGGCCCAGGAGGTCACTGTGCACTTGGCGCTGCAGCCTTCCCCCGCAGCAGGACGGACACCGGCCATGACGCGCTCAGGGACAGCCTTCAGCTCCAGGCCTGTCTCGACCGGGGCGTCCTCATGGGGCCCAAAGTGTGTCCCCAGCCCGTGCCCCCCCACCCCTCCCGAGCTGCTCTCGGATCCTGGATTACACCGGCCATGTTGGGCCACGGTCACTCTGTCCCATCCGCATGGACCTGGGGGCACAGAACACACCCCAGAAGAGGCACCACGCCGCACAGGGAGGCAGGAGGCCGGGGGTTGAGTGGCAACACCAGGCTCAGCACAGCAAGCAGAGTAGAAATTGCCCGTAAATTCTGGCCAATATGCGCCCAGGCCACGGGCACACTCCCTATGGCATGTTCTCCCCGGTCCATGCGCCCACATGTACATGACATGAAGCCTGCGACAATCAGGGCCCCTCCTTGGCGGGGTGGGCAGAGGCCTCTGCACCAGGACCTGCAGGGCTTCCCTGTGGCAGCGAGAGCGCCCCCTGCCTCCCCTGCTCAGGGCACAGTGTTCCCACAGGAGGCACCTGGCAGCAGCCCCTTCCCTGTGCTGCCGCCTCCCGCCACCAGGGGCGGCCAGGGACCCTCGCTGGTACCGCCCACCGCGCGGAAGTCCCGCCCCTTCCAGAAGTCAGCCAGGTGCCAGTGGAGCCAACAGCATGGAGGTGCGGGGACTGTCTGACCTGAGTGGCTGCTGGCAGCCTGGGGCCGGGGCAGCCTGGAGGCTTCTGCGGGGTAGATGGCGAGTGGGGGACCCCGGGCTGAGGACCGCCCCGCTCAGGCCCTGGGTCCTCGGGGCGGCGGACCCTCGCTCTGCCCGCACCAGCATCTGGGGGAGGCGCCTTCCTAGTCAGGGTTTTGTGTCTGAGGAAGACGCCCCCTCACAGGCCAGGCCGCCTGCCTCCCTGTGGTGGGCACTGGACTTGGCGCCGGCCCTGCCCTGTGTGGCCCCACTCTGGGCTCTGCTCCAGGGCTTCCAGGGCCCAAGGCCTGTGGTGTCGGACCCGCATCCTCCTCAGCCACAGGGTTCGGCTCAGACAGAAAGTCCCGTGGGGAGTGAGAGCCACGGACCCCGACCTCCCGCTGCCCCACATGGTCCAGGAGGTCACTGTGCACTTGGCCCTGCAGCCTTCCCCCATGGCAGGACGGACACCTGCCATGACGCACTCAGGGACGGCCTTCAGCTACAGGCCTGTGGCGACAGGGGCGTCCTCGTGGGGCCCAGAGTGTGTCCCCAGCCCATGGGCCGTCCCCGAGCTACTCTGGGCTCCTGGATCCATCAGACAGCAGGTCTGCAGAATGTGTGCACGTCCCATCGGAATCACTGTAGGTGCTCGAGTAACTCCAGCCACATGAATGCTATTGCTCGTTTTAAAGGCTCTACTAAGCTCTATTTTATTTATTTTCATTTTTTATTTCTTTGGCATTTTCTGTCTCTTTTTCAAGAAAAAAGATTGTAAATATACTAATGTTACATGCAGTAAACAATATTTTAAGAAAAAGAATTTAAATATAACTAGAGGCCTGGTGCCCAGATTTCTGCATCAGTGGGGTCCCTTGGCCTGGCCTGCACCCTCTCACCATCCGGGACCCCTCAGGACATGTCCAAGCCCCACAGGCCAGGTGAGGGTCCCCATGGGGCCTCTAGTGTGCATATAAGATCTTTGGTGCATCTCTTCCAGCCTTCCCTCTTCCTCCTTCCCTCTGAGATTCATCTTTCTGTTCAATGTTTCCATACCTGAGCTTTGCGTGTCTGACCCCTAGTGGTCAGTGCACATCATAGCACTGGACCAAGAGTAGCTTAGGACTTTATATACACTGAGTGGCTAGATTATTATGACCACCTGATGTGTGTAGGCAGATAAGGCATACACTGCATTGTTTGGGATATGGAAGCTGAAGGCTTGGTCGAACACCTTTGCTGTCTGCAGTTACCAAATAAAACATCTCCAATTTGCACAGGAACACAAGGATTGGATAGTTGAGCATTGGAAAAAAGTCATGTGGTCCGAAGAATGATGTTTCCAGTTGCATCATGCAGATGGCAGAGTGAGAATTTGGTGGAAACAGCATGAAAGCATGCACCCCACATGCATGAGTACAGCCCTTCAAGCTGTTGGGGGCAGTGTTATGGTCTGGGGCATGTTTTCCTTGGCATGATTTGGGCCCTTTAATTGGTGTGGAACAACATCTGAATAGCACAACATACCTAAGTTCATGCTATCATGTTGAGGGCGTATCCCAATGGAGATGGCTTCTTCCAACAAGACAATGTGCCATGACGGTGCTCGTATTGTGCAGGAGTGGTTTCAACAACATGAGGGAGGCTTTACCTTGCTTAGGTGGCCCCCACAATCACCAGATCTCAATCCAATTGAGCATTTGCGGGACGAAGTTAAAAGAACCATCAGGCAGCTGGTTCCACAACCATCAAATCTCACAGAACTGTACAGTGCTATTCATCAGGCATGGTGTCAGATTCCTCACATCACTTTTTAACATCTCGGGGAGCCAATGCCAAGAGGATTCGCCGCAGTACTGAAGGCAAAAGGTGGCCCAACGAAATACTGATGGTGTCATAATAATCTGGCCACTCAGTGTATATAGGCTTGTGGCCCAGTGCCCGAAATTCGTGCTTGGGGGCGGTGCGGTGTCTCTCAGCCCTGCCTGCACCCTCTCCAATCTAGGACCCCTTGGGGTGGTCTGAATGCTGGTTTAGGCATGATTTCAGGGATCGGGCCTAAACTAGCAGTCAAACATCCCTCTCAGCATCCAGGACCGCTGGCTCCTTACTGCCCACCTGCCTGATTGCCCCTAACCACTCTGCCTGCCAGCCTGTGTACCCGCAGCTGCCCCCCAGCCATCTGTCTTATCCTCAACTGCCCCCCACTGCCAGTCTGCTCACCCACCACTGGCCCCCAATGCTGGCCTGCTCGCCCCCAATTGCCCACAATTGCCGGTCTGCTCCCCCCATCTGCCATTTCTGCTGGCCTGCTTGCCCCCCAACTGACCCCCCTGATGGCCTGCTTGCCCCCCAACTGACCCCCCTCATGGCCTGCTTGCTCCCAACTGCCCCCTACTGCCGGCCTGCTTGCCCGCTGCTGCCCTCTCCTCCTGGCCTAATCACCCCTAACCGCCTCTGCCTCGGCCTCACTACCATGGTTTTGTTCCAAAAGACATCTAGAACAAGGGTCCTCAAACTATGGCCCGCGGGCCACATGCGGCCCGCCGAGAACATTTATCAGGCCCGCCAGGTGTTTTTGCAGCTGCTGCCTGTCCTGCTTAGCAGCCAACTCGTCCCGGGCCCGCAGTGCGCATGTGTGGAATGTCTGAGGGACAGTGAACTGGCCCCCTGTTTAAAAAGTTTGAGGACCTCTGATCTAGAAGGTCTCCTGGTCTAATTAACATATTAACCTCTTATTAGTAAAGATGTTATGTGCAATAAACATGAATATTTCAAGAAAAACTTTTAAATATAATATTACCTGTAATAAACATTAATATTTCAAGGAAAAAAGATTCAAATTATAATAATATTACCAAAACTATACTAACAGAGTATATCACAAAAGTTGTAGGAAATATTAAAAATCTGCAAATAACAGGATTACTTCTATTATATTCTAAAATAGTTTTTGTCTGGCTCTATTTTTTGTTCATCAGTTTACGTTTTTCATTATATTCCACAAATGAGTGAGCTCACATGATATTTGTCTTTCTCCAACTGGCTTATTTTGCTTAGCATAATGCTCTCCAGGTCCATCCGTGCTGTTGCAAATGGTAAAAGTTCCTTCTCTTTTAGGGCAGCGTCGTATTCCATTGTATAGACGTACCACGGTTTTCTAATCCACTCATCTGCTAAGTGGGGCCCGTAGGCTGTTTCCAAATCTTAGCTCTTGTACATTGTGCTGCTACTAACAGAGGGGTGCATATGTCCTTTCTGATGGGTGTTTCTGATTTCTTGGGATATAGTCCTACAAGTGGGATTACTGGATCAAATGGGAGTTCCATTTTTAATTTTTTGAGGAAACTCCACACTGTCTTCCACAGTGGTTGCACCAGTCTGCATTCCCACCAGCACTGCAAAAGGGTACCGTTTTCTCCCCATCCTCGCCAGCACTTGTGTTTGTTGATTTGTTGATGATAACCATTCTGACGGGTGTGAGATTGTATGTCCTTGTCGTTTTGATTTGCATCGCTCTGATGATGATTGTCTGATATTTTGCTGCCTATGGATTCTTCTGCGTATGGATATATGCCTGATATTTTTCTGCCTACGGATTCTTCTAAGATTTTTATGGTTTCCCGCCTTATGTTTAAATCCTTTATCCATTTTGAGTTTATTTTTGTGTTTGGTGTAACTTGGTGGTCTAGTTTCTTTCTTTCTTTCTTTCTTTCTTTCTTTCTTTCTTTCTTTCTTTCTTTCTTCCTTTCTTTCTTCTTTCTTTCTTTCTTTCTGAATTGAGTTTAATGGCCTGGGTTGATTTCTGGATTCTCTGTTTGATTTCATTAGTCTACACGTCTGTTCTTGTTCCAGTACCAGGCAGTTTTGAGAACTGAGGCTTTGTAATATGGCATAACATCTGGTATTGTGAGTCCTCCCACCTTGTTGTTCTGTCTCAGGATTCCTGTGGCTATTCGGGGTCTTTTTAAATTCCATATGAATTTTTGAATAGTTTGTTGTAGGTCTGTGAAATATTCCGTTTGTATCTAAATGGGATTTTCATTGAACCTATAGATTGCTATCAGTGTTATGGACATTTTAATGATGTTGATTCTACCAATCCATGAACACGGTATATCCTTCCATTTGTTTATGTCTTCCTCTATCTCTTTTTTCAACATCCTGTAGTTTTCTGAGTACAGGTGCTTTACTTCGTGAGTTAAGTTTATTCCTAGGTATCTTAATTTTTTTGGTGCAGGGGTAAATGGGATTGTTTTATTAGTTTCTCTCTGTGTGAGTTCATTATTGGTGGATTTTCTGAAACAGTCTGAGGAGTATACTAGTAGGTGCTAGTTCTTCTTTGAATGTTCGGTAAAACTCCCCTGTGAAGCCATGTGTTGGATGATTAGTGACTTTGACTATGTTTTCATAAGTCTCTTGGCCTTCTGTGTGTCCTCTTTCGAAAAATATCTATTTAGGTCCTTTGCCCATTTTTTGATTGGATTATTTACCTTGGTTTTGTTAAGCTGTAGAAGTTCTCTGTAATTTTTGGAGAATAAGCCCTTATTGGACATAACATTGGCGAATGTGTTCTCCCATGCAGTGGACTTGCTTGTTCTTTTGGATGATGCGTTTTCTTTTGATGTAGTCCCATTTGTTTCTTTTCTCCTTAGTTTCCATTTCCTTAGGAGTTGTATGGGTCAAGGTATTGCTGTACTTTATTTTAAAGACTTCAAATAAATTCAAAGTTTGAGAAAATTTGATGTAGTTAAGTAATTCCATTAGTGTGTTGAAAACATTCAACCATTCAAACATTCCATTTTATACATAATTTTTATATCTGTAGAATTCAAATTTCTCTTTTTGGAAATCTATTTCTGTTGATTTAGGAGAAAAAGGGAGAGGGAGAGATAGAAACATCAATGATGAGAGAGAATCATTGACCACCTGCCTCCTGCACGCCCCACAGTGGAGATTGAACTGGGCGTGTGCCCTGACCAGGAATTGAACCGCAACATTCTGCTTCCTAGGTCGACGCTCCACCCTGAGTCATGCCGGCTTGGCTAATTTCTCTTTTTTAAGTTCTATTTGAACATAATGTCCTGGTCATGGCTTGCTCTCCAGGTTGATGTTTAGTGAAAAGGCTCCAATTGGGAGTTTACAGGTTAAATGTATTATTTATTCAATTAGGAGTAGCCCCTGTCTATGGGCGCTGGCCTCTGTGAAGTCATGGTTCCCTCCTGCACATCTGCGCCCCTCCTGGAGGCTTCTAGCATTTAGTGTTTTCCTTCAGCAGTGACAGGTGTTTACGACACTCTGAGCTGTCGGGCCAAGCTCACGTGCACCCACAATTGAAGGCGCCCCCCATAACCTGCTCTACTCCCCTCCCCCAGGGTTCCTCTTCCAGCCCCTGTTCCTCAGAGTTTGCTCTTTTCCATCTAGTGGCTGTGTGGCCGGTCACGGCTTCTGGGTCTCTGGGTCTTCCTTCCCAGATCCCGCAGGACTGTGTCTGGCAGGCCTCCCTTCCGACTTTCCCTTCCACAGGGCTCCACGCCCCCACCTGGTGCTGCTCCCGCCTCCTCCTCCAGGCTCAGCTGCGCTCCAGAATGAGGGCTGTGGGATGTGCAGCGCTGCAGACAGATGTGCGGTGCTCTGTTTCCAAGAGCTAGGCAGCTGCTGGCTGAGGCGGTCCCCCTGGACTGAGAAGGTGAGAGGGTGGCTCACAGGCAGGTCCCAGTGCTGTGGCGGGTTGCTCTGGACTGCAGCCAGCAGTCCGCGTGGCCCTGTGCCAACCCTGCACACTCAGACCGGGTCTTACAGGGTATGTCCCGTGGCTGTGAGTGTCCTACCAGGTGTGCGTTGATGCGCTGGTTTGAAAAGGACTGACTCTTTCAGCATAAACGCCTCAGCTGGCTGACAAGAAGGGTCCCTGAGAGGAGCGCGCTGCCAGGATGGTCAGGTGTGTGCGATGATCCTGGGTCTGCTTCACTCCTGCAGGTCGGAGCTCCCTCTCTGGAGGCCCCGCTGAGGAAGTTCCATGACGTCTATAGAAAGGGAAGCAGAGGCACAGAGGGTGGCAGCCGGCTCACCATCCTTGCCCTTTTGTATGACTTCCACCTGCTACAGTCTCTCCGCATCTCCTACATGTTGGAAAAACTGACTGGAACTTTCACAGAGAAAGATAAGGAACTGATCTTGTTCAGGCTGAGAAATGGGGATTTTCATTGAGAAAACACGATGCTATGTCCCTGGCAATGATCAGAGAGACCAGGGCAAAGCCAGCGGGGCAGGCAGCACGTTCCGGGTCCAGACCTGGGACGGTGGGTTCCTCGACCTGCCTCCTAAGTGCCTAAGTGCACAGATGCTGAGCAGCAGGTGAAATGAGTGGGGAAATGCTGTGTGCCATGCCCTAGCCATCTGTTATCGTCTGCTCCTGGGATGAAGATGTTTTTATCGTGAGTGTGTGAGCAAACCTTATTCCTTTACTAAAACTCGGGTCTTTTGTGAGTTAAGAATCGATTTAATTCACACTCATCTGTTCAACAAATGTTCACTGAGGAAGGCCGTGTGGCTCAGGGCTCAGGTGTCAGCGACCTGGACTTCTGGCTCAGCAGTGGACAGCAATGTGACCTGAGTCTTCCAAGCCTCAGTTTCCCCTTGTAGAACACAGGGCTGAGCAGAGCTCCTGCCTCTTTTCCTTTTGTGCAGATCAGAGATAGGGGAGGGGGGGGGGAGCCCCGAGGGATGTGTGAGGAGCAGGAAGAGGGTGCGTGTGGGGCCCACAGGGGAGCAGGGCAGAGGCCGTTGCAAGGACTTGGGCTTTGATCCTGGAGGCACCTGGAGGGTTCTGAGTGGGAAAATGGACTGGGAAGGGTTCGTGCTAACGGTCACCCTGGCTACAACGTAGAAGAAGGAGGTGGTCAGGCAGGAAGACCCCCTTCAGGGGTCAGAGACGGTGGTGGGAGGATTAGCTCTGTGGTAGTGGACGTGGGTGTGGGAGAGGGTGTGGGAGTTGGAACTGACCAGGCGGAGAATGGGTGGGAGGGAAGGCGGGGTCAGCCCATGTTCTCAGCTGGGCCTTTAGTGGACAGCACTACATGCAGGAGACACAGGCTCAGAAGGGAGGACGGGACCATCCTGAAACCTGAAATGCTCACTGGGATGTGCTGTGGTCTGAGCCCTCTGAGGACGCACAGCCCTTAACATACGCAGTGGACACTGTGAATGGGTGGGTGTGATGCTGTGTGAATGCTCTCACTGAAAAGTGAATACTTGGAGAAATCTCAGACAGGGCTCTCTGGGAGGTCTCTGAATTGTGCTTGGGACTTTTCTCTCAGTGTGACATTCTTTCCA
The DNA here is from genome assembly GCF_964212035.1 of Myotis nattereri. Lineage (NCBI taxonomy): Eukaryota > Metazoa > Chordata > Mammalia > Chiroptera > Vespertilionidae > Myotis > Myotis nattereri. The sequence continues at coordinate 9,891,121 of NC_138085.1, forward strand.
GTTGAAAAGTTAAAGAGTGTACAGGCCAGGGGTGGGGAAGGAATGGCCAATGTCGTGGAGAGGAGGGGTGGCTCAGAGCCCAGGGCCAGGAGGGAGGAGTGCAGGGAGGGGGGAGAACCAGTGGGAGGAGGGGGGTGGAGGGGAGCAGGAGAGGGAAGGGGAGCTCTGTGGGTAGTGGTCCAGGCCCCGGTGGAGGTCTGGCGGGAGTCCAGTGCCGGGTCATGTTAAAAGGCTGCAGAGGCTGGAGTGGGGATGGTCTGCCTGCGACCATCGGGTTTATCAGCAGTGGTGGCCACGTGCAGAGTTGGTTTGTTTCTTCCCACGTTGAAGTGATGACCATTTGAAATGGATGGCTCTCTCTTTCTTTTCTTTATGTTTTTAAGGTTCGCTGTGTGCTGGAAACGATGTTGGTTCTGAAGAACAGTGGCGTTCAGAGGATTCCGGGCTGTGAGCCTGAGCCTGTGGAGAAACTGAGGAAATTGCTAAGAGGGGAAGTGAGTTCCCTGTGGACGTGGACCCACCGTGGAAGGCTGGGAGGTAGTTGGAACCGCGAGTCGGGTGCCCGGCCTGGTCAGCAAGAGTTGCGAGGGATCGAATGGCAGCTGTGTTTCTGTGGTGAGACCCTGTGAGGGGCCCGTGTGCAGTGTGTCCCTGTGAGATCAGCATCCCCCACACTTAGCCGGTGGTGCTGGACTCGGCTGTGCAGCAGAATCACCATAGACCTTCTGACCACTTTGGAAAAGGGCCCACCAGGACCGGAGGCGTTAGCCCAGCAGGAGAGGGGCTTGTCTATGTAACCTCCCCAGGTATGTTTACATGGGGCCACAGCAGAGACCCACCGCCCTCTCCAGTCAGGGCGTCCTCTACCCTTACTTCTTTATTCATTTTTCTGAGGAGAATTCTTATTTTATATATACTTTTATTGACTTCACAGAAAACTGGAGACGGAGCACGAAAGAGAAACGCCAATGATGAGAACCATTGATTGGCTCTCTCCTGGACACCCCGCATTGGGGATGGAGGCCACAACTGGGACATGGGCCCCAACCTGGAAGCCAACCATAACTGCCTGGTTCTGGTTCATAGGTTGACACTCAACCACTGGACCAGGCCGACAAGGCTCGGGTGCCGGTAAACCTGCTTGTATAAAGAAAAGAATGGTATTGCTGGTTTAGTTAGCTTCAAGGTATTCTTTGAAACTATTGGAGAAGTTGCTAAGAATTGATAACTGAAAATTTGAGAATAACTTTCTACGACCTAATGGAACCCACTTTTTCTTTAAATCCTATGGCAAGGATGTGCTTATTGATTTGAGGGAGAGAATCATTGATGTGAGAGAAAAGCATCAATTGGTTGCCTCTCATACACACTCCCACTGGAGACTGAACGCCCAACCTAGGTATGTGCCCTGACCGGGAATTGAACCCACAGCCTTTCCGTGTAGAGAATGATGCTCCAGCAAACTGATCCACACCGGCCAGGTCGTGGACCAATTTTTAGGAAAGAAAACTTTCTGTGACTCCTAACCTTTGTGCATATCCGTGGTCCAAAATACAGCTCAGTCCATGGGAGTTCATGGAACACCTTGATGACTTTGAGTTGAGTGAATGAGATGCAATGTGTGCAATGTGCTCATCACTGTGCCAGGCTTGTGCTCACTCTTTTGTGGTTTCAGTCGGCCTCATCCTGTTTTCTGTGTCATTCTTATGTATTTTCCTTAAAAATAGCACTAGGTTCATAAATTTTGCATCATTTCTCTAAAATGTTGGCCCTGAAAACAGGGAGCAGAGAGTTTGAAATTTCATCATCCAGTTTATATCCCTTTGGCATAAGCTCATCAATTCAACTGTTCTTGAAATCTTGATTTGCATAATGATAAATAATTTTCATTATCTCAAGATTCCTTAAAGTATATGTTATCTGCTGTGTTCTCACTTCAGGTCACTGCATCTATAAATTTGTTTCCAGGTTAGATCACATTTCGTTGGACACTAATTGAAATCTCATCATGCTGCCCACAAATGAAAGCGGTTAGATTTAGGGAATAGCTTCTGTACGAGGAATTGATTGAGATAGGTATGAAAAAGTAACCACTTTAGGTGGGATTTTTTTCAGTTTTGTTCTTTTGTCCGGGGCAGGAATAGACTGCTGGGGACTCGCTATGATTACAAGGAATATGAATGGTGCTCTGTTAACCATGATTGTTCTGTTCTAATGAGGGAAAGCACGTTCTGATCTGGTGGAGAGTTGTCCGCCCTGGGACATGGGAGCTAACAAGGGAATGCAGGCCACCCTCCTCTGAGAAAGGCCTAGATCAGCAACGTCGTTGCCTGTAATCTGGTCCCGGAGCCACCCGGCCTCTGCCAACACCCAGCCCGAGTTGCCTGTAACCTGTAACCACTATACCTTCCTATTTTCCCAGGCCTGAAATGGCTGCTTTCCCGAGGGATCTTTGTCCTTCTACCCAAGATAAGCAGCTGGCTTATTGGGGGTGGGGGACAGGTTGTAGAGCAGACCTTTGTGGGTGACCTGCTGCTCTCTCCTTCTGCTGCATTCATGGAATAAATGATCTCAACCCTGTCTCTGCTTCATTGGCTCAAGGAGTGACCAGCAGCCCGGACCCATTGCTTATCCAGATTCACTTTCAGTAATTTTATAACAGTCATTGGATCTGGATAATGAATCGAAATGCTAATCAGTACTCTCCCCCCACCCCCAATCTAAGTCCAAAGATTTCATCTACTTTAAACAATTTAAATTTGTCTTAAATTAAGAATGAGTTTTTTAATTCACCCAAGTAAACCATTACCAGTTTAGAAATAATTGATTGGCAGCCTAAATGTTTAAATTTGTTCTGAGGGTGCCTGTATATTTGTTCTCTAAATGTCTTTCTTGCATGTGCTAATTTAGTACTCCTTGCACAGAAAGCTATGTACAAAGTCCTTTTGTTAAAATATTTTCCAGTCTGGCCGGCATGGCTCAGTGGTTGAGTGTATCACTACGACCAGGAGGTCACCATTAGATACCCAATCAGGGCATATGCCCTGGTTGGGGGCTTGATCCCCATTATGGGGCGTGCAGGAGGCAATTGATCAATGCTTCTCTCTCATCATTGATGTTTCTCTCTCGCTATCTCTCCTTTCCCCTCGGAACTCAATAAAGATATATTTTTTAAAAATATATAAAGTATAGCCCTAGCCAGTTTCGCTCACTGGATAGAGGGCTGACCTGGGGATTGAAGGGACCCAGGTTTGATTCTGGTCAAGAGCATGTACCTTGGTTGTGGGCACATCCCCAGTGGGGAGTGTGCAGCAGGCAGCTGATCGATGCTTCTCTCTCATCAATGATTCTAACTCTCTATCCCTCTCCCTTCCTCTCTGTAAAAAATCAATAAAATATATATTTTTAAAAATATATATGTATATAAAATATTTCTCAAATATATAGCTTTACTTTGTTCATTTTCCTTATAAACTACACATTAGTGAGTGGTCTGTCAAATTGTTTTTTAGGCAATTGACTGGTGGACTTGAGGGGTCTTATGTATGAACTATTGACAGTCAATGGTGAGACTTTCCAAGCTGGGCTCTGTAGGTAAGACTTCACAAAATAAAATGATTGTGTAGTTCCCTGAAAGGAATGAATCAAATTTCTGTAATGTGGCTAATGGGAAAAAATAATTTTTTGAAACATAGACAGACATATCAGAATGAAGTGGTTAATTTCCATTGATAATGGTATAGGATCTATAAACATAACCTTTATGTTTCTTTATATTTTATGTGCCAGATAGATCTTAATCTTGATGGGGAGAGTGTCCTAATTTTTGCGTATTCCTAAAGCAGTTGGCATGGGGCATGAGCCTCTGGCAGAGCCGTTTAGAATGCTGGGCCTAGAGCAGTTTGGTTGGGGGGCCATGGAGACAGTGGAATGTTAGGTGCGGAGTCAGTGGGCGTGGAGTCGGTGGGCGTGGAGTTGGAGGGTTCGGAGTTGGTGGGTGAGGAGTTAGTGGTGCGGAGTTGGTGGTGCGGAGTCCGTGTGAATTGTCAGTGTGTGAAGAGTCGGTGTGAAGAGTTGGAGTAAGAAGAGTCGGTGGTCGTAGAGTCGGTGAGTGCAGAGCCTCTTCCTGTGTGAGAAGGGACTGTCCCTGCCTCCCTCTCAGGGCTCTTCTGAGGAGTGACTGTGCAAGGACAGAAGGCACCTGGAGCAGGGCCGGGGATGGGCAGAGAGACGGTGTCCAGGTGCCTCCCGAGTCTGTGAGCAAACCCTTCCCGCTGCCAGGCTTTGACCAGAACCGTGTCCACTGGCGGCAGGTCCACGGCTTCCCTTCTACCAAGAACCTTGGGTTCTGGCCGGTGCGGGAAAGGGAACACGAGATGGAAAAGCAGGAGCTACCGCCCACTCCCAGTTGTTAGAAGCGTGTGTGGGGCCAGCCTTGGGAAACTGCCACCGAGAGCAAGGGACACGTTGGGTGCATGCGTGTTCCCCAATTGTGAAGGCGCTCGGGGAGACTCAGCCCAGTGGTTCTGGGAGGGCTCCTGGGCGGGAGCAGAGATGAGGGGAAAGAGCTGACCGGCTCCCCGCGTGTGCTGGGCCCTGGGACCGGAATAGGCCCCGCGGACTCCTCCCCTGAGGGGGCCTGCGAGGGACCAGCCATGGCGTCCCACACCCAGCATGTGCCTGACACCCAAGGGCCCATAGTACCGTTTGCTGTGCCTTAGCCCTCATTTCCGGGAAACTGCCCAGGGCTGTTGGTTTTCCAAGAGGTTGTGTGTGACCTGTTCACATAGGAACTGGGTGTTGAACAAAAACTCACCGGAACAGCCATTTATTTCCAGCTCCCAGATCAGCGGAGTGACCGTGGAATTGAGAGGCCGAGGCTCAGCCCTCACACCTGGGATAGATCTTAGCCCCACCCGTTCCTAGTTAGGGAAACGGGCTCAGGGAAGTCCCGCACCTGTCAGCAGGTGCGCTCGTCCAACCAGACGAGGCTGTACATGTCAGAAACTCTCACATCCTGTGTACAACAGATGGGGGCAGCTTTCGGTTTATGTGGTGCCCTTCTCTGATTTTCTGCTACTGGGCGGGGGCTGCTGCCAACACAGTGACCTGCTACCAGCGAAGAGTCATATGCTAAGCTCAGTGGCTTAAGTGGGCAGCAGTGAAGGCCCTCAAAAGAGACAGGGCCTGCCTGGCCGGGCCAATGCGCAGGTCGTGGGCTCCATGCCCAGGGGTGGCTTGTGGGAAGCAGGCGATCAAGGATTCTCTCTCATCATTGATGTGTCTATCTCTCCCTCTCCTTTCCTCTCTGAGATCAATAAAAGTATATTTAAAAGAAATATATATACACACACACACACACTAGTGGCCCAGTGCACGAATTCATGCACAATTGGGGTCCCTTGGCCTGGCCTACGGGAATTGGGCTGAAACTGGCTCTCTGACAGCCCCTGAGGAGTCCCAGATTGCGAGAGGGCATAGGCGAGGCAGTGGTACTCCACTGGTGTATGATGAGGGCGGGGAGGGACACAGGAGGTTGGCTAGTGGGGAGGGGCCCTGGGAGGGCCCCAGGGCATGTCAGGCCTGTCTAGTTCAGCCTCAATCAGCCAGACCTCAGCAGCAAGCCAACCTGCCAGTTGCAGCGTCTGCCCCCCAGTGGTCAGTGAACGTCATAGCAAGCTGTTGAGTGGCCTTAGCATAGCATTCATGTATTATGCTTTCATTGGTTGAATGGATGACCGGACACTTAGCATATTAGCCTTTTATTCTATAGGATGTTAAAAAAACAAAACAAAACAAAAAAAACGGATAGGGCCTGACTGCTGTGTTGCTTTCTGTAAGGATGGATGTAGGTGGGTGACTGGCAATAAGGGTCTCTGCTGGCAACTAGGATGTGGGTCGAGCTGTGATTTGGGAGTCCCTACAGCAATTCCAAGACATGGTAAACCAGCTAAGGGGCCTGAGAGCCACCCGTCCTCCTGTCACCTGCTTTACAGCCCTGTGCTGTGCGTCACTTTGCTCAGACACCACAGAGGCCTCATGGGTCTTCATCACCTACCACTGGGTCAGCATGTCTTTTAGTGGCTGTAGGTCTCCCAGCAGGACCCTGTGCTGGAGTCCCTTCTGTGCAGCTGTGCTCTAGGAAGTGAGCAGGTGCATGGAGGCCCTTCATCCTGGGGAATGAGGGTAGCTGCCCTGGGGCGGGGCAGGCCAGCGGGTTCCATGGTGCGCATCCTCACCCCACCCCTCTTCCTGCACTAGGATCGTGGACACATCCCCCAGCAGTTCCTTGAGGAGCTGCTGGGGGACATCATGGCCCTCGAGGCTGAACAGGTCCAGAGGAGGAACCAGCCCGCCCACCTGAGCTGGGACCTGGAGCAGCTGATAGAAGGTAGGCAGCAGCCCCTGGCGCCAGGGAGCCAGCCTGGCTGTGGCTTCTCCCTCACCCAAGGAGCTGAGCCCTTGGCTCTGAATCTCCTGGGTCAGCCCACCCTCAGGCCAAGTCAGTAGGGTGTGATTCAGGGGCCATTTGGGACCGTTTCATTGCCATTCTCCCCAAGGGGAACATGAGGGGCCTGGCAGCCTCAAAGTCAGGACATGAACTACAAGTAAGTAGATTCAGATTTCTCAGCGCCCGTGTGGACAGTCCCGGGAGCTTCCAGATGACAGCACGCTGACCCCAGAGGCTGTCTTAGATCTGTCCGTGGGGGATTGAAAGCTCTGGATGGCAGGAGCTTCCCCAGTGCTCACTCACCTGCATTATAACAGAGGCCTGGGCTGATTTCCTCCGTTCATGTCCTCCTCAGGCAGATGGCTGCAGTCTGCACTCTGTCTCCCTGGGCAGAGACTGCTCAATGACCTCTCCTCCCGAAGGACCTCACCCACGGGTGGCAAGTCCTCGACACACGCGCCCCAGATCCGCTACCCCCCGCAGGCATACTGGTCAATGACCGTGCCTCCCACTCCCCAGCTGAGCCACCCAGACCCCCACCCCCCCCACTCTGACGGCTGGCCCGGACCATGCCATGTCTTTGCCGTCTCTGTGAGTCTCTGAAATCCTTGACTAGACAGTCAGGTTAGAACTCGGTAAAAAGTGGTTCCAGCAGTTCCACCGTCTGGAACTTCTGCTTTGGCCTCTCCACGGTCACCTGCCTTCTTCTTAAGCTCTGGATGGCTACCCTACCGGCCCCCAGCTGAGCCAGCACAGGGGCCACAAACAACAGCGGCAGCACCTTGTGTACGACACCCAGCTGACCATCCCCGGCCCTCACACCTTGGCCTCAGGGTGGGGGGGTGGCCGTCTGGGGGGATGGTCCTCTCGGGGCCAGAGTCAGAGAGGGGAAGTGGAGGCCCTGGAAGCTGGGCTCTGACTCCACTTTGCTCTTCAGCCTGCACGCGGATCACTGATTTGGAGGAGAATACCCATGCCCTCCGGGGCACAGTAAAGACGCTGCAGGAGGAGAACCAGCAGCTCCGGATAGAGGAAAAGGTGGGCGGTGTCCGGAATAGACGGGCAAGCCAGTGGCCAGGTGTCCCGTGGGGTGACAGGTTTGGGGTTTGCTCTCAAGCCAAGTTCACTCTGTGACCTGACTGTGGCACGGGCTGGGTCTTTGGCTCTGCAGCTGGAAGAGTTGGGGACCCAACTCACCCAGGACAAGACCAACAGCCAAAAGGAAGAGCTGGAGGGAGAACTCCAGTCTAACATCGCCAACACCGTGAGGCCCTCCAGGGCCACGCAGGTAGGCCCTGCAGAGCGCATGTCCCCCTGGCGCCCCCGCCTGCCCGAGGGAGTCTCCGGGATCACAGCCGTGTCCTGGTCATTGATCAGTGATTCCTGGGTGACCAGTTCCCTCGCTCAGCTGCAGCTCAGACCAGCAATTCTCAGCCACTGCCGTCCGCGGGGGCAGGTGTTGCCTCCCAGGGACACTGGCCATCTTGGTGGTGGTTGACAGGACTGAGGGGAGGAGGAGGGCGGTGCTGCTGGCTGTGCCCATTCGATGGTTGTTCCGTAAATATCAGGGTCAGTTGGCTGCTAGTGTTGTTCAGATATTCTGTATCCTGACTGCTGTGCTATGTACTTTTTCTTTTTCTTTTATTTTTAAAATATTTTTATTGATTAAGTTATTATTTTTTGTGTGATTAATCACTATGCTTTTATTATGTTCAATTTGTAACAATGAAATTGGGGGTCACCGCAACATGAGGCACTGTATTAAAGGGTCACAGCATTAGGAAGGTTGAGAACCACTGGTTTAAGGTTTATTTCAACCTCGATTGCTGGCCCCTACCTATCCTGGCCCTGTTCCAAGCTTGGGCAGGAGGCAACCAACTGATGTATTTCTCTCACATCGATTCTTTCTTTCTTTCCCTCTCTCCCCCACTCTCTATAAACATCAAATATCCTCTCGGGTGGTAAACGTGGTCGGGGGTGAATGTTCTTGAGCATCCCCAGGAAGGCCTACGGGGATGCTGCCTCCACATTCTGGAAGGTGTTCTGGACTCTGCCAAACAGGATGAAGGATTTCTCCTCCAGATCCATGAACCCCAAGTGGTTCTCATCGAACAGGATGACGACTCCAGGGTAGCGCCAGTGTGAGGGACATACGGGAACAGTTTCCATGCCATAGAAACACATCCTGCAGGTCCAGGGGTAGTTCTGGTCCCTTGGGCTCACGCCCACAGGCAGAACAAACGGGACAGGCTGCTCCTCTGCAGCTGCAGCCCCGGACTCCCCTACGCTGGGCTGGGCGGGGCTCTGCCAGCCATGGCCCTCGCTTTCCTCGGTCCCGTCTTCTTGCTGCTGCTGCTGCTCCCGGAGCACCTGCTCCTCCATCTCCTGGACCACGCGGGAGAGCCCGTGGAAGTCGCGGAATATCTCGCCATCTCGCAGCTGGATGCGGCGCGTGAGGTGGATCTCTAATATGTGGAATGCGATTCCCGTGCTGTGCGTGAGCCTGGCACACTTCCCGTGGAAGCTGAGCATGAAAATCGTGAGGCCCAAGGGATCCGATCGCATTTGCCTTGGAAGAGGCCTGGCCTGATGAGGTGGTCCGGGTGGCTGGGCGGGAGGTAGAGGCGGCGGTAGGTCCGGCAGTGATGCTGCACTGTGACATTCCATATCAGCGCCCGCCGTCCCGAATTCCTCCCTAAGCCGCGTGGGTGAATCCCTTCGGTGGTCTCTCTTCTGGCACTGGCTGGTGAGCCTGTCCTTCCGAATCTTCAGGTGGCGGCTGTGGGGCCTGCGGTGGCGGCCTTCCATGCACTCCACCGTGGCTGATTTCCGCTCCGTCAGGCGGATTCGGAACGTGGGCTTGAATTGCATTGGGCCGTCCACATGGGTGTTAAAACCAGGCCTGTACGTCCAACCAGTAATGCCTAAGCCGTCCACCGCTACATACAGCAGTGTTTTATAGAGCTCAATATCTCGCCCGCACAAACCCAAAATGTGTCTGTCTGGGTGGAACAGCTTCGCATAGACTTCTCGGTAAGACGTGCCTACTGCCTCCAGATTCTGCAAGGTTTCACAAATGCCAAACTCCTCCAGGCAGCGCCGTCTCCAGATGTTGTCGATGTGCAGGGTGCGGCGGAATTTGGTGCAGACCTGGGCCAGGCTGGCCAGGTCGGTGACTGGGAGCGAGGCAGAGATAACCACCAGCATCTCCACCCGCAGGTCCTGCAGCGAGCAGTGCGGGGGCGGCCTGGGGCTCGCGATTCTTCCACTCCCCACCCAGCACCCCGCTGCGGCGTCCGCCTCCAGGTGCTTTTCTGCTGGGGCCCGCTTGCCCTCGGCCGCTGCCTTCTCAGCCGGGCCCTGGCTCTTCTGAGGACACCGCTTACCCTGGGCCTTTGCCATCTCAGCCGGGCCCTAGCGCTCCTGAGGACACCCACATCCCCAAGAAGAGTCCAAGCCGCAGAGGCAAGCGCACTCCTCCATGCCTCCTTGCTTACCAGCCACCACAGTTGATTAAGTTATTACATATGTGTCCATATCCCCACATTGCCCCCTATTGGTGGGGGGAGGGAACTCATGCTCTCAGCCCCGTGTTGTCCGTGTCCATTGGTTAGGCCTATATGCTGGCATAAAAGTCCTTTGGTTGATCTCTATGTCCTTTTAAAAAAATAGGCTTTTACATGTGGTCACAGAGGGCAGCCAAGCAGCTGATCCAGAGAGCGGGCATCCTGTGCCCCTAAAGGTCCCGAGTATGGAGAGGGCGCAGGGCTCCCGTAGCACCATGTGGGCCCGGCCAGCGCAGTTCCTTCAGTGCTGGGAGAGCCGCACTCAGCACGGCGGGTGCTGCCTGCCCCGAGGGTCCCTGCTCTTTTGGGGTCTGCACTTGCCCTGCTCTTGGCCCCTCACTGCGTGTGGGGGTGCAGGGATACGGGGTCTGTTACTCCCCGGGGCTGGCACCCAGTTAGGCATCCTCACCTTTTCCCTCTGGGCAGGAGGATCCTTCTAGTCTGGGCCCCCAGAACCAACAGGGGGCCGAGGAGAGGGAGCTGGAGGAGCCGGGGCAGCAGGAGAAGCAGGTGCCCGAAGCCCAGGAGGCCCTGAAGCAGGAGCAGGAGGCCAAGGCCCTGGCTGCCGCCAGAGAGAACCACGGAGAGGAGGAGAGGCTGCGGCAGGAGAACGACAGGTACCCGCCCGCCCCTGCAGTAGCATCTCCGCCTTCAGTCACACCAGCTCCCTCAGCTCCCGCTGCGCTCAGCTCAGGGGAGTCCCCTGGTAATGGTGCCCTTTCACCTGCCCTGTCACGGTCACAGCTGATGGTCAGGAGGGAAGGGCCTCCAGCTGGTGGCTGGGATGGAGCATCGTCCAGGTGTGGGTGACCGCCCCTCCCACATGGATGATGAGGATGACTGTGTCGGGCACGGGCATCTTCATCCTCTCTCACCAGCCATTCCAGAAGGACATATGCTTGCTCCCCGTCATTCCCGCGTTCCCTGTTGGCGAACTCACCTCCTCACTGAGATGCACTTGTCACCCCCCATCGGTCCCCATGGCCTGTCAGGGGCCTGTCCATAGGGCGAGATCCTGGGATCGCCTGATGTGCACATTTGCAGCTGCGGTTGAACAAGGCCTCTGACTCCTGCCTGTTTCAGCTCTCATACTCCACACGAGCGTCCTTTCTGTGGTCCATGGAGTGCCATGGAGTCCTCTTCTCTTGCTTTTTGGTGGCGATTTCGCTGTTTGAAACGGCCCCCAGGTGGAGTGCTGCAGTGCTGTCTAGTGTCCCAAGTGCACGCTGCGCTGGGCCTCAGGGAAAATATCCGAGTGGCACATGAGGGTCGTTCCGGCCCGAGGTCTGGTGCTGTTGGCTGTCCCAGTGAGCATATGGCACAAAGCGTCCTTATGTCTTGATTGGTTGACAGAAATGTGGCCAGAGACTCACAGGAACTGGTGGGGACAGTTGCAGTCTACACTGCTCAGTGCTCGCGGGGGCTCCATAGGACATTATACCGTGAATCCTGAGAATTGACTGCGTTTTTATCCTTCTTTTCAAACAGATGAGGAAAGAGGCTCAGAGAGATTCAATAACTTGTTCGGGCCAGTCCTGAGTGTAGTGGCCCAGTCAGGACTCAAATCCAGGTCTTGTCTCAGCCCAGTGGCCTGACCACGTGAAACCTTCCTTCGCACAGCCTTGTTTTAATATGTTTGGGGCTACAAAGTCAGGTGCCTGCAGGGCCAGGCAGGTCCAGCAGGTGGGGAGGGAGTGTCAGCGGCAGGGCAGGCCCTCGTGGAGAATACACACCCTCTGAAGGCGGTCAGCTGCGGGGCGGACCCGGGCTGCCAGGCCATCCTTTTGTTTCTACTTTTTTATTCTTCTTATTATTTAATCCTCATCCCAGGATACTTTTTCCATTGCCCTTCTGAGAGAGAGGGAGGGAGGGAGGGAGGGAGGGAGAGAGAAAAAGCGATGGGAGAGACACATCTATTGGATGCCTACAGCACACACCCCTCTATGCCGGGGAGCAATCCCACAGCCCAGGGACATGCCACTGGGAATCCAACCCGTGACCATTCCGGACACAGGCTGATGCTATCACTGCTGAGCTGCCCCTGCCAGGGCCTTTGCTTGATGCTTTCTCCCCACCCTCCCAGAATCTCGGTAGCTGAATGTTGATGTGAAATGGAACATTTTTAGAAATATTGAATAACTAATTACTTTAAATTAAATCACGGAGACTGTGTGGGCCTCACAGGGCCCATCTGTGTTCACATGGAGTCCATGAGCCTCTGGTCATTGAGATTTCAGGTAGAACCCTTACTCCTGGAAAGCCAGTCCGGTAATTATGCCGATGATAATGATGATGATGATGTCAGTGGCTTTACATAATGCTCCTGAATCTCTTATTTGTGTCAGGAGTTGGGATCAGAAAGGGACTTGGAATTGGGGAGAAGAGCTGGGCAAAGGCAGAGTTTCAGAGCAAAGATGATCTGATTCCAAGTTTTTCAAAAGTGTTTCAGTCGAAGAACCCTTTTTCCAAGGAGGCAGACATGCAAAGCCTTCCCTGGGAAGGATTTTTCACAGGCTGCTCTGTTGAATTGTGTCTGAGCCTGCCTGTCCTGTGTCCCAGCCCAGAGTGTGGCAGCCGGGGTGGCCGCATAGAACCCCAACGGACACAGTTTAAGAACCTCTGAATGTGCTCAGCCCTCATTTCCACAGGGGAGAACCTGAGGCCCAGAGAGGATGGGGGTGTGATTGAGGTGTATGTGGGACAGAGGCTGGGAGTGCTCCTGAGCCCTGGGCCATGTGGCTCTCCACCCGCAGGCTCACTTCCTGGACTGAGCTGCTTCAGGCGGAGCAGAAAGAACTACGCTCCCACAGGCAGGAGCTGCAGGCCTCCATAGAGGAGGTGGAGCAGAAGATGCGGATGTGGGAGGCCGAGTACCAAGACCTGAAGGCGGAGCAACTGCCCAAGGAAATCTTGCTCTACAAGCTGAGCATGCTGTGTGAGGTGAGGCCGGGGGCTGGTGGGCCTCAGGACACCGGGCCTGAGCCCGGGGCTGACAGCCTGGGGCTCAGCCAGGTCCAAGTGGGTCCTCATTGGCATCTGTGCCCAAAGACTGTGTGGGAATGTCACCCAGAGGCCGAGAGGAAGCCAGAGGCATTTAACGGGGACAAGCACCTTGGCTGGAGGGGATGTGTTAGAAAAGACCTCTCACCAACCTCTGCTTTTGTATTTTTTAAAGCTGTTTTTCTTGATTTGAGAGAACAAGGGAGAGGGAGAGAGAGATGGAAACATCTATGAGGACAAAGAATCGTGGTTCCGCTGCCTCCTGCACCACCCCCGCGGGGTGCCAGCCCACAACTGGGGCATGTGTCCTTGACCGGATTCGAACCTGGGACCTTTAGTTCGCAGTCCGATGCTCTCTCCACTGTGCTAAACTGGTTAGGGCCTGACCTTTCCTTTTCGCAGGGCCGGGGGGGTGGGGGGCGTGCATGGAAGCAGCTAAGTGCTGTTTTCATTCTGTCCTCGCGGCTGAGCTCTTTGCTCTGTGCTCCCCGTGTCATCTCACTGTATTCTCACAATGCTTTTGTGAGCTGGCGCCCATCCTCATCCTCTGAGGTTGGGTCTGAACTCAGTTTGTTTGAAGCCAAAGCTTGGGCGTTCCCGCCACTCCAGCCCGATGATGTTCTGGGTGGAGAGTTGAGCAACCTCAGCCCCGAATTCCTATCCAGCCCGGCATTTATTTTTCTGATGTCAGAGAGAGGAAGGGAGAGGGAGAGAGGGATGGGAACTTCAATGAGGAGAGAGAACCTCTGATGGGCTGCCTCCTGCACGCCCTGTACTGGGGATCAACCCCTCATCCTGGGAGTGTTCCTTGACCAGGCATCTCTTTTGGGAACTCCTGGTGCATGGGGGGCCGCTCCACCACCTGAGCCACACCCTTTGGGCTGCTTCCTAATGAGATACTTTACATTCCTTTTAAAAATGGCTGTCAAGTCCTCAGAGCCTCTTGTACATTTTGCACTGATGGCGCCTCTCTGCTCAGACTGGCTGTGTTTTCAGTGCTCAGTGGCCACACGAGGGCAGGGCTGCGCGACTGGCCGGTGCACTCGGCCATCCCCATGTCATTGGCTGTGTTGGTCCTTGCGACTGGTGAAGCTCATGCCGAAATGGCCATGTTCATGCACGTGGCCCTTTTCTCCTTTTGGGAGCAGTTTCCCAGCAGTGGAGTCACAGGGGCCCGTGGTGTTGAGGACATTGTTGATCTGTGTTTCAGTCGCTCACCCTTGCGGAGAAGGACTGGCAAGAGGAGAAGTGTCGCCTGAGGAAGGAGATAGACACCTTGAAAGAGCTGAACCAGAGCCTCCTGGACGCATGGGGCCAGCACTGCACTGAGAACGTGTAAGGGGGAGGGGTGACCGACACCTGTCCGCACAGGGCTGCGGGCTTCCAGCTCCACGCCCAGGCCTCCACGTTCTGGGCAGAGATCCCGCTGGCGAACTGGTGTCCCCAGGGCAAGGGAACAGACCATCTTCCCAGTGCAGCCTGCTCTCCTCTCCCCGGAATGGCTCTAGAATTCTGTAAGGAGCGGTGGTTGGAATTTTCTGGCTTCAACGACATGGCCCACTGCCAGCCGCTTCTTAATCTGCTTTTGGAATTAAGCTCAGTTTAAAAATGATGACAGAGGCAAAGAGAGGTACCTAGGGAAGCCATCCAGGTCGCGGGTTGAGCCCGTTCTCTGTCTGATTTCCGCGTGAGGGGCTGGAGAGAGGGTTGTCCTCCCTCTGCTGACGTGACACGGACCTGGCTGTGGCAGGGGGCCCTGCGAGGTGCACAGAACCAGTGACCTGGTGGCCACACACAGGCAGGGGTGATGGCCTGTGAGCAGAGCTGTGTGCCCAGCAGACAGATGTTGAGGAGCTCCAAGGAGGCGGAGAAGGAAGCGTGGTGTGGGAGTTGGGGTTCTGCAGCTGACCCGGATGGGGACAGGGCTAGCCGGGGGGACGGGAGTTGGGGGGACGTGAAGGTGGAGCACGGGTGGTCGGGGTGCAGGGAAGGTGCAGGCAGTGGCAGGAGGGAAGGCTGGAGCAGGGGGCACTCAGATGGGGAAGGCCTCCATGCCTTGCTAAGGAGTCAGATTCCCTGGGAGTGAGTGTTTACGGGAGGCTGGTCTAAGGGCCGAGGGAGCTGCCAGAGAGGAGGCAGGAGGAAGAGGTTTGGTGCTGGAAACCTTGGGGTTGGAAGTCAAGTGACCCGAGATGCATCTGGTGGGCCCAGGGTGCTCTTCACCCCTCAGTGCTGAGCTGTGGGACTGTCCTTCCTTGTGATGGGGAGTGGCTGGCCAGGAGGGACAGGGGACACGGTCACAGTGGCCACAGGGGCACTGACCCAGCCCCGCGGGGTCACGGTGCTGCTTCACTTTTCTCCCGGGTTCTTCTGCTCGTCTACAGCTGGCTCGCCACCTACCCAGGATGGTTTACAGGGAAAGCCACACTGTAGTTTGGGGTGGAAATGACCGTGGCCTGAGTTGGCTCTCTACAGCCCAGCGGGTCCCAATGACCAGCAGAGGTTGGGTAGGTGCCAACTAGAAACATCGGGGCCTGGTACCCAGGGGGATGATCTGATGAAGGTCTTGCATTAGACAGTGTGTGCAGGAGGCCAGGGAGTGGGCAGGCTTCCTGAGCTGTGCCGAGTGGAGTCTTCCCAGCCGGGGGCGGGTTGGGGGCCTGTCTTGTGTGAATTTGTGCGCCTAGTGGTGGGGGTCGGTCAGAGCCAGACAGGGAAGCGCTCTAGCATAAGGTCCAGCAGCACGGCTGAGGGAAGAGAGGAACACAGACTAGAAGAACAGATGCCGAGCCAAGGCCGCTGGGAGCAGGTCAGGGTCGGTGGTCCTGGGCCCAGCGGTTTGCGAGTCATCGCTTTTCACAGCTGCTCACTTCACGGTGAAGTCTCAGAAAAGCCCGCGTCTTAGGTGGGACCTCGGCAGCCTCATGGCCAAAGGAGCCTGAGCTGCTGCCTCGATCCAGGGGACTCATGTTCAAGCAAGGAAACCAGGGTCTCTGCCGTCAAGGCCCACGGGTTTGCCATCCTGAGTTGCACATGGTTCGGGGCTTGCTCTCCTGAGATGTGGTCCAGCCTGCTCCTTGGTGCTACAGCAGGTCTCCTCATGTGTTAGGGTTCCCGGACCCACGCCACAATCTCCCCTCCCCATCTTCCCCCCTCGGCGAGCTTGACGGTCATGAGCACCATGATGTCCGAGTCCCCGGAAAATGCCGGCCCTTTTGGGCCAGGTCCCAGCCAGGGCCGATGAGTCCCTTGACACGTTTTATATAAAACCAGACTGTTCTTTCTTTCTCCTCTGTTTCCAGCGACACCCGGCAGACTATGCCTATAGGAGAGCCGGAAGAGGACAGAATTGGGGCTCCAAAGGAGGCTCAGTGTCCTGCTCCTAGGAAGTGAGTTGATTTCAGCAGCAGGAACTTCAACTCAGAACAGGAAGCTGCTCTTTCACGAGTGGGGAAAGCCATGTGGAGCAGTGACCAGTGTTTGGGGACGCACCTTCCCCTCTAGGGCAGGTCCCCTGTGCGCACCTCCCTCCCAGCTCTGAAAGAATTGAGAGTGTCTTTCCGGCCTTCCTTGGGGTTATCCTCTGAGGGTGGCGAATGCCAGCTGCCATGTCCAGTTGAAGGGGCAGAGAGTCTGGATTAGAGCCACTGAAGCAGGACTATCAGGCTGTGTCTCCAGGTTTCAGGACCTAGAAAGCCATGTTTCTGTTTTGGGAAGGAAGCGTGGGCCGGACACCTGGGCCAGCACCCATGGTCTTCAGTCACAGGAACCTCTTGGTCTTCCCTACATTCCTCTGGAGTCTCTGGACGCCAGGGTGGTTCTCAAACACGTTCCCTTCTGCAGAGCAGCAGCCCCGGTGGTGGGCGGCTCGGTCCCCGAGGCTGCGGGCTTCCGTCCAGCAGGCCTTCCCCTGCGTCCGGGCCTGAGCCCCAGGAGCTGGGCCTTCAGATTGTCCTGCCCCAGCCCAGCCTTGAGGGCAAATCACCATGAATCCTGCAAGGGCTCTCTGTTGACATCACAAAACCACATAATTTCCCAACCTCCTCCTGTCCCTTGTGTTGGCGGGGACATTGAGGCCTCGATGAGGAAAGTACTCGAGTTGAGTCAGCACAGTGTCGCTCTGTGGCAGAGCCAGGATTAGAACCAGCTGCGGTTCTTCTTGTGACATTAGAATGCCTCCATTTCCGGTTAGCTGCACTGTATGACCCTTTAAGTTCACTGTTTTCATTGATTCATTTTTATTTTACTATATATATATATATATATATATACACAAATATATACATATATATGTATATATATATATATGTATATGTATATATATTAGTATATTTTAACTGAATTCAGAGAAGAAGGCTGAGGGTGAGAGGGAGAAACATCAGTGATGAAAGAGAATCATTAATTGGCTGCTTCCAGCACACCCCCCACCGGGAATTGAGTCTGTAACCCGGGTATGTGCCCTTGACCAGAATGGAGCCCAGAACCCTTCAGTCCATAGAGTGATGCTCTACCCACTGAGCCCAGCCGGCTAGGGCTATTCTAATTTTGCTCAATCCTCACCTGAGGATTTTTTTTCATTGATTTCTGGAGAGAGTAGAGGGGAACAAAGGGTTGGGGGGAAGAGAGAGAGACATCAATGAGAGAGACATCAATATGAGAGGCACATTGATTGGTTGCCATCCAGCACACGCCCCCAGTGGGCCCAGGGATAAAACTGCAACCCAGGTACACTCCCTGTGCCCAGAATCAAACCCTTGACCCTTCAGTGCTTGGGTCACTGCTCTAACCCCTGGGGAACACCAGCCAGTGTCCACTCTTTTTCATCCACATGGCCCACTGGGCCCACCCTGTTCCCCCCTCACCCAGATTCCTCAGTGCCCGGATGGGGCTAAGTCTGCCCGCCTGTCTCACCTATTGGGAGCTCCAGCGGGAAATGAGGAGGCCCTGACTCTCCCTGACATGGCCCTGGGATGCACAATTGCCAGCACACCTAGATGAGCACAGCACCTCTCCCGGTGCCTCCCGGTGACGCAGAGTGACGGCTGCATGTGAGGTTCTGTTTCCCGAGAGGCTAGTGCGGGTTTCTGCCACAAGGAACGCTTCTCCCGTCCCTGGGTCTGTGCGAATGAACTGCCAGTGGTGCCCCACGCCCTGAGGCCACATGCGATGATCCTGGTGCTGGCGATGCAGATTCGTGGGGAACCTGGTGCTGAACCCCAAGGGAAGGGCCGCTTCCCCGGCTGGAGGGGCAGTGGGGGTTGGCAGTGTCCTAACCCTCTACTCCTAATAGGAAAAAGCGCTGGAGTCGAGCCAGAGCCTTCCTCAAATTGTTCCAACGCCAGAGAGGCCGCTCTCGAGGACAAGCCAAGTCACCCGCAGATGGCCGTCCTGGGCCCCTGGAGGCCACCCCATCGTGCTCATACTGGGAGGAGAAGGGAGACGCCCGCAGTCGGCCCCCACCAAAAGGTAGGAGGGGCTGGCCTGGCTGCAGGAGGGCAGTGAAGGGGAGGATCTCAGGCCTTCCTCAAGGTCAGGGCAGAACCGACGAGATGGGAGCTGGGTGCGCACACGTGTGCTTGGAGCCTGAAGGGGGCTCCGCACGCCCCCGTCTGCCCCCTCAGGTGTGTGAACACCCAGGTAGAACATGTAAGCCCACGTCACTGTGGCGGCAGTTTCATCCAGATCCATTTAGTTCCTTCAGCATGAGGAGCCTCCCCATCACGTACACTGTGGTGGGTCCTCGGATATCCAGAGCGGATTTCCAGACAGTTACCGCGGAGACACGCTCAGGAGAGGATGTGTTTGGGGCTCCTTGTCTCTGCCAGGCCTCGGATTAGCCATTTCTGTCGGGGGAGCACCCATGTAACCCGTCGTGGACATCTGCCAGGCCTTCAGCCAGGCTCGGGCTCTGCTCTTGCTGTTGCTCTGAAAAGCAGGGGTGGTTCTCTTCTCCCACCTGACCTGGCCCTGAGTCCTCCCACCAGGGGGCGCTGGACCTGCTCATTGAGGGCTGTGATGGGAGTGAGCCATTGGCTCCACAGTGGATTTGTAGCTGCATGTGCTGCCTGTGTTTCCTGGGATCTAAGAGGCTGTCAGCTGTCAGCTGCCCGATTTTGTGCTCATAGAAAGAAAGTGATCCGGTGGTGGCAGTGAGGGTTTTGTCAGAATTGCCACCAGCTGACAGTGACTGGGAGGGATGCTCCAAGCTGCACCCTGATTTCAGAGATGGAAGGTTGCGGGGGGCGGGGGGGGGGTTCCTCTTAGAACCAATTAAACAAAGCCATTGACTGAAAGGTGGTTGAGTTTTCACATTCACTTTGAAATATCATTTTATTGATTATTTGCCGATAAACCTGCCAAACATGCCCCCTGAGAAAGTTAACAATTTGATGAAGGACACTAGGACTTTCTGAAGACGGGGCCAGGCCCGAGACTCGTGGGCTCCCAGGGGCTGGGGGGACAGGACCTGACAGGACCCGGGGCCGTGACAAGGCGCCCTGTGGCTGTGACGGGTGCAGCAGCCATTCCGGGGGGCAGTCACCACTGCAAGTCCTGCTGTGTCACTCGAGATGCAGAAATGAAGTGTGGGCACGCGGACACACTGTCTGGGGGCTGCTGCTTGCGTTCCCGGTCTCACAGGAGGTGAAGTCGGGGAAACGCTCACGTGCAGGTAAATGATCATGAAGCTTACTGCCTTGTTAGCATTGGTTTTCTCCAGAGGGTTCTGTGGCCTGGGGTTTTCCTACTGGCTCCTCACACTTTTGGACATGTATCACGTCCACTTGTGTGATTGGCTAAGTTGATGAATGAGCTATAATCAGCCCAATTGAGTCAGCAAAACCTTCTGAGAAAAAACTGCTTGACAGATCCCCACTGTGGTTTGGATCCCTGAGTGAGCAGGTCAGGGGCTGCAGTTAGTAACGGCAGCCGTGCGAGGGGGCTTTCTGGGCTCAGCAGCCTTTCGGTAGTTGACCCACTTTGTCCGTCTCCTTGAGTTCTAGCTGCCGTGGGAGGTCGGCTCCATTCCTGCCCCCCGTTCAGAGCTGGGAGGGGAGCTCAGGAATGCTTGACCAGGGTCAGCACTGGCCCAGAGAGTCAGTGTTGGAGCTGGGACCCGAACCCGCGTCTGACAGGTTCCGGGGCCCGAGCTCTTAACCGCTGTGAGCACTGCCTGCCCTTCAAGCTGCAGTGGTCCCTGAAGATGCTCAACCAACTTGGGGCCCCAGCACTGAGGAGTGGGTCCCTTCTCTGTGGTGTGAGCTGTGTCAGCAGGTGGCGCTGCGGGGGAAGAAATAGCAGAGGTGCAGCTGTGCACTTGAATCCTCCATCAGGACTGGAGAAATCCCTTCTGTTCATGGATTGACGTGTTGAGGAAGTCACTAGACCAATTGTCTGCTCTCATAAGACTAGAACTTAAAGGCTGTGAGGGCTAAACCAAGAGGAGAGGATGCGGCGCCATCTACTGTGGAAGAATGCTTGAGTTTGAGGGTGTTTTGGTATCAGATAGAGGTAGGTATTATCATTATGTGCAAAGTCATCCTGCCATCAGAGGCTGTGAGAGGTACCAGAATTCTTAGTGAGCCTGCCTGTTTGTCTCAGTGGTTAGACCATCGAAGGACCGAAGGGGCGCAACTTAGATTTCCAGTCAAGCGCACATACCTCGGTTGCAGGGTTGATCCTGGCCGCGGTTGGGGTTTGTGAGAGAGGCAACCAGTGGATGTATCTCTCTCCCATCGATGTTTCCCTCTCTTGCTCTCTCCCTCCCTTCACCTACGTCCTCCCATCCACTCTCTCTCTAAAGACCAATGGAAAAATATCCTCCCGTGAGGACTTTTTAAAAAGAAGTATTATGACTGAGGTGTCCAGGTGGACTGTTTCACTGCATGCAGCAGGCCAGAAGCATGCCACTAAGTGTTTGGAGGGGAGCAGGAGTTAGTTGTGTGTGAGACAGGATGCCAGGGAGCCTGTCATTAAAATGGATGAGTAAGCGCAGCTGGTGTGTCTCAGTTGGGTGAGCATCGTCCCATGAACCAGGAGATCACCTTCTGATTCCCGGTCAGGGCACACTAGTATGGGCGTGCAGAAGACAGCCGATCCATCTTTCTCATCATGGATGTTTCTATCTCCCTCTCCCTCCCCCTCTCTGAAAATCAATAAAAACACATTGGACAAAAAAGCGGATGAGTAAGGAAAGCTGCCCCCTACATCAATAAACACCCTTGCTTAATAATGTAACCCATGGAAATGGAAAAGCAGTCTAAGACATCCACTCCTTGAGCAGTACAGAATGCTCCTCTCGTGCTACGTGGAGCCCTGGCTCCAGCTGCCACTCCAACACTTGACTGGAGTCCGAGCAGAAAGGGTCCACCGGGCCCTGATGCTGGTTGTGCTGGGGGGAATGTTGCCGTCTCTCCCGGGCTGGACTGGATTCTGACTTCCCAAGTACATTTGGTGAATGTAGCGTCATTTGTCCATTATTCAGTTCATTTACTTGCTGTTTTCTGTGTTTTGATCCTTCCTCCCTTGGTTATCCGGGATGACAATTTAGCAACGGAACAACGCAAGAGTGCCTTTTGGAACAGAAAGAAGCATGTTGCGGTCAAAGACAAGCCTCCAGTGGCCAGAGGGTTGTTCGGGTGGTAACCAACTTGGTCTAACGTCATGAAAAGCTGCATTTAATGCACCCACCCTCTCCTCCCTAACTTGCCTCTCCCTTTTTTCCGACCATGAAGATTTATAATCCTTTCCCTTTATCCCTGTCTTGAACATATACCCTTTATTTCTGAAAAATTTTTAAGTTTCTTTTAAAAGAACAAAAAACTCCAACAACAACGACAACAACAAAAGCCCAAAGAAAACCAGTTCGCTTGGAAGCAGAAAAATCCTGAACCTAATGGAAACCTCAGTCGCCATGACAACAAGGCCACGCCAAAGCAGGAGTCACCATCGCCCTGACTTAGTGGCTTGATGTGTCCCCTACTTGGCCTCTTGCACCGGCTGTAGCTCCTGGGCTGGCACAGCTTGGTCCTCCCTCGGCCTGTCTCTGTGGGCGCAGTTGGAAACCGGAGGTCTCTCTGGCTTGGCTGTGTGCGCCCCTCTGCTCCTCCAGGTGTCGCCACGCAGTGGAGGCCTGATGTCAAGCGGTAAGATTTCGGTGCTTCAGACTTCATGGTGGGTGTGACATTGAGTGGCTGAGGGGTAGGGGGGCAGGTCCTGGGAGAGTGAGGAGGGGCCCGCAATCCCCACAGTGGGTGTGGCTCCGGGCCCACAGCCACAGGGCTGCCTGGAGCCTACACTGTGCAAACAGCCTGTCCTTGTGCTCCCGGAGCTCCACCACACACCTGTGCCACTGGGATTGGAGAGCCCATCGCCTGTCCCACGATGAGGTAGTTGCAGGTCTTTTCGGGGTTTTGCCCTCATGTTTTTTTTTTTAATTGGGATTCTGTTTAGCTTTGACAAGAGTATACGTTCATGGTAGAAAATTCAGAGATTGCAGAAAGCACAAAATACCAGGTAAACTCATGGTGCAGTCAAAGTCACCATGCAGAGAGGAGGACTTCTTAAACAGAGGGTTGTTCGGGTGGTAACCAACTTGGTTCTCAAATCCTAAGGGTGCCCTCCTGGACCGTGAGGGCCCGGACCACAGGTGTGGAGTGGTCCTAGGCAGACTTGGGTCAGGGTGCTTTGAAATCAGGGATCTGAGGACACAGTGTCTCACGGCAGGTGTGCCCAGGAGTTATGTTTTGGCCTTGTGCCAACATTTGGTGCAGCCTCGTGAGTTGGTCCCCCAAGTTCTCCCAGCTGCTCAGAGCCCGCCCTGTGAGCGATGGGTAGAGTGAAGGCCTCCACTCAGGCCTGCGGCCAGGGCCTCCCAATCAGACCACAGCCCGTGAGGCGCAGCCCCACCTCTGTCCCTGGGCTCCATGGGCCCCGCTGCCTCTGCTGCTGGGCCTCGGTGTGGTCGCCCCCCCTTGGCATGGGGTGTTGCAGCCCCATTTCTCACTGTCCTTCTCTGCCCCAGGCCCTGGGGACCCGATACTGAAGGGAGTGGCCCTCCACGGAGGCAGCCTTGACCACTCAGATGCCTCTGCTGACCCAGCACCCAGGCCTGGCGTACTGACCAAAGGCGCTGCGGGAGCTGGGGTGACGCTAGGCTGTGAACAGGCTGAGCAGGAGCGGAAACTTTGGTCCTGGCCATGTGGCCTGTGAGGGGCGGCCCTGGGAGGGGAGGGCTCTCTGAGAACCCTCCTGCCCTCACTCTGTCCTCTCCTTCCTTCCTCTCTTCTCTGTAGGACACTCCCAGGTGCCCCATGACCTGCCAAGGTACCTGCTCAGAAACACCTTCATCTCCTGACCACCGGGGGCCAGGCAGGCGCACCTGCCAGTAGCAAAGGGAGGATGCCCTCCAGCTCTGTGCCCGCAGGAGGACTGTCAGCCCCTTGCAAGGGAAGCTGCTGAAGGCTGGGCGGTATGTGAAGCCCAACTGGAGACCTGCTGAGCCCAAGGCCCACCCAGTGCGCCCTGAGGCAGCCCTGCCTCCCCAGAGCCTTTCTCTGGGCAGAGCCAGGCCACCCCATTCCCCCCTTGCCCCCCCACCTCCCACACAGCTGCCCGCTGGTGCCTGTCCCTAAATAGGGCAGTCAGCCTAGCCTCAGCCCAGCTGCTTGGGACCGCAGGCCACAGGCCGGCAAACAGGAGTCACCTGAAGGCGGGGGTTCTGAGGACTCGAGGGTCAGAAACAGCCAGCCACACCCTCTGCCCCAGCTCCTTCACCGCCAGGGTCCCCAGTGCCAACCACTGGACAGGAGGCGCTTCTCACTGGCTCCCCCAAAGGAGGAGAGACTGGCTCCCCTGCAGCCTCCGCCACGGCCCCGCCATGGCCACGGGAGGTGGCGGCTGCAGCAGCTCCAGCCCCAGCACCACACAGTGACTGCAGCCCCGGCTGCCAGGATGAGGCCTCAGCCCGGGACGTTCAGGGCAAGTGGCCACCGTGGCCCCTGTCCTGGCAGTGTCAGCTTCTCAGAGCCCGACGGGTCCAGGGCAGGACCACAGGGAGGGGCTCCCTGCCAAGAGCCCACGCAAGTCACCGGACGTGGCTCCCATGCCAACGGGCCCCTGAGAACGTCAGTCATGGGAACAACTCAGAGAGTAGGCGGGCGTCGCCACAGCTGAGTGGGACCAGCAGGTGGAGCTCAGACGATGAGCGTGGCTGTGGGCGACTGGTCTTTTGGACCCGCAGCCCCTGAGCCTTCAAACTCCTGACGCCCCTTCTGACCACCAGGGCACCCTCTCCCATCGGCCTGAGGGGCCGGGAGCGACTTTGGAACGGGGAAGCCCAGACCGGCCAGACGACCAAGACCTCGCAGCCCTGGGTGGACCTTGGAGTCGGGCTCACTGTTACCCCAGAGCGTTGCCGAGCCAGGCCTGGGCCCCACACTCCTGAGCCCGGGGCCGTCCAGGCAGGTGGCCTCAGCCTGTGCCTCTCTCCAGCTGGCTCCTGGGCCCCGGACCTGCCCCGGGTTCACTTTTCTACCATCATGGGCTCTGCCCCGCCTGGCGCAGAGAAGCCCTGCCCGCCCCCTCCCAGCAGAGGCCACAGTGTGCAGAGGGGAGCGTGTGCGAGAGGCGGGTGCAGCCTGGTCGCTAACGCGGCTGTAGCCCCCGGTGTCCACCATCGAGGATGACACTTTGAGTCTTTGTTTCTGAGTCACTCCCCGGGATAGAAACCCAATTTACTACATTCCATACCCATGTAGGCACACATGGAATATATGTGTTTTGAGGTGTCCCCCAAATGGATGTTCCACAGGCTGGCTGTCCACCAAATGTACACGCACTTTAACAGCTGAGAACCCAGTTTTCCCTCCTTTCAGGGTGAGCGGATTTGACGTAATGGGTGAAGCCAGACTCAGCTTGGAACCAAGAAGATGTGTCCTCTGGCTTTGTGATGGGGACACATCCAGGATGAAGTGTCTGGTCCCGAACGGGCCCCAGTCCAGGCATCCAGGGCCGCTGTGGACAGAGGATGCGCAGAAACACCGAACGCAGCGATTCTCGGTGTGTGCGGTTCCATTACTTCAGCCGCAGCAGAGCCTGGACCAGAACTGACACAGCCACGGAGCCGCACACATCAAGAATCGTTCCTTCGGTTCGGTGTTTGTACGCTTCTCTCTCAATAGCTGCCCTCGATTCCTGGACTGCTGGGTGTTGGGTCCCCTCAACTTTATCTTTTCTGTGTCCCCATAAAAAGTCTTGTGGAGACATGCTCTTCGTTCAAATCTTACCGTCTACACTGATTTCTTCAAATCTGTTCAAACTGAAAAGAAGTGAAAATTAAGTGCGTTATCAGCTGTTAATATGTCTACATTTTGGGGGGATACTACATGTACATTCAATGGAGAGAATTTTCCATCAGTTGTCTGACCTCTTTGTACCTGTTTTGGGGGACAGCCTGTATTTACATTCAATGGGGACTCATTGTCCATCAGCAGCCCTACCTCTCTTTACCTCTTTGGGGGACAGCCCATTTTTAAATCCAATGGGGACTCATTGTCCATCAGCAGCCCTACCTCTCTTTACCTCTTTGGGGGACAGCCCATATTAATATCCAATGAAGACTCATTGTCCATCAGCAGCCCTACATCTCTTTACCTTTTTGGGGGACAGCCCATATTAACATCCAATGGGGACTCATTTTCCATCAGCAGCCCAACCTCTCTTTACCTTTTTGGGGGACAGCCCATATTAACATCCAATGGGGACTCATTTTCCATCAGCAGCCCAACCTCTCTTTACCTTTTTGGGGGACAGCCCATTTTTAAATCCAATGGGGACTCATTTTCCATCAGCAGCCCTACCTCTTTTTACCTTTTTGGGGGACGGCCTATATTGACATCAGTTGGCATCAATCTTTCTCTTTGGGAGTCACACCTCTAGTGTGTATATGGCTGGTTTCCTGACACATGGTTTCCGGTTTCCTAAGGTGCTCTCCTGGGATGGGCTTGGCCTGGGGACCGGGGATCTATAAAGAGGTTTTCCTTTGGCCTTAATGTGCTGACAAAGAACTGGGTGTGCTAAAGTGTTCTGTCTCTGAGTGCTGTGACCTGTACTGATGAGCCATTGATTTGGAACACAAGGATGGGTTTGTAATAAAATGAGTTGGAGTAGAATTGAGTCCTGGATTTCCTCACCGCTCGTCACTGGCAGCGATGCCCGGGCTCCAGGCTCCCCGCTTCTGCCCCCGGGTCCTGGGCCCCTGGAATGCAGACCTCCCTCGGCCAGGAAGCCAGAGAAGGGGAAGCCAGGTTTCCTGTTTCCCAGGCAGCCGCTCTTCCCAGGCCTTGGTGTATTTTAAGTCCCTCTAAGTGGAATCCCATTTTGATTTGGGATTTCTATCACAGCAGGAGCTCAGCTTACAATGATCCTTGGGTTTTCCAAGGCCACTCAACTAGGAAGAGGCCGAGGAGGGAGGAGGACGGCAGGTGAAGATCCCCCCAGACCTGACCTCATGGCGGCCCGTCCAGCTGCCGCCTGCGTGTCCCTCCTCCCTCACCAGCCTCTTGTGTAAGGTGCTTCCTGTGGCCTCCTTTCCCCTTCTTTCCAAGGCCCTGCCCCTGGGGGAGCCGCCCCCTCTGCGAGCTGCCCTCCCCAAAGATGGGAGCCAAACTGAGCATGTGGACCCCTGCAGGCCGCCTCCCCTCCGCCATTGGCTGTTGCAGGGTCTGAACCTGACCGGTCACCCCTGGGAGCTCTCAGCCTCTGTCCCCTGATTCTCTCCCCTCTGGGACAGCTCTTCAGGGCGCACACTGGCCGGTCCCCGGGTCCCCCCTCATCCTTTCCACAAACACTCATTGGAGTTCCCTGTGTGCTCACTCCCAGGTTCCATCGTGGAGGCAGCCCTCTCCCTGCTCCTCTGCAGGGCTGAGCCACCTGCTCCCCAGCACTGACCGCTCCTGAGCTTCAGGCCTGAGGTCGCTGCCTTAGACCCCCTGCCTGGGCTGCAGGCTTCTCCACTGTCCCTGACTCCTCTGGGCTCCCTGCTTATCCAAGGCCACCAGCTGTCAATCACAGAAGCCAAAACCTGGGGTGCGGTCTGGACCCCTCCTCTCTCCACTTCCCACAGGTGATCGCTCCCCTGAACCTGGGTCTGGAATGGATCTGGAATGTGCCCACCCCTCTTAGCTGACTGTTCTCATCCCAGGTCCCCCCGACACCCCTGTCTCTGGGTCTTGGCAGGGCCTGGCCAACTGGTCTGCCTGCCTCCCACAACTTCTCAGCCCCCTGGCACCTCTGGCATCCACCCCGCTGACCTACCTTTGTGAACCTCCCTCCCTCAGCCTCCACACCAGCTACACCCGTCCTTCTGCGGACTATGTGTTCCACGTGACTCACCGCGGGGTGCACCCCACCCACTCTCACCCCCCTCCAGCCCCAGACAAGCTGGTCGTACCCACAGCTTTCACTGCCATCTTCCCAGAAGGCTCCCAGCACCACTAGCCCAGGCCTCTCCTGGGAACCCCCAGATCTGTTCCCAGCTTGGAGGTCCCAAAGACACCTCCACCCCACAATGCTCAGCACACCGTTCACGCTCCTCCCCCACCAAAGCCTCTGTGCTCCTCCTCTCATCTCCTCTGTCCCCTTGCCCCAGACCATGCTGGGCATCGCCCTCCCTTCCCCCTGTCCTATCCTTCACTCCCAAAGTTGCTCCCAACTCTGACTTCTCACTCACATACCACCCAACCCAGGGGGGGGGTCCCCCCGGGGCGGTGCCACGGGATCCTGTTGCTGAGGGAGCACCCAAACCAGGCCCTCCTGAGCTCCAGGGCCCCATCTCTCTGCACTGGCTGGGAGCTGCGCACTCCGGGGTGTGGTAAACATCCACGTGACCGCTCAGGCCTGAGGTCTGCCTGCAGAGAGGGCGGGGTCACCTGTGGCACCAGAGGGGCTCCCCCTGGGGAGAGCAGGAAAGTGAGAAAATGGGAAAAGGTCAGACACACCTCGGGAAAGAAGCATCCAGCCACATGTTTATCAACCAACCAGAGGATGAGGAGGGAGTGTGTTTATATGTACACACACACATACACAAACACAGACACACACAGAGACACACACACATAAACACACACACACACACACACACACACACGAGTATATAAAGATGTAGATACACAGCCCATTGACTTCCTTCGAAAGCTCTTCTTGATTTTTGCCAAACAGGTGAATTTATAGCTACCCTATGCTTGCCCTCAACTGACGGATGTGTGTCATTCCAATGAGAATGTTGGGTGATGCTTGCTGTTATGTTAGCAAGTAAGACAAACTGGAGGTGCCTATGAGATCCTCACTCTTTTGTTCATGATGTGACTACTCAGTCAGGTAGTGCTTTTCTGAATGCCAGCCCAGTCCCTCAATTCTTATAATGTGTTGGCACTGCAAGGCCTACAGAGGTCTTTTTAAAAAACAGAGAGACGATTTACGTGTCATAATATTCACCCAGGGCACACTTTTAGGTTTAATCTTCACGATTAACATTTCCTGCATCACTTTCTCAAGTCTAGAGACCACAGGCACAGAAGAAAACAAATC
Organism: Myotis nattereri; assembly: GCF_964212035.1. Taxonomy (NCBI): domain Eukaryota; kingdom Metazoa; phylum Chordata; class Mammalia; order Chiroptera; family Vespertilionidae; genus Myotis; species Myotis nattereri. The sequence continues at coordinate 9,919,723 of NC_138085.1, forward strand.
AAGTCCCGATTTGGTAACACTGGCCAATTCCTAGGGTGCAAATATTTTCACCAGAGGTGATTTCAGGCTGCTGACATGGTGTCCCGACCACGAACATGGGAATAGATGTATGGTCCACCCTGCTCTATAATATCACCTCCACGCAGGTACGATACGTCTGAATAACCCCAAGAGTATGGGTAACAGGGAAAAAATTCCAAGTAACCAGTTTTGTTTTTTTGTTGTTTTTTTTTTTCAATCTATTTTTATTGATTTCAGAAAGGAAGGGAGAGAGAGTGAGAGAAAAGAGAAACATCAATGATGAGAAAATCATATATCGACTGCCTCCTGTACACCCCCCACTGGGGATCAAGCCTGCAATCCAGGCATGTTCCCTTGACTGGGAATTGAACCGTGACCTCCTGTTTCATTGGTTTCTGCTCAACCACTGAGCCACGCCAACAAGGCCAAGGGGCAAGTTTTGAGTATTTATAACCTTTCTTTCTTATTATGTTTTTATTGATTTTAGAAAGAGGATTAGGGAGAGAAAGAGAGAGAGAGAGACATTGACCAGTTGCCTCTGCCAACACCCCTACCATGGACTGAACATGCAACCTGGGCCTGAACCCTGACTGGGAATGGAATCGGTGACCTTTGGGAGCACAGGACAATCAATACCCAAGCACCTGAGCGACACCGGCCAGGGTTACCACCTTTGCTTTTAATATAATTTATTGAATCCCCAAGTTCATATAAGTTAATTGTTAGCCAAGTCTGTGTGTATCACGTGGCCTCTGAAGCCCCTGGACACACCCATGGGCTCTCACCAGCAGCACAGGCTGCTGCAGCTCAGCCAGGGCCACTGCCTGGTAGGGTGGGCTGAATGGCAGGGGCCTGCGAGGGTGAGAGTGAGCCCTCTGCCAGCGCGTGCACCAAAGAGGACCCGCAGGAGGAGCTGCAGGACCATGGTCACCAGGATGGGAGAAGAGACTGGGCGGCTCCCAGGGTCTGCCCGAATGTTCTCCCCAGGCTCAGGGGGGAAAACAGTTGGGTGTGGCTGGGAGGCTGGCTGGAGGGAGCTGAAGAAGAGGGTTGGGTGACCTTGCAGCCTAGGGTCCTCCCGTATCCTTTCCCTTCTCACAGGGTCTCTCTATGCTGACCTTCCACCTACCAGATGGGCAAAGATGAAAACCCAGGAAGGAGTCAATGAAGGAGGCAGTGTGGCGAACAGGCGCTCACTCTCCATTTGAGTGTGAGCTGGCACAGAAGCAGCTTGGACATTTGCACTTACCTTTTCATTAAAATAGATTCATGCATTTTCCCTAAGCTATTTCTAGGATGACAGCCTAGGAAACACTGCATGTCCTGCAAACACACACATACCCACACACCAAACACTCTCTCTCTCTCTCTCTCTCTCTCTCTCTCTCTCTCTCTCTCTCCCTCCCTCCCTCCCTCTCTCTCTCTCATGCACACATGCGTGCACACCAGTACCCTGTCCCAAGCACTCGCCTGTCAGCCTCCGTGTCATTCTTGAACTCTCTTATGTTTGTAACCAGGCCTTTCACCAGGAGCAGAGAAACAGAACTACCTGTCCATCATCTGCCCTGAGTGCCTGCGGAGGGCGCTGGCATTCATTCACTGAGCAGCTCCTCTGTGCCAGAGCCCTTGTCAGCACTCCTTGGGAATAAATGGATTCACTTCATTTGGTTCCTGTGAAAGGGGGCGACTGACTCCCTCTTCCCAATTAGCACCAGAGAAACCATTGCATGAGAAAGAGTCATGGGCTCCAGGGTGTAAGACAGAAGGGAGACTCTGTAGAGACTTGGGTGGGGGTAGTGAGGGTGCTGAGTACAGGCAGCACTAGAGGAGGTGGGCTCAGACCTAAGAGGAGCTTTGTCACGCCTGCTCTTGAGTCTCCCTCGCACAGCCCTGCGCCCTGGTCCTCAGGCCCTCTGGGCAGATATAAACCCAGGTCCACAGGTCAGGGCACAGGATGGGAGGTGCCCAGGGCATCAGGGATGAGCCAGCACCCCAGGAACCCCTCCTCCTGCTCCTCAGCCCCAGCCTGGAGCCCCTTCCTCTCCTGTGGCTTCTCTCCAGGAGCCCAGGAGGCAGTGACCGGGCAGGTGGGCAGGGACCGGAGCTCTCCACGCTGCCTGTGAGACTCTCAGCCCCGGGATCAGGGAGAGGGCAAGGCTGGTCCTCCTGGGGCTGCAGGGAAAACCTCCCCCAGCTTCGGGTGGAGCCAGCTGTCCTTGGTTCCCGGGCTGGGAGCCCCATCCGCCCACCCATCTCTGCGCCCAAGTCATATGACCTTCTCTCTGCCAGCGAGTCTCATTTCCCTCCACCAGGACACCTGTCACTCAGTGAGGCCCACCCACCCCAGACCCTGAGACCCCTCTGACCTGGAGTCCACCGGCCAAGGCCCTGTTCCCAACAAGGCCACGGCCACTCTGTCCCATCCGCATGGACCGGGGGCACAGAACACACCCCAGAAGAGGCCCCACATGGCACACGGAGGCACGAGGCCCTGGGTTGAGTGGCAACAGCAAGCTGAGTAGAAATTTCCCGTCAATTCTGGCCAATATGCGCCCAGGCCACGGGCACATTCCCTATGGCATGTTCTTTGCGGTCCTTGTGCCCACGTGTGCCTACGTGATGCCTGCGACCAGCAGGGCCCCTCCATGGCGGGGCAGGCGGAGGCGTCTGCACTGGGACCTGCAGGGCTTTGCTGTGGGAGCCAGAGCAGCCCCTGCTGCCCCTGCTCAGAGCACAGAGCTCCCCCAGGAGGCACCTGGCTGCTGACACTTCCATGTGCTGCCGCCTCCCGCCACGAGGTGGCGCACAACAGGCCCTTGCAGGTACCGCCCACTGGGCGGAAGTCCCGCCCCTCCCGGAAGTCAGCCAGGAGCCTGTGGAGCCAACAGCTTGGAGGTGTGGGCATTGTCTGACCTGTGTGGCTGCTGGCAGCGCGCGGCCAGGGCAGCCTGGAGGCTTCTGCAGGGAAGATGGCGAGTGGGGGCCGCGGGGCCCTGGGGCGCGGGCTGAGGACCGCCCTGCTCAGGCCTGGTCCTCCAGGCAGCGACCTCGCTCTGCCCGCACCAGTGGCTCCAGGAGGGAGGCGCCTTCCTAGTTGGGGTTTGTGTCTGAGGAAGATGCCCCCTCACCAGCCAAGCCGCCCTCCTCCCTGCAGAGGGTGCTGGACCAGGCCATGGCCCTGCTCTGTGTGGCCCCGCTCAGGGCTCTGCTCCAGGGCTTCCCAGGCCCAAGGCCTGCGGTGTCGGACCCGCAACCTCCTCAGCCCCAGGGTTCAGCTCAGACATAAAGTCTGGATGTGGAGTGAGAGCCACGGACCCCGACCTCCCGCTGCCGGTCCAGCGTCCACCTGACGCAGCCCAGGAGATCACTATGCACTTGGCGCTGCAGCCTTCCCTGCGTGCGGCAGGATGGACACCGGCCATGACGCGCTCAGGGACGGCCTTCAGCTCCAGGCCTGTGGCGACAGGGGCGTCCTCGTGGGGCCCAGAGTGTGTCCCCAGCCCGTGGGCCGCCCCCGAGCTGCTCTTGGCTCCTGGATCCATCAGACAGCAGGTCTGCAGACCTGTGTGCACGTCCCATCGGAGTCACTGTAGGTGCTTGAGTAACTCCAGCCACATGAATGCTATTGCTCCTTTTAAAGGGTCTACAAAACTCTATTTTATTTATTTTCATTTTTTATTTCTTTGGCATTTTCTCTCTTTTTTTTTTTAAGAAAAATGATTGTAAATATAATAATGTTACATGCAGTAAACAATGTTTCAAGAAAAAGAATTTAAATATAACTAGAGGCCTGGTGCCCAGATTTGTGCACCAGTGGGGTCCCTTGGCCTGGCCTGTGCCCTCTCACCATCCGGGACCCCTCAGGACATGTCGGAGCCCCACAGGCCCGGTGAGGGACCCCACAGGGCCTCTAGTATGCATATAAGGTCTTTGTTGAAACTCTTCCCGCCCTCCCCCAACCCCTTCCCTCTGAGATTCATCAGGCTGTTCCATGGTTCCATGCCTGTGCATTGAGCCTCTGCCCCCTGGTGCTCACTACGCATCATAGCAGTGGTCCAACTTTCTCTTAGGCTTTTATATATTTAGATGTTATGTGCAATAAACATTAATATTTCAAGAAAAAAATTTAGAGGCTGGGTGGACAGATTCGTGCACCAGTGGAGTCCCTGGTTCTTGCCTGGGCCCTCTCACAGTCCAGGAACCCTCAGGGCAAGTTGCACTGCCAGTTTCAACCCGATCCCTGCAGTAGGCTGAGGGACCCAACCAGGGGCCTCTAATATGCATATAAGATCTTTGGTGCATCTCTTCCCACCTTCCCCCTTCCTCCTTCCCTCTGATATTCATCAGTCTGTTCCATGTTTCCATGCCTGAGCTTTGAGTGTCTGACTCCTGTTGGTCAATGTGCATCATAGCACTGGTCCAAGGGTAGCTTAGGACTTTATATACACTGAGGGGCTAGATTATTATGACCACCTGATGTTTGTAGGCAAATTAGCTGTACAATTCATTGTTCGGGATATGGAAGCTGAAGGCTTCGTCGAACGCCTTTGCTGTCTGCAGTTACCAAGATAAAACATCTCCAATTTGCACAGGAACACAAGGATTGGCTAAGTTGAGCATTAGAAAAAAGTCATGTGGTCCAAAGAATCATGTTTCCAGTTGCATCAGCAGATGGCAGAGTGAGGATTTGGTGGAAACAGCATGAAAGCATGCACCCACATGCATGAGTACAGTCCTTCAAGCTGGTGGGGTCAGTGTTATGGTTTGGGGCATGTTTTTCTGGCATGACCTGGGCCCTTTAATTCGTGTGGAACAACATCTGAATAGCACACCATACCTAAGTTCATGCTGTCATGTTGATGGCGTATCCCTATGGCGTCTTCCAACAAGACGATGCACCATGACGGTGCTCGTATTGTGCAGGAGTAGTTTCAAGGACATGAGGGAGACTTTACCTTGCTTATGTGGCCCCCACAATCACCAGATCTCAATCCAATTGAGCATTTGTGGGACGAAGTTAAAAGAGCCACCAGGCAGCTGGTTCCACAACCATCAAATCTGACAGAACTGGACAGTGCTATTCATCAGGCATGGTGTCAGATTCCTCACATCACCTTTCAACATCAAGTGGAGTCAATGCCAAGAGGAATCGCCGCAGTATTGAAGGCAAAAGGTGACCCAACGAAATACTGATGGTGTTGTCATAATAATCTGGCCACTCAGTGTATATATACTTGTGGCCCACTGCCCAAAATTTGTGCGTGGGGGCGGTGCGGTGTCTCTCAGCCCTGCCTGGACCCTCTCCAATCTGGGACCCCTTAGGGGTGGTCCGACTGCTGGTTTAGGCATGATTTCTGGGATCGGGCCTAAACTAGCAGTCAGACCTCCCTCTCACCATCCTGGACCGCTGGCTCCTAACTGCTCACCTGCCTGATTGCCCCTAACCACTCTGCCTGCCGGCCTGTGTACTCACAACTGCACCCCAGCCATCTGTCTTAACCTCAACTGCCCCCCTTGCCGGCCTGGTCATCCTCAACTGCCCCCCACTGCTGGTCTGCTCCCCCCCAACAGGACCCCAATGCTGTCCTGCTCGCCCCCAAGTGCCCACAACTACCGGCCTGTTCCCCCGCCCCATCTGCCCTTCCCGCTGACCTGCTTGCCCCCCAACTGACCCCCCTGATGGCCTGCTTGCTCCCAACTGCCCCCTACTGCCGGCCTGCTTTCCGCCAGCTGCTTGCTCCCAGCTCCTGGCCTAATCACCCCCAACCGCCTCTACCTCAGCCCCACTACCATGTCTTTGTCCCAAAGTACATCTACAAGGTCTCATGGTCTAATTAGCATATTAACCTTTTATTAGTAAAGATGTTATGTGCAATAAACATTAATATTTCAAGAACAACTTTTAAATATTACATGCAATAAACATTAATATCTCAAGGAAAAATGATTTAAAATATACTAATCTTAACAAAACTTTATTAACAATATATCACAAAAGTTGTAGGAAATATTAAAAATCTGAAAATAACAGGATTACTTCTATTATATTCTAAAATAGTTTTTGCTCTGGCTCTATTTTTTGTTCATCAGTTTACATTTTTCCTTATATTCCACAAATGAGTGAGCTCACATGATATTTGTCTTTCTCCAACTGGCTTATTTTGCTGAGCATAATGCTCTCCAGGTCCATCCATGCTGTTGCAAATGGTAAAAGTTTCTTCTCTTTTACAGCAGCATAGTATTCCATTGTATAGATGTATCACGGTTTTCTAATCCACTCATCTGCTAAATAGGGCACTTAGGCTGTTTCCAAATCTTAGCTCCTCTACATTGTGCTATGAACAGAGGGGTGTGTATGTCCTTTCTGATTGGTGTTTCTGATTTCTTGGGATATAGTCCTACAAGTGGGTTTACTGAGTCAAATGGGAGTTCCATTTTTAATTATTTGAGGAAACTCCACACTGTCTTCCACAGTGGTTGCACCAGTCTGCATTCCACCAGCAGTGCCAGAGGGTTCCTTTTTCTCCCCATCCTCGCCAGCACTTGTGTTTGTTGAGTTGCTGATGATTACCATTCTGACAGGTGTGAGATGGTATGTCCTTGTCATTTTGATTTGCATCTATCAGATGATTATTGCTATGACGTATGTCTGATATTTTGCTGCCTATGATTCTTCTAAGATTTTTATGGTTTCCCGCCTTATGTTTAATTCCTTTATCCATTTTGAGTTTATTTTTGTGTTTGGTGAAAGTTGGTGGTCTAGTTTCAGTTTTTTTGCTTGTATCCATCCAATTTTCCCAACACCATTTATTGAAGAGACTGTCTTGACTCCATTGTATACTCTTGTCTCCTTTGTGAAATATGAATTGAGCTTAATGGCCTGGGTTGATTTCTGGATTCTCTGTTTGATTTCATTAGTCTACACGTCTGTTCTTGTGCCAGTACCAGGCAGTTTTGAGAACTGAGGCTTTGTAATATGGCTTGATATCTGGCATTGTGAGCCCTCCAACTTTGTTGTTCTGTCACAGGATTGCTGTGGCTATTCGGGGTCTTTTAAAATTCCATATGAATTTTTGAATAGTTTGTTGTAGGTCTGTGAAATATTCCGTTTGTATCTTAATGGGATTTTCATTGAACCTATATATTGCTACCAGTGGTATGGACATTTTAATGATGTTGATTCTACCAATCCATGAACACGGTATATCCTTCCATTTATTTTTGTCTTCCTCTATCTCTTTTTTCAACATCCTGTAGTTTTCCGAGTACAGGTGATTTACCTCGTGAGTTAAGCTTATTCCTAGGTATCTTAATTTTTTGGGTGCAGGGGTAAATGGGATTGTTTTATTAGTTTCTCTCTGTGTGAGTTCATTGTTGGTGGATTTTCTGAAACAGTCTGAGGAGTATACTAGTAGGTTTTAGTTCTTTTTTGAATGTTTGGTAAAACTCCCCTGTGAAGCCGTCTCTTGGACGATTAGAGACTTTGACTATGTTATCATATGTCTCTTGGCCTTCTGTATGTACTCTTTCCAAAAGTATCTAGTTAGGTCCTTTGCCCATTTTTTGATTGGATTATTTATCTTCCTTTTGTTAAGCTGTAGGAGTCCTCTGTAAATTTTGAAGAATAAACCCTTGTTGGAGATAACTTTGGCAAATGTGTTCTCCCATGCAGTGGGCTTTCTTGTTCTTTTGGTTGATGCTTTATCTTTTGATGTAGTCCCATTTGGTTCTTTTCTCCTTAGTTTTCATTGCCCTAGGAGCTGTATGGGTCAAGATATTGCTATACTTTATTTTAAAGACTTCAAATAAATTCAGACTTTGAGAAAATTTGATGTAGTTAAGTAATTCCATTAGTGTGCTGAAAACATTCAACCATTCAATTCTATGCATAATTTTTATATCTGCAGAATTCTAATTTCTCTTTTTTAAAATCTATTTCTATTGATTTAGGAGAAGAAGGGAGAGGGAGAGATAGAAACATCAATGATGAGAGAGAATCATTGACCATCTGCCTCCTGCATGCCCCGCCTTGGGGATTTAACTGGGCATGTGTCCTGACCAGGAATTGAACCGCGACTTCCTGCTTCCTAGGTCGGCGCACCACCGGAGAGTCATGCCGGCTTGGCTATTTCCTCTTTTTTAAGTTCTATTTGAACATAATGTCATGGTCATGGCTTGCTCTCCAGGTTGATGTTTAGTGAAAAGGCTCCACTAGGTAGTTTACAGGTTAAATTCATTAAATTAGGAATAGCCCCTGTCTATGGGCACTGGGTTCTGTGAAGTCATGGTTCCCTCCTACCCATCTGCGCCTCTTCTTGAGGCTTCCAGCATTTAGTGTTTGCCTTCAGCAGTGACACATGTTTACGACACTCTGACCTGTCGGGCCGAACTCACCTGCAGCCACAATTGAAGCCGCCCCCCATAACCTGCTCTTCCCCCCCGAGGTTTCCCCTTCCAGCTCCTGGTCCTCAGAGTTTGATCTTTTCCATCTAGTGGCTGCGTGGCTGGACACAGCTGCTGGGTCTCTGGGTCTTCCTTCCCAGGTCCCGCAGGACTGTGTCTGGTAGGTCTCCCTACCAGGCTGCCCCTTCCACAGGGCTCCACGCCCCCACCTGGTCCTGCTCCCGTCCCCCCTCCCACCTCCGGGCTCAGGTGTGCTTCAGAATGCGGGCTGTTGGCCTAAGTGCCCATCAGTAGATGAATGGATTAGAAAACTGTGGTACATCTACACGATGGAATACTATGCTGCTGTAAAAAAGAAGGAACTCGTACCATTTGCAACGGCATGGATGGAACTGGAGAGCATTATGCTAAGTGAAATAAGCCAGTCAATGAAGGAAAAATACCACATGATCTCACTCATTCAGGGATAATAAAGACCATTATAAACTTATGAACAATAATAGATACAGAGGCAGAGCTGCCTGAAATTGATTGTCAAACTGCAGCGGGAAGGGCAGGGAGGGTTGGGGGGCAGGAGGGAGGGAGGTAAGTGATCAACCGAAGGTCTTGTATGCATGCATATAAGCATAACCAATGGACATAAGACACTGGGGGGTAGGGGAGGCCTGGGGAATGTCAGGGGCGGGGGAAAAAAAAGGACACATATGTAATACCTTTTGTAAAATTTAAGCAATAATAAAAAAATACACATGACATAAAAAAAGATCAATGGAACAGAAAAAAAAAGTCCAGAAATAAACCCATACATTTATGGCCAATTAATATTTGACAAAGGACACAAGAATATATAATGTGGTAAAGATAGTCCACTCAATAAATGCTATTGGGAAAATTGGACACATAAGTAGAAAAATCAATGAATGGAGACTACCTTCTTACACCATATTGAAGAATAAACGCAGAATGGATAAAGACTTGAAAGTGAGATTTGAAACCGTAAAAATTCTAGAAGAAAATAACGGCAATAAATTTTCATAGAAATATTTTTTTATTCTGATATATCCAATTGGGCAACAGAAGCAAAAGAAAAACTAAACAAATGGGACTACATCAATCTAAAAAGTTGTTGCACAGCAAAGGAAACCACCAACAAAATGAAAAGACAACCCACTGAAGGAGAGAACATATTTGCCAATGATACATCTGAAAAGGGTTTAATACCCAAAAATCATGAAGAACTTAAAAAACTCAACATCATAACAAAATTAAACAATCCAATTTAAAAATGAGCAAAGAACCTAAACAGACACTTCTCCAGCGAGGATCTGCAGATGATTATTACACAAATGAAAAGATGCTGAGCATCACTAATCATTACAGAAATGGAAATTAAAATCACAGTGAGGTATCACCTCACATCTGTCAGAATGGCTATCATCAATAAATCAATAAACATCAAGTGCTGGTGAATATGTGGAGAAAAGAGAACTCTCGTGTACTCTTGGTAGGAATGCAGATTGGTGCAACCACTGTGGAAAGTAGTATGAAGTTACCTCAAAAATTAAAAATAGAACTGCTTTATGAGCTAACATTTCCACTTCTGAGAATATATCTGCAGAAACCTGAAACACTGATCGGAAAGGATATATGCAATGCTATGTTCACTGCAGCATTACTTACAATAGCGAAGATTTCACAGCAGCCCAAGTGCCCAGCAGCAGATAAGTGGAGAAAAGGCTGTGGTACATTAACACAACGGAATGCGACTCACCCACACACGCAAAAAGGAAATGAAGGAAATCTTACCTTTTACAACAGCATGGATGGAGCCGGTATTATGCTAAGTGAAGTGAAGTAAGCCAGTCAGAGAAATACAAGTTCCTTACGGTTTCACTTATATGTGGAATCTAATGAACAAAACAAACTACAATCAAAATAGAAACAGACTCATAGGTGCAGAAAACTGACTGAATACTGTCAGAGGGGAGGAGGTTGGGGGACTAGGGGGAAAAGGTGAAGGGATTAAGCAAAGAAAAGACTTATAGACACAGACAACAGTTTGGTGATTATCACAGAGAGAGGGGTGTGTGTAGAAGAGGGCTTAGAAAGGATAAATTGTGATGGAAGGAGACCTGACCTGGGGTAAGAGGGGAGGGAGGTGAGATACATACATCAACATACAGGTGATGTATTACAGAACTGTATACCTGAAAGCTACATGATTTCATTACCAATCTCACCCCAATATATTCAATTTAGAAAAAGAGGCCATTGTGGCACATGCTACAACCTGGATGGACCCTGAAGACATGATGCTCAATGAAATAAGCCAGTCACAAAAGGACAAATAGTGTGTGATCCCACTCACATGAGGTCCCTAGAGCCATCAGAGTCATACAGGTAAGATGGAGGGTACCAGTAATGGGGGAGTGGATGCAGAGTTGTTGTTTATTGGGGACAGAGCTTCAGTTGGAGAAGATGAGAACAGTGATGGAGCCGATGGTGGTAAGGGCAGCACAACAATATGATTGTTAAGTTGTGTTAAGGACCACTTAACACCACTGGACTGTGCTCTGAAAAATAGTTAAAATGGTAAATTTCATTGTGTATATATTACTGTGATAATAATATACCAAAAAAAACAATAGAAGGCTCTGTCCTGGGTGTGGGAGAATCAGGTAGAGCTGTTTTCTATCGGCCCTACATGGGCAGTTGGGTCACTGTGAATATCCTGGTTGTGAGATTTTTATAAGATATTATTGAGGGAAACCAGGTCAGATGCCATGGGCTACCTCTGCGTTATCTCTTATAAATAATGGAATCTACAATTATATTTTTAAAAGGTTCAAAACTAAAAGGGGCGACAACCAGATTTGGTGGTCTTGCCCCAGGGAATCTGGTCCAGCAGGTCCAGTTGGGGTCAGGGCTGAGGATAAGGAATTGCCCACAGGAACTGGTGGTCAGTGGGATTGAGGGCCACCATCCAGACCAGTCACCTACACAGCTAAGTTCTCATACCATCATGAAGCTTCCACAGCTTTTAATACAGCTTCTGTGTCTGAGCCACCTCTAATGCGATCACTCGGGTGAACAGCTCCTTCACTCTGCCACCTGGTTTCTTAAAGGAGCTTCAAACCTTTTAACCATCTCACAAAACACAATGCAGGTAGTGCAATCCTCCCACAGTGACCCTCTGCTTCATTAAACCACATCCACCAAGTGACAAGGATGGGCCTTTTGTGCCATTCCAGGAACGCTGGGCCAGGGTCTCGTCGGCAGAGCAGATTCACTTCTCGGTGTCTTGGTTGGGACCTGGGCACAGGGCCCAGGAGTGACGCAACCCAAGGACAAGGATGAAGGAAGGCAGCATTGTCCTTGGAAGCAGGTGCCTTTTAATCATCTACAGATCTCAACTGTAGAAAAGATACCTATGCCCTGTTAAAGGTCAGGAAAGATAAATAATTTTTCTCTTTGTACTCGACAGAGTGGTGCTCAAAATAAACTAAAAATAATACCCTGTCTTCATATGCTCTCTCCTTCCATAGATGGCTCCAATTTTCCTGTCAACTTGAATGCGAGATGGAAGAAGTAATGCTGGTGGATGAAATCAACACATCCCTATTTAAAGGGGTGAAACGTAGATGAGAGACGGAGTGTCACTCATTAAAGGTTTGGTACTTTACTCTGTGGTCAAGTAGGAAGTTTGTCATTGTCCATCCAAACCTGTACCATTAGGGTAATAATGTAGGGCTGTCATGAAGCCCTTTTCAGTGTCTGTACCCCATAAAATCTTGCTCTTTTTGGTCCATGATGTGGGCCAGTGAGCCACCAATGCTCATGCTCTGCACGCAGTGACTCAGGCCTCCAGGGCTCCCCTGGCTGGTGGACTTAGCTGGGAATGAGCAGAGCTCAATGGTGTAGAGGTCGGACAGACGAGTGGTGTCAGGATGGCCTGGGGGCAGCCACTCATGGCTATCCTTGCCTCTGGCCAGAGCTGATTCACATGGTGAGAGAGGCTCAGAAATGCAGAACAGCACAAACTCCTTGCTACTTGGCACACAGGGCAGCACACTCACCCTCTTGTTCCTTTACCTGTGCAGCCAGCCAACTCAGTCACCTTCAGGAAGAACATCGAGAAAGAATAATAAAATAAAAGTACCTCATGCCAATCCACATAGCACTTCAAAGTACTAAGAGTAAAAAACTCACTGTCCATGCATTTCTACAGAAAGGCTACTTGCTGTCCAGACCCATATTCTTGCTCTTTTTTCTTCTTCTCAAAAGAAGGAAACACATCATTCTGGAGCCATCGAGACGGAGCAGACCAATGGCCAGCTGTCCACCCAATGATGTCAACCATGGTCTCAGAGAGAATAGTATCTGCGGACTCCAGAGAGAGCAGCAGTGGGCTGAGTGGGGAGAGAATTGAGAACCTGACCAGTGACCAGCACGGTGGTGAGCTGATTTGTCATGAAGGCAGTGAGTCTTAGCACTGCTCTGTGCAGAGGACGCGAATGACTCAGAGAGGACTGGACCAGGGGCCTGTTGGAGCCAGAGTGGCGGCTGCCCTGGACCCTTCCCCCTTCTCTCCTGGCCAGGCCCTGGACTCCAAAGTATTGTGGCGACTCCTGATTATTTTTCTTCTTTTTCTCTTGCCAGTTTTCCCTGAAAACCATCCTGTTATATGAAGCTGCCACACAGCTCATGGGTGGAGAGGAGTGTAAGGTTCTGAGAGAACCAGAGCTTCTAGCAGAAGGACCAGGAAGGTGGCTGAAATCCAGGGAGAGAGGAGCTGTGGGTGAGCTGGACCCGCACAGAGCACACCCTGGAGGCCAGCATAGGCTCTGCGCATGCTGATGCTGAGGTCACCCCCAGAGCTGCTGAGACACAAGTGACTCTGAACTTCATATGCTCCACAGCCTTACACAGGGGGCTCTCACCTCTGACACTCCATGGTGGGAAGACAGACTGTGGAACCCATCCTGCAGGGGCAGCACATCCATCACCAGCCTCATGTGAAGTCTGGAAGGAGAAAGGATCTGCATGAGAATAGGCACAGGGCTCAAGTGCAAGGGGCCAGGGCAGTAGAGCCCCAGCCTGCAGACCCACCACACCCTGCACTTTAGTTCCAAGTACAAGCTCTTTTTTGCAATAGTAACAATTGTAGATTTGACTTTGAAGAAAAAATAACCCAAATTACATTAGAGATTTCAATTTTGGTTTGTCACATCTTCAGTACATGTTAGCTGAACCCACTGTGGTAGTCATTTCACAATGTAGGCAAATCAAACCATCCTTTTGTCTGCCTTAAACTTATACAGTGGTGTATATTGATTATTTCTCAATAAAGCTGGGAAAAATAAACAGTGCCTTCATAAACGGGAAAACAGTGGTTATAGATGCAGTGGAATGAAAACACCATAACTAAGAGAAAACAAATCAGGATACACACATAACAAATAGTATCATCTTGCCCTGGAGGCGTGCTCACTGGTTGAGCCTTGATCTATGAACCAGGAGGTCATACATGGAGTCCCTGTCAGGGTACGTGGGGCTCCATCCTTAGTAGGGGGCATGTAGGATGCAGGTGATGAATGATTCCTTCTCATCATTCATATTACTACTACCTCTCTCCCTCGCTCTCCTTTCCTCTCTGAAGTCAATACAACATATATTAATATAAATGAATTAATAGTATCACCTCAAAAAGGTATCTAGATATATAAATGTACGAAAGACAAAAGGAAATACTTTGAAATGTTGACAGTGGTTAACCTTGGATAGTGGAAAGAAGTGATTTCCTTTACTTTATACTATTCTTTTTAAAATTCTAATGATCCTATATTATTTTGATAATGAAAAAAATCTTCTAAAACACATTTAAGTAACTTTTTTTGGTGTAAAACGCATTTTGCATCCATGTTCAGTGACCATCCACTTATCTTTGAGAAGCTTAAAAAGTGCTTTGGGTTGTGAAATATCCTTTAAAATGCATTCTTGCACTCCAACAGCTCCTGAATGAGAACACTGGGCTTTGGAGATGCTGGGTCTGCTTGGAAAAATTAATGGGCAGGGGTTAGAGGCATGGTAGGGGATGGGGCGGGTCAGCAACCCTGAAGAGAGGCTCTTAGGCAGGATGCCTCAGAGTCCACAGCTCAGGCTGTATTTGAAGACTTCCTCATTGGAAGGCTGATATCTACAGTAAAGTTTCAGATTTGATAAAGTTCAGACATGAGCCACAGTAACTTTTTAAAAATGGTTTTTGCCGTCCTTATTGCAAATCCATATATATAAAAGGCTAATGTGCTAAGGATTCCACCACCTGACCACTCGCTATGAAGAGCACTGACCACCAGGGGCAGGCGTTCAATACTGTAGCTGCTGTGACCTGAACTGGTCCTTTACAGAGGAAGGGCACTGCGCACCCAGAGTCCACAAGCAACACTCCGCTTTTCCCAAGTGGGACACGGGCCCCGCCACGAACCCATGGCACAAAGCCCACAGGCCAGCCCAGCACAGAAATGGTGGCTGTGGGCACCAGGTAATGATGTCACATAGTAATGCCAGGCTTCCTCTCCCTAGCGACTAGCCTCCTTGGAGTTTCTTCACCCACTTGCTTTATAGCCAGGTGCAAACATTTTACACTTTCACCAAATGTCTTTGAAGTGTTTTCATGTGCCTCATCTCATTTGATCCTCACTGAAGTCCTGGAATAGGTAGAGAGGAGACTCGGTAGAATCCTGTTTTCATTTCATTAGCCAGAAAATGAAGATTTAGAATGTTTTAAAAATTGACCCAAATGAAAAGAAGCAAGAAATGGTAGAGCCTGAACATGACTTCAGGTTTTCTCACTGCACGGAATATAGTCAAACGGGGCTGTAGTTAAATATTTCTCCCTTTGTTATCTCCGCATGATCCACAATAATAATCTGCTTTCATATTGGTATTTATGCTGTTTTGCTGTCAATATCCTGAAAACGAAATTGGGGCACTTCACCAAGCTGGAAAAAGTTTACCTAATCAGAAAGCAGGACTAAGTAAGCAAATATCTATATCTATATCTATATCTATATCTATATCATCTATATCTATATCTATATCTATATCCATATATCTATATCTATATCTACCTATCTATCTCACTGGCGCCAGTTGCATGTGTTTCCATCTGTCATTGTTGATCGTGAATTTGGTATACACTTCTATTATTGAGAAAGGGCAAAGAGTGATCTTACAATATTTCCTCTAATTAATTTCCTTTCAATGTGCACCAATTCATGCACTGGGACTCTAGTAATTAAATAATACTATCAAGACTCCTAAGAGAAACATATGTATACAGAAAAGATTTTTAAAGGATTCAGATCTCCTAAGTCACAGCTCTATGGTTCTAACCTCAACAGAGTCTACAGAGGCTGACAGGAAAAATAGAATGAGCACTTGCCCTGGGTTCTCATTTGATCTCTGCTATTAATAGCTTGTGGTCTTGGGGATTTCACTTACCCTTTCTGGGTCTCCTAGCTGCATCTATAGGATGAGGGTAATATTAGACCTCTTAAATAAGGTTTCTACAAACGCTTCAAAAAATAATTGTAGGTTCAGATTTTTACAATGTTCCTAAATATCTCAGCAATAATAAACTTCTCCTTGTTTTAAACTTTGTGGTACAAAACTTCACAAAAATGTAAACACAGTTTTATAATACTGCTCATTTCAAAAATATACAATCTCTGTAAACCTTATCCTATAACATTTTGGTAGATGCTATTAAACATTTCTTAGTAACTGTACTATAACCCAAATTAGTAAATTTAGCATTATCTTTTTAAAACATCAATTGCATATTCTTTGTATTGGTGTGAAAAGGCTCAGAAAATACAGATGTGTTGAGCACCATATGTCACTTTTATCAAAATTCAACAAGTAACTTCCCAGGTATGGAAAACTTCAGCTGAAGCCAATTTTGGGGGGGGGGGGGTAAAAATCAACCTTTGTAAACATCAAATTAAAATATGGCTGTATTTTCTGCCTTAAAAATTAAAAAACATAAGAGTTGTTATTTAACTCACTCAAATGGTTTGTGAAGCTGAAATACTTCCATGTAGGGTCTGCCCCAACCTGACATTAGTTTAGTGCAAGGACTGAGAGCCTCATGTCACCTATTCTCCCCAGTGAGGAAGGGAGCTGTGAGTGAATCATTCCTGCCACTAAGCCCCTCGGACAGCCAGCCCCTAGGCAGCAAGGATGCCAGCCTCAGCTCAGAGGTGGGAGAAGTGCTGCCATCTCTCTCAGAACACTTCCAAACTCAGCCTGAGAAGGACAGGCCCTACCAGCCAAGACCCAGTCAGGCCACTGCTGGGCTCTAAGTAAAGACTGACGATTGTCTCTACCTCTTATTTCTTCTGAGACCAAACCAACCAACCTCCCACCCACCCACCCACCCACCCACCCAACCAAGCAACCACAATTTAATTATCATCCTTGCACTGAAGCCACTGCTAAATAAACACCCAAGTTGTATATGGGCTCACGTGGTGACTACCCTCCAAGACACATATTCCCAGGCCTGGAATAAGCTCTGCCCATGCCCATTCCCTTCCCTCAGATCGCCTCTCCACCCTCCCCCGCTCATACCCTCCGCCCCCTACACACACACACACACACACACACACACACACACACACCCTATTTGACCAGGTAGTTAACTTTCTGGGGACTACAGATCTGTCTTGTCCGCTGGCTTGAGACACAAGCCCTGGAGAAGCAGGCCCCCTCACTGCCTGGCTTAATAGACAGGGGGCCCTGCTGGGGTCTGGCTGGAACTCTGTCCCAAGCTGCCTCCTGTCAGCTCAGCAGCCACCACTCCTCCAGGTCCAGGGAGCACATGCCCCAGAATGACAGGAGACCAGCCCCGCACAGGGAAGGAGCCCCCGTGGGGCTATTGGTCACTCACTGGGGCTCTTGGTCCCAGGCGGCGATTTGATGGAGCCTCTCAACTCTCCTGCTTTCTCCCGGGGTCCAGGGGCTCTCCAAGTCGCACCCTTCCGGAATGACACCTTGGCTGCCCCCACAGAGCAAGGCCCAGGGAAACCCCAATCTTTCAAGCGTTTTAAATATCTGATAAGCCCAAGTTCACCCTTGGAATGAGCCCTCCCACCCACAACAGCCACTACCACGTGGGACACTCCAAGTCCCAGCACCTGGGAGGTGCCAGATAGGCTGGAACCCGCACTCAGTTGCGTGGGGTCGGGGGTGGGGGGCACTAGGCTTTTAGGCCGGAGTCGCTGCGCAGGTGAGCAGGAGGGCACTCACCTTGGTGACATTGAGGAAGGTGGTCTGGTCCAGGGCTGCCCCTCACCAGCTTCCGCTCCAGCTCCTCCCTCAGATGAGCAAGTGGATCTTGCCCACATGCTGGAGAGGAGTGCCTGCAGGATGGTGGCCTGGACTCCAGGCAGATGCACTTGGTCTGGTGGCAGGGGCAGCATCCACACCAGCTGGGCTCGGCCTCCAATGGCTCCTCCGCCCTCAGGACCCTGGTGGACCCGGACGAGGCAGCAGTGCGAGCCAGGAAGCCCAGTGGGTCCTGTGACTCGCGGTCCCCAGGCGTGTCCCCCTCACCCAAGTGGGAGCCTGTGGCCAGATCTGCCAGGCTAGCCTGCCAGGGGAGTTTGCTGCTGCTGCGCCACCTGCTGGCGCCTCTGAGCAGTACCAGGAGGCCACCCTGGGCTCCTTGCTGCCATCCTGCTGTGCTCAGTAGTGTGGGTTAGTTCATCCACCCAGCATTGCTTCCTGACAGTCTGTCCCTGCAGAATAACTTCAACACAGGACACTTCTGCATTCTGACCAAGTCACTGTCGAGAGCCAGAATTTTTCATTAGGTCACTGGTTTGCTCATCATCATGTAGAATATCTGAGCTTTTAATTTTTGACTTATTTTATTCATTGTTTTATATTAAAGAAGGAAATAATTTTTATAGATGTTATAAAGGAGGGTATGTCATTATATTATCTGCATACCAGGTGTCAGGATGTTATACTCAGTGGGTGAAATCTGGACTATTGCCTGTTTATATATATCGCATGAGATAAGAATTATTTTTTTCACTTTTTAAAGGTTAGGAAACAATGAAAAGAATATTTTTGATACATAAACATAATGTGAAATTAACATTTTGGTGTCCATAATTAATGTTTGGTGTCCACAATTACTGTTTCACTGGAAGGCAGACATGTACATTCATTAACACATTGTCTTTGGCTCCTTGCATGTTACAATGGCAGAGTTGAGTAGTTATGACCAAGATGGGATTGTCTACAGAGCCCAAACCATTTGCTATCAAACCCTTTACACAGGAAGTTTGCGGACCCTTGTCCTACACAGAGTAGATGAAGGCCATGTGTGTTATTATTAGCACTGTATTTGGATTTCAAATGATTTTAAATGTGGCCTATTGCACATTTGCAAATCAACAACATATGCCTAGCTAGTGTTGCTCAGTGGTTGAGCATCAACCAATGAACTAGGAAGTCAAGGTCTGCTCTGAAACCCAGTCATATGCCTGGGTTGCAGGCTCAATCCCCAGTGTGAGGTGTGCAGGAGGCAGTCGATCAATGATTCTCTCTCATTATTGATGTTTCTCTCTCTCTATCTCCCGTCCTCTCTGAAGTAAAAATATATATATATTTTAAAAATAATAATAAATAAAATCAACAAAATATGGTAAATGTTCACTAGAAAAGGAATACATACGTAGTTCTGAAATACTCATATGAATAAATATTACAGGGCAGTTAAAATCAATAAAGAACTATTTGTCTCAAAGTAGATAGATTTTAAAATTTATGATAATATAAACAAAAGTTCCAGAATGTTACATAAAATATACCTGTATATAAATCCAGAAAGATGAACTAATACTGCATAAGGTTGATTGATATATATTCATAATAATAAGAGCTAATTAGAGCAAACATCTTTCTGGAAGACCTTCCAGACAAAGCCAGGGCTGCAAAGGGTGGCCAGGGGGTTGGGGGGGGAGGGTTGCGGAGCAGCCCGGTCCCGGGTCCCAGAGGGAAGCTGGTGCTGGCAGCTGGGGGAAGGAAGGCCTACTCGTGCATGAATTTCATGTATCGGGCCTCTAGTATAGGTAACAAATGATTAAAGACCTAAATTAGAAAAATGATTAGAAAATTTATAATGTAAATATAAAGAGAAACTGGACTGAACATGATATAGACTATTACTGTATTGTATTATTTCTTTATTATTGTGTTGTGTTTTTTCTTTTTCTTTTAATCCTCACCTGATAATTTTATTGATTTAAGAGTGAGAGAAAGAGAAAGAGGGTCAGAGGGAGAGAGAGAAACATCTATGTGAGAGAGAATCATTGAATGCTACCTTCTGTATGTACCATGACTGGGGATTGAACCAGAAACCTAGGTATGTGCCCTGACTGGGAATCAAACCTGAAACTTTTTGGTGTATGGGACGATGCTCCAACCAACTGAGCTACCCAGCCCGAGTGTTTCCTTATTTCTTAAAAAATGAAAATATAAAGAAAGAGGGCAAGATATGATCACTGTTTATTGTACACTGTTTATTCTACATCTATTAAATGTTTTCTGTACCATAAATATTACTTTTCATAAAAAAGGAAGGCAACATGGCTATGGAAGTATTTATTTTTATTTGTTGACAAGAGAAATGTGAATGGTGTAAATGCAGACCAAATCTGCACATACCACCAAAAAAAATAAAATAAAATTGATGTTAATCATTGGGTTCTGATGACTTATCAGAGAATCACTAATTTGTTAAGGGCCCTTAGAATACACTTGGCTTAATAGACATCAGCTGGGACTCAGGGCAAGGTCAGAGCCATGCCCTGAGGGCGGGACCAGTCAAAAGATTGGATGTCACTCAGTCTGACTCTCTGGCCCAGTGTTAAGGGGATGGATCTCATGATGTCTCAGGCCCACCCAGATGTGATGTAACTTCCTGTAATTGGAGTATATAATAAACAGCTTTCAGAGCTGGCTCTCTCTGTGCCTGTCCCTCCAGAGGGCAGACTCTCTCTGTCTGTCCCTGGAGTCAAAGGGCAGACACCACACCCAGCCCAAGCTTTTAATCTAGTTTATGTCTGTCTTTCATTATTCTTTAAACTCCAAAGAGCCTCCTAACTTGCTCGAACCGGTTCAAGTCTCCCCCTCCCTGCGGGATGTGGAGAAGAGACCACAGCCCCAGCGCGCCCACCATAGTCATTTATGACTAACTTATCCTAAAAGAAAAATAAATAACAGCCAATAGCTTTTATTGAAACACAATAGATGTATTAGTTGTTCTAATGCAACAGGGAACTGTTCCAAGGCCAATGTGAGACGTTGAAACCAAACAAAAACTGAGCTTCCTTATAAAAACTTGATTGTTCCCAATAATTACAGATGGCAAGATAGTTGCTGCTCATTACTTACATATGGCTAAATAAATTCCAGTAACTAGCTATGGGATTCGCTTTCCAATGCTTGATAATTTACCTCATTTGTTGCAGGGGATTTGAGGTTTGGCCATTCTGCCTTGTTTCACAAAGTCCATTGGACCTCATTTTATTGCCCTTTTCCCATTTCTTCTGCTAAGCTTAGCATGAGCCCTAAAGACTAAAGTAGACAGAACCTAGAGACAGAACATGGCAAAAGATCCTGGACAGAACCCGGCTACAGGAATTGGCTGGAGATCCTAGACAGAACTTGGCTGCAGATGCTGGCTACAGAACCTGGCTGAAGAACCTAGCAAGAGAACATGGCTAGAGAACCTGGACAGAACCTGGCCACTGAACCTGGCTGGAGAACCTAGCGAGAGAACATGGCAAGAGAACCTAGCTACAGAACCTGGCTATGATGATCACCTGAACGCTGCCTATGTGTCATTCCTTCTTCGCCAACTCCGTACACACCTTTGGGGACCCCTGGACCTGCTGGGGTTGGACCCCAGCATTAAATCTGATCTTTCAAAGTTCAAAAAAAAAAAGAAAGACTAAAGTAGCATCCTGGATATTTGGTTAACATGCCCCAAAGGGCTGTGCTTTAGGGATAAATCTCCAATACAATATGTTTCAAGGCTATTTCAAGGATGCAATAACTTCCAGGAACTCTTCACATTTCGCCATTCTTGGAAAAAGATATCCTTGATGCCTAAAAGTGATCATGTCCCAATTGTACTAATTCTAGGAATAACCATACGAAGCTTTATCTGTACATAGGAATACTGTTGGACTTGGGAGATAACAAGGTCCCTCTGTTTAAAATCCTCCGTGTGTCCCAATCAAAAGAGTGACTCTATTCTTAGTGTTTTTCTAAATATTTACTGTCCACTGCAATTCATTTGCCCTGTGTGCGGACTGTCTTTTAGCCATGCCAGTCTTAAAACTTCCAGATAATTTATATAATCTACCAGGTGACTCTTATGGTTTATGAACGTTCTGAAGTTATAAGAAAAAATACTTGCTCACACTTGCTAATACACCTTAGTTCCCAATATTTCAGAAGCAATATTCTAAAAGACCACAAGATGGGGGTATTCCTGCATACAAGCAAATTCTCAAAGCAGTGCACTGAGCTCCCAAGTTTCAAGTTCTGCTTTGTTGTTTGTTTGTTTTTATAAAATTTCTTTATTGATTAAGTTATTGCATATGTGTCCTTATCCCCACATTACCCTCCCCACTCATGCCCTCAAACCCTGTTGTCTGTGTCCAGTGGTTAGGCCGATATGCATGCAAATAAGTCCTTTGGTTGATCTCTCCCTCTTACCCCCACCCTCCCCTACCTTCCCTCTGAGGTTGGTGGTCTGATAGATGTTTCTCTGTCTCTGGATCTGTTTTTGTTCATCAGTTTATGTTGTTCATTATATGTACCACAGTCCCTGGAGGCCTAGTGGTAAGGGTTCGGCGCTCTCAAGTTCTGCTTTGACCAATAAGGTAGACATTACCCACATGAGGCTAATTTAAAATGAAGTCAAAGGTGAAATCACGCTCCTAAGTTGCACTAACCACCTCTCAAGAGCTCAATAGCCATATGCGGCTACTGGCTACTCTACTGCAAAGTGCAAAATAAAACATTTCTATTCTCAAAGGATTTTAGTGATTTTAAAATTAGTTTTCTTTAATTCAAAAAACAGAAAAAGTTTTAGAAAGTGCTGATTCTTTTTATTATTCGTAACACTGAACAAGTGGGAAAAACTTAAATGACCAGTGATAGAATTTTGGTTATCTGAATTGTGATTTAAACATATGCTGGAATATTACAAAGCCATTAAGATAGGACTCTCTTAGAATATGCGGGACGGTTTATGGTATAATTTTAAGAACAAGAGGAAGCAAAAAGTATGTGTACATATATTTTTATAAATATATGTGCATACACATTTCGATATATAATTCCAAATTTGGCAACTTTATACTGTGCATACATATACATACCTATATAAAAAGGAAAAAAAAAACACACAAAGAAACAAAGGGAAAAGATCATACTATTATCTAACTGTGGGATGTGAAATTATGGAGAAGTTTATGTTCTTCTTTCAACATGCCTTTATTTTTTTATCTTTTTCCAGTATTGGAGAGAAAAAAAATCAACGAAGGAAGAATCTATAAAAAGAATGTGGAATTTTTTGAACTTTTTCAAAAGCCAAAATAAGTTTCAGAAGATTCAGTAATTCACTTTAAAAAACAACAACTAAAGATTTTTTTCTAAAGAATTTCTTTTAAAATAGGTTTCATTGATTTTCTACAGAGAGGAAGGGAGAGGGATAGAGAGTTAGAAACATCCATGAGAGAGAAACATCGACCAGCGGCCTCCTGCACGCCCCCCACTGGGGATGTGCCCACAACCAAGGTACATGCCCTTGACCGGAATCGAACCTGGGACCCTTGAGTCTGCAGGCTGACACTCTATCCACTGAGCCAAAGTGGTACTGGCTAAAGATTTTTTTTTATTTAATAAAGTTTTGTATATCCGCTGAAGCCGTCTGCATAATTCTTGTCAACAAGACAGGTGTCATGGCAAGTGTCATTCATAGCATGCTCCCATGTCTACAGAGCAGATGAGTGGTCTCTGGATTCTCTCTGTAGCTGCACCTGTCTAAACCTTGAGCCCAGTGTGACATTCATTCATTTATTCGGAAGCAGATCTGTAAACATTGTCTATGCTCGAATTGTTCTGAATGAGAGTCTCTTCTGTGTCCCTATTGCTGTCCTTAACCGTAAAAATTCTTTTCCCACTGGTGCTTTTGGAAATTCGTTGAAATTCATGAAGACACCAGCATGTGTCTTAGGAACGGAAGGTCAGACTTTCCATCAGGAGGACAAGAAACCCTGGACACAGGAGGCAGCTTGCTCTGGGGGAGCCGACTTGGCTGGATTTGGAGCCCCACCAATTCTGGCCTCCTGTCTTCAGTTCTCTGACTTCAGTTCTCTGCTTTCTAAAATGGGAGGCACATGGGGACCATTGTGGGATTAGAACAATACATGTAAAGTGCCTGAATTATGGAAGACAACTAGGTTTTTTTTAGTTCTTATTATGCAGATGTTTATTTAACAGAAAATTATCCATTTTTCCCTTTTATCAACCATTTTGAGCACTGTGAGATTTTACACTGTCTGGCCAGGTGTCAGGCTGTGTTTAACATTTGTGTAGCTGGAGGTGACAAAGGCTCCAACTACCTCTGAAGTCTCTGCTTTTGTTTTTCCTGCTGCCTTCAGATTACCCTAAGAATTCCTTCTCAGATAGAGTTTGCTTCGTGCAGTGCCATTAGCTGGCATGCACTCATAGTTCAGAGGGCTGGAGAGTGTCACCCCCAGGGGCAATGGTAAGATTTCTGGGAGGAGGTGGGGAAGGCATGGTTTTCTTTACTAAAATGAGAGGAGAAACTGTGAAAGGTGAGATGGAAAAAAAATAATCACAGATGACTCCTCAGGCAGATCAAATTTGAAAAGAGCACCTAGAAGGAACAGAATTTAGAAATTAATTTTCTCAAATACTTTGTAAACACTTACATACTCTTGAAAAGTCTTCATGTGCCCTGTTTTCCAGTGTTCTCAAATTTTCCATCAGGTAAGGTCTGTATGGATAGGAAGGAGTAGCAAAGCCTTCTGAGCTCTGGTAACTGTGGGAACAAATGAAGAGATTGAGGACAGGGAACTGCAGATGCCTCCTGTCCCCTCCTCTGCAGCCAGGACTCTCAGAGGGGAGAGGGGGACACACAGACACTGGGGTTAGAATTGGAGGGCTGAGGACTGCTCCCCTGGGATTATCTGGGCAGACTGGGAGCCCCCAACAGGGATGCTGCATGTCCTCACTCTCTGGGTGAGTAGAACTCCAGAGGGAAACTTGGAGTAGGACCCCACACATGGACCCAGACTAGCTACTCCCTGAGCTACAATAGGAGATACAAAGACTCTGCCCCTGTTGCCAGAAAAACAAAATAGCTCCGCCTCCCATCCCATATAACACCAATGGGAAAGGCACTGGGTTCATTTAAAGACAGGATTCAGTTCATGAGGCTGAACTCAGATATTTAATTGAGCTAAATATTTTCTTTTGCTCTTATCCCCTCTATCCCCTGGTGGGGGACTCAAGAGAAAATCCGTTTAGAAATAAATAAATAAGCTATATTTTTTCTGCACATTAAACATACTGAATATATTTGCAACTTTGATCCGTACTTATCTTTATTCATACAAAACTGTAACTCTATCTGACATTTCTTCTTAAAGGTTTTTCTTCCTCGCTACAATGTGCAAAGGAAATTTCTTTCTCTTTTTTTTTAAAATATATTTTATTGATTTTTTTACAGAGAGGAAGGGAGAGAGATAGAGAGTTAGAAACATCCATGAGAGAGAAACACCGATCAGCTGCCTCCAGCACATCTCCTACTGGGGATGTGCCTGCAACCCAGGTACATGCCCTTCACCGGAATGGAACCTGCGACCTTTCAGTCCGCAGGCCAACGCTCTATCCACTGAGCCAAACCGGTTTTGGCAGGAAATTCCTTATTATAAAAATCGTGCTGTGGTTTCAGCTGTTGTGTTTCTGTAAAGTAAGCTGAGCTTCTTTCACCAGATACTGAGCAGGGGTCTTGTGAAAATAGCATAAAGGCTCTTGTGAGGGGAGAACCCTTCCTAGTATCTAGTGATAAAAGTAATTCAGAATTTGTATATATTTCTTAAAAAGAAACCTTCAAAAGTCATTGCTGAATTCCCATTCAGCACTGGGAACTCTTTGGTCCTAGCACAGGCCTAGGCACCTTCTGAGAGGGAGATCCAGTACTGAAAAGGTCAGTTCTAGAAATGTCTGTAAAACATACATTTGGCAAATGAATGAACAAAGAAGCAAAGAAACACTCATAGAGAAGATGTTCCACTCTGCTGACTTAAAGTGTGCTTTCCAAAGGAGGTTTGAAGCTTCCTACTGTTTTTGCAGCTCCTTTGGATTTTTAAAAGGCAGGACCTTTGAAGTCTAATGGGAGAAAGACAAGAAAGTGCTGGGCATTCAGAATCATGGGCAGTGGGAATATTGGGGAACCTCAGACCAGTCACTTCATCTCCCTGAACCAGTTTCAATCTGCAAAATAACTAAAGTGTGTGTTGTTTTGTTTTGCTTTTTAATATTTTTATATATTAAATCCATTGGGGTGACATTGGTCAACAAAAACATATAGGTTTCAGGTGTGGGTTCTATGTTACAGGATCTGTATATTGCACCTTGTGACCAACACAGGAAGCAACACCAGGCTGGTGAACAGGAGATGAGGTGTAAGGGCGCATCATGGGTCAACTGGCCACCAGAGGCCAAAGGACTGGCCTGTGAAGGACCAGGAACAGGAGCAACATCCTGGCGTGAACCTGGTCTGCAGTCAGAACCCTCTCCTCCCCGAGGCAGGTCACAAAGCAGAAACTGCATTTCTGAACAAGAAATTGAGACGCGGGTTTTGACCAAAAAATTAAGATATTTTAAAAATTCATGAATCTATGTGGGATGTCCTAAAGAGGATGAAGATATCATATGTATGTACATGTTAATGAATCAGGTTTATTACAAATAAAAAATTTATGAAATCTAAAAGAGCTCTTTGCTCAGGAAATCATTCAGCAAGTGTGTGCTGTCTACCTGGGTCTTGGGGGCGGGGCCTTCACAGGTCACCTTTCAGGTGCTGAGAGGGCCTGAGAGACAGACAGGTGAACAAGAACCAAGGCCACACTTTATTTCAGAAGATAGGAAGAGCCATGAAGTAAATAGACTTAGCTTATATGACTAGGGAGCCACAGGGACGCAAAAGATTTCTATTGGTGCCCTGACCTATGACCTTAAACGCAGTGGTTCACAGGACAAAGTGTGGGGTCCCAGGTGCTGTGGGTCAGAAACCTGAGGTGGTTCATTGGGTTGCCCTCCTCCCAGGAGGCCTCGGGGGCCTGCACATGGGGAGGTGACAGAATCCATTCCTTATGGCACAGTTCCCTTCTGTGTCCCTGCCAAAGCCACTCCCAGATTCCTGGGGCTCCCAAAAATCTTGGCCTTTGATCCCTTCCTCCAGCCTCAAAGCCAGCAACTCAAGTGGAGTCCCTCCCTGGCTTCTCTGACACACCCTCCCACCCAGTTTTCACTTTGAAGAACACCTGGCTACTGAGGGCCAGGACCCAGGAGAGCCACACCTCCTGTGGTTTCTGTAGAGGGCCTTTGGTATGTTGGGGTCAATAAATGTTTATTCACTGATTTTTAACAACACCACCACCAGAAAACTTGAGAGGTTGGCCCACATGGCTGACCTGGCATGGTGGCTAGGTTACCTCTATGACCTGTCTTAGCATTCTGACCTCTGTTAGTATTGTGACCTACTGCCAGGTGATATACCATAGGGCTACATGGGGGCTTCAGAGCAGAGTGACTCCCTAGCAGGCTCAGGAAAGGGCTCCCCAACATGTTTAAACTGAGACATGGCTGTTGAGACAGAGCTGGCCCCATGGAGACCTGGGGAAGCCACCCCAAAAGGAGAGGCAGTGCCCCAGGGCAAGGACAGCCAGGCTGGATGGGAACAGCAGAGAGTGTGGGGCGGGGGGCGGGGGGACATAGAGGGCCCTAGTGTGGGTTGAAATTGCTGTCACAGCAGGAAGGCTTTTAGGCACGAGAATAGGGGGATCTGATTTATATTTTTTAAAGATCACTCGGTGATTTGACATTTGAAATGATATTTGACATGTGTCCTGAGAGCCCGGGAGGATTTGGGCAGATGAAGACGGTGAGATGTGCTTCAGGTGCAGACAGTGGACATGGCCTGGAGGCAGGACAGATGAACACTGGGGACCAGAGCACATGCCTCGCAGAGCCTGTGAGTGATGGGACCAGGCAGGGAAACAGAAGACCCTGCATGGATGGGGCAGGGCAGGGGGAAGGGGTCCTTCCATGGAGGGGGCAGGGTAGGGGAGGCAGTGAAACCTCCATGGAGGGGGCAGGGCAGGGTGGAGAGAGGATCCTCCATGGAGGGGAAAGGAAGGGAGGAGAAGGGACCCTCCATGGAGGGGAGAGGGCATGGAGGAAAGGGGACCCTCCATGGAGGGGACAGGCAGGGAGGAGAGGAGACCCTCAATGGAGGGGAGAGGGCAGGGAGGAGAGGGGACCCTCCATGGAGGGGAAAGGAACGGGGGAGAGAGAACCCTCCATTGAGGGGAAAGGAAGGGAGGAGAGGGGACCCTCCATGGAGGGATCAGGCAGGGAGGAGATAAGACCCTCCATGGAAGGGTGAGGGTAGGGAGGAGAGGGGACCCTCCATGGAGGGGACAGGGTAGGGAGAAGAAGCGACCTTCCATGGAGGATGCAGAGCAGTGGGGACTAGGAACCCTCCATGGAGGGACAGGCAGGGAGTTGAGGGGACCCTCCATGGAGGGGACAGGGCCAGGAGCAAAGGGAATCCTCCATGGAGGGTACAGGGCAGGGACGAAAGGTGACCCTCCATGGAGGGTGCAGGGCCATGGGGAATGGGAACCCTCCATTGAGGGGACAGGCAGGGAGGAGGGGGAACCTCCATGGAGGTGTCAGGCAGGGAGGAGTGGGGATCCTCCATGGAGGGTAAAGGGCAGGGATGAAATGGGACCCTCCATGGAGGGTGCAGGGCAGTGGGGAACCTTCCATGGAGGGGACAGGTAGGGAGGAGAGCGGACCCTCCATGGAGGGGAGAGAGCAGGGAGGAGATGGGACCCTCCATGGAGGCGGCAAGGGTAGGGAGAAGATGGGACCTTCCATGGAGGGTGCAGGGCAGTGGGGGCAGGGAAACTTCCATGGAGGGGACAGGCATGGGTGCGAGGGGAAACTCCATGGAGGTGATGGGCCAGGAGAAGAGGGGACCCTCCTTTCAGGGACACGTAGGCAGTAGAGGGGTCCCTCCATGGAGGGAACAGGCAAGGAGGGGTGGGGACCCTCAATAGAGGGGATGGGTCAGGGAGGAGTAGGATACCTCCATGGAGGGGAAGGGCAGGGAGGAGAGGGGACCCTCCATGATGGAGAAGGGCAGGGAGGAATTGGGACCCTCCATGCAGGGGGGACTGTAGGGTGATGGGAACTCTCCATGAAGGGGACAGACAGGGAGGAGAGAGGACTCTCCATGGAGGGGACAAGACAGGGAGGAGATGGGAACCTCCATGGAGGGGACGGGTCACGGAGGAGAAGGTACTCTCCATGCAGGGGGACAGTAGGGTTTTGGGAACCCTCCACGGAGGGAACAGGTAGGGAGGAGTAGGGACCCTCCATGGAGGGCATGGGTCAGGGAGGAGAAGGATCCCTCCATGGAGGGTACAGGGCAGGGAGGAGAGGGCAGAGACGGGGAAAGGGAAACCTACAGTCATGGGCCAAACAGGGAGGAGGGGGGACCCCTCCGTGGAGGTAACAGGGCAGGAAGGAGAAGGGACCCTCCAAGGAAGGGAAGGATAGTGGTAATGGGTGCTCTATATGGAGGGGGAAGTGCAGGGGGTTTGGGGAGCAGGGAACTCTCCATTGATGGGGCAGGGCAGTGGGGACTGGCAACATGGGACCCTCCAAGGATTGGCAGGTCAGAGAGGAGAGGGGACTCTCCATGGAGGAGGGAGGGCAGGGAAAGTGGGGACTTTCATGGAGTGGACTGGGCAGAGAGGAGAGGGGACTCTCCTTGGAGAGGACAAGGCAGGGAGGAGAAGGGACCCTCCATGGAGAGGGCAGAGCAGAGGATAAGGGAACCCTCCGTGGATGGGACAGGGCTGGGGGGAGAGGGCATACTCCTTGGAGTAGACTGGGCACGGAGGAGAGGGGACCCTCCAGGGAGGGGGCAGGGCAGTGGTGACAGGGAAACCTCCATGGAGGGTACAGAACAGGTGGGGCAGGGAACCATCCATGGAGGGGGCAGGACTCGAGGGGGGGGGGCTTGCCAGGTAACCCAACAGGGATGGGCCAGACAGGGAGGAGAGGGGACCCTCCTTGGAGGGGGCAGAGCAGAGGAACAGGAAACCCTCCATGGATGGGACAGGGCAGGGGGGCGAGGGCACACTCCATGGAGGGGACAGGGCAGGTAGGAGAGGGGACTCTCCATAGAGGGTGGAGGGCAGGAGACAGGGAAACCTTCATGGAGGGGGCAGGGCAGGGGGCCAGGGAAACCTTCAGAAAGGAGTTAGAGCTGGGGGACAAGGAACTGCACTTGCAGGGATGGAATAGTGGGTACAGGAAACCCTCCATGCAGTGGGGAGGACAGGAAGGAAGGGAACCCCAATTATAGGGGGCAGAGCAGGGAGGAGAGGGGAGACCAGGAAACCTCTATGGGGAGGGGGCAGCGCAGTTGGACAGGTAATCCCCATGCAGAGGGTAGGGCAGGAGGAAAGGGGACCTCACTTTGAGAGAGCAGGGCACAGAGGAGACAGAACTATCCATTGAGGGAGCAGGGCAGGGGGACAGGGATTCCAACTTTAGGGGGAGGGGCAGGGAGGAGAAGGTACCCTCCATGGATGGGGCATGGCAGGGGTGTAGAGAACCCCACTTTGAGGGGGAGGGTCAGGGAGGAAGGTTTCCTTCATGGAGGGGGCACGGCAGGGGGACAGAGAACCTCACTTTGAGGGGGCAAGCAGTGGAGAAAGGGAGCCCCAGTTTGAGGGAGAAGGGCAGGGAGAGGACAGAATCCTACATGGAGGGACAGGGCATGCATGAGAGGGAATAGGGAAGCCTCCATGGAGAGGAGAGGCTGGGGGGATAGGGAGGCCTACTTTGAGACAGCAAGGATTTTAGCACAGGTCCTGAAATAGATGGCAGGGCAGGGGGGAGAGGGCATCCTCCAGGGAGGTAGCAGGGCAGGGAGGGCAAAGGACCCCACATAGTCTGAGCAAGATAGGGGGGTTAGGGCACCATCCATGGAGGGGCCAGGGAACGGGGGACATGGGAGTAGAGATAGGTAACAGGGGAAACAGACCCCTCTATGGAGAGTTCCTTGTTCCCCATGGTGGAGCCCTTGCCCCCAGCCCTGCCCCTTGGCAGCATTCCCTCTCATACCTGTCCATCGGCCCCTCCCCTGGTCCCCTGACCCTGCTGCCCTGCCTTCCCATGGAGGGGCTGCTGTCTCTCCTGCTCTGACCACTCTGTGGTTGGTCCGCTTATCCCTCTACCCTTTCCCTCCATGCAGGGTCTTCTGTTTCCCTGCCCTGACCCCTCACTCACAGGCATCTGAGGGGCATATGCTCTGGTCTGTCCAGTGTTCATCTCTCCTGCCTCCAGGCCGAATGTCCACTCCCTGTACCTGAAGCATATTCTCACCTTCTTCATCTGTCTAAATCCTACCTGTGCTCTCAAGACACATCTCAAATATCATTTCAAATGTCAAATCACAAGCAGGGGAAGGGGGGTGGGCGGTGGGGGCTGGGAAGTTGGGGGTGGAGGATGGGAGGTGTGGGGTGTGGGGTGCGTGATGGGGGTCCAGTGGGGAGTAGGGTTGGGGGTAAGAGTGGGAGGTGGGGGTGAGGGGTAGTGTTGGGGGATGAGAGCTGGCGGGAGGGGAGTTGGGGGTGGCAGATGGGGGCTGTGCGTTGGGGATGTGGTGAGGCAGGTCGGGGCTGGGGGTGTGGGGTGTGGGGTGGCGGGTGGGGGTGGCGTGTGGGGAGTAGGGGCTAAGGTTGGTGGGTGACAGGTAGGGGAGGGAGAAGAGGGCATAGGGGGGATAAATGGTGATGGAAGGAGACTTGACCTGAAGCCAGTGAGCACACAATGCGATATACAAATGCTGCATTAGAGAATTGCACACCTGACCTATGCAATGTTATTAATGAATGTCACCCAAATAAGGTTGATTAAAAATAAACAAAAGGTGGGTCTTTTGAGGTTGATTAGGTTATGAGGGTGGAGCCCTCGTGAATAGGATTAATACCCTTTTCAAAGATATCCCATGCTAGACTTATCAGGAGATGCTTTTATATGTTATATAAATGTCTAACCACTATTTTGTACACTTGAAACTAATATTGAATGTCATCCCTAATTGAAAAAAAAATTAAAGAAGTAATTTTTAATAAAAATGCAAATGCAAATCAGAGTGATCTTTAAAAAATATAAATCAGATCATTACACTCTGTGCCTAAAAGCCTTAAGCGCTCCAGCAGGGGTCAGCTCTCCAGACAGAATCATGCCTGTGAGGGTGTTACACTGCTGGGAGAGGAATGCCCTGTCTTCTTCCTCCAGTAGCTCCCTTCACTGCTCTGGTGATGTGTGGCACTGGTGCAGGGCAGAACTGTGCTTCCTTGAGAGTGAGCTAAGCATCACTTTGGCTGCTTAGTTGTAGTGTGGGAGCAGACACAGAGAAAATCAATTTAAACCTTAAAAGTTCTCACAGCATTTCAACCCTCCAAACGGACCTCTATCCTCCCTTCCCTACACTCCAGCCAGCCTGGCTCGCCCAGCCTTGAGGAAAGAAGGCAGGGACAGTGCTGCCCGGGAAGCCAGTGAGCATGCATGTGGTCGGAAGTCTGGAGAGAGCTCCAGTTCTCTTAGGACAGAAATGGAGGGATGAATCTGCTGAAATCAGCCACCCATGAGGGGACTCTACTTTTCACTACGTGATGGCTGGATTGCACCTGCATGATCCCACCATGCTCTCACTCCCCTGTGGCATCCCAGGGGATCCATGAGTCATCTACAACAGGAAGCAGCTCTCTGGCCTTTGAGAATCCACAGACCCTCTGCAAAGCCCTTAAGCTCACACGGCTGATCTCAGACTACAGATTCCAGACATCTTCAATCCTGGGAAGCAGCCTCTTTTGATTTTTCATTCTCCTCCTACAAACAATGCCAGGTCTGTGTCTTCTGTACACTGCTCAAAGATGTGTGAGGACCCAGCGGGTGGCAGCTGGACGTGGTATACCCTGGGACATTTGCTGAGTAGCCTCAGACGCAACACTGACACTGAGCTTGAACCTGCATCCATCTGGTGAACACCACTCACCTCTACCTGGGGACTCCCTGAGAACCTACCTCATGCAACTTGAGTGCTTCCAGAGACTCTTTCATTAACTGAGAGAAACAGGCACCCGGCAGATGGAGGCAAACAGGGAGGCAGAACATGGTGTGCTCTGGGACTTTTGCTGACCTGTCCCCAGGCTCAGTGCTAGTCAAAGCCAGCTTTGGTGCCCTGCTTGGACCTTCCTGTGCTCACTGGGCCTCAGCAGAGGCTGTCACAAATTGTGAATTGCTTTGTAGATGCAAATAGATTGCCCTGGGAGAGTCACATCAAGCATCTGACATTGTTCGGCACCAGAGTCCCTCCCAGGAAGCCCCAGGACCAACAAGCCGATAGCCAGCTTCAGAGCACATCAGAGAAGGATACAAGTATCCTCAGAAGTAGCATAGCCAAAGAGAGATCTAGGCAAGCACCAGACACCGCTGAGATAAATTGCGCTCCACGTGGTCAACACCTGTCAGCAGCTCATACACTACACTGTAGGCAGGGTACACTGTGGTCACAGCCAACTAGCCTGAGCATCGAATCAGTACATGAATGGGCCAACAGCCATCAAGAATCAACTGCCACAGGAAGGTTCACATAACACACACGGGACATCCCTGGAGCACTCAACTCAGATGATCAAGAAGAAATTGCCACTGGGTTCCACAGGACTCCTACTACACGAAGCCACACTACCAAGACCTGGATTTTAATACAAAGAAACAAACACACAGAGGCAGCCAAAATGCAAAGAAACAGGCCCCAAATTTAAGAACAGGGGACACATCCGAAAAAGTGCTAAACAAAGTGAGGCAAGCAATATTCCAGATAGTTAATTGAAGTTAGGTGAAGAATGGATGAAATCAGTGGGAACTTGAAAACTGATAGTAGGCATGAAAAAGAACATTTAAGCCATATAAAAGATCCAGTCAGAAATAAAGAGTAAAATCCTTGAAATGAAGAATACACTAGAGAAAATAAATAATTTGATTAAGGAGAGAATCAAATTAGTGATTTGGAAGACAGGGTCACAGAAGACAAAAGCAGCAAAAAGAAAAAAAGAACCTTTAAAAATGAGGACTGTTTAGGGGACTTTTGGGACAACATGAAACATTAACAACATCCACATTATAGGAGTACAAGGACAAAAGAAAGGTTAAGGGACTACACCATATTAAAAGAAATAATGACCGAACACTTCCCTAACCTGGTGAAGGAAGAGACACACGTCCAGGAAGCACAGAGTCCCAAACAAGATGAACCCAAAAAGGCTTGACAACAGGACACATCATCATGAAAATGACAAAGATTAAAGACAGGACATCTTAAAAGCAACAAAAGAAAGACGGTCAGTTACCTACAAAGGAGCTCCCATAAGATTGTCAGCTTATTTCTCTACAAAAACATACCAGGCCAGTAGGGATTGGCACAAAATATTCAAAATAATGAAAAGCTAGGACCTTCAACCAAGACTACTTTACCCAGCAAGGCTGTCATTTAAAATTGATGGAGAAATAAAGAGCTTCCCAGACAAGAAACAGCAAAAGAAGTGTGTTACCACCAAACCATTAGTATAAGAACTATCAAGAAGGAATAAAAGGGAAACAGAGTTAAAAGAATGAAACATATCTACGAACAATCACTTTAAATGTAGGTGGCTTGACTGCTGCAATTAAAAGACATGGTAGCTGAATCGATAAGAAATCAAGGACCATATATATGCAGTCAACAAGAGACCTACCTCAGAATGAAAGATATACAGACAAAAAGCAAGGGGATGGCAAAAGGTATTTCATGCAAATACAAATGAAAAATAAGCCGGGGAGGTAAACCTATAGCTGACAAAATAGACTTTAAAACAAAGGCTGTATTGAGCGATAAGAATGGACACCACAGAATGATAAAGAGAGAGCAATCCAACAAGAGGATATAACCCTTGCAAACATGTATTTCTTCAACATAAGAGCAAGTAAATGTGTAAATCAAATCCTGATGTACATAAATGGAGAGTTCAACAATAATACAGACGTAGTAGGGGATTTGAACATCCCACTGGCATCAATGGCTGGATCTTCCACACAGAAAATCAAGAAGCAAAGAGTGGCCTGGTGCTGGACTCCACAGCAGCAGCAGCACATATAGTAAAGCTGGAATGATACAGAGGAGATTAGGGTGGCCCCTGCGCAAGGGTGACACTGAAATCAGTGAAGCGTTCCCTTCCCCCTAGCATGTGACATGCTCCCCTGGCTCCCCTAGGCTCCCCTGGCTCCCCTGGCTCCCCTGAGCTGGGGCCCCTGCGGGTGGGGGTGGAGGGAGATGGGCGGTGGCTGGGGGGGGAGGGAGACGGGCGGGGGCTGGGGGGGGAGGGAGAAGGTGGGGGGGAGACTTGGGCCCTGACCTCCTCCTGGGCTGGGGCCCCTGTGGGTGGGGGCGGAGGGAGACGGGCAGAGGCTGGGGGGGGAGGGAGATGGGCGGGGGCTGGGGGGGGGAGGGAGAAGGCGGGGGGGGAAGACTTGGGCGCTGCCTCACCCTTGCACAGGGCGGCCTCACACCTAGTCTTTAAAAAAAAAAAAAAGAGTGCACAGAAATAACACAATAGATCAAATGGATTTAATTGGTATCTTCAGAGCATTTCACCCTGAAGCAGTAGAATATACATTCTTTTTAAGTGGACGTGCAACATTATCTAGATAGGCCACATGTTAGGGCACAAAAACAGTCTCAGTAAATTTAAGAAGATTGAAATCATATCAAGAATCTTTTCTGATCATAACTGTATAAAACTAGAAGTCAATTAGAAAAAACTGACCTACAAGTGATCTATTACTGAATTGTACACACCTAAAACCACCCTGCCCCAATAAATTTATTAACAGAGATAAAAGCAATGAAAAGCAAAAATGAATAAATAAATACAAATTTGGGGATACATGGTGGTGAGAATTGCATGTCAATATACTTGATGTATACTTAAATGTGGTTAAAACTCTAAATCTTATATTTATTTGACCACAATAAAGGATCATGCGTTCGATTCCCAGTCAAAGGAATGTACCTGGGTTGCAGGTTCACCCATGCCACCTGTTGAGGTGAATAGAGGGAATTCACCTGAACATAATAAAGATCATGAAGAAAGAAGAAGAAAGAAAGAAAGAAAGAAAGAAAGAAAGAAAGAAAGAAAGAAAGAAAGAGAGAGAGAGAAAGAAAGGAAGAAAGAAAGAAAGAAAGAAAGAAAGAAAGAAAGAAAGAAAGAAAGAAGTGGAAGAAAGAAGAAAGTGAAAGAAACGAAGAAACTGAAAGAAAGGAAGAAAGACAGGAAGAAGTTGAAGAAGATACAAATTAATAAAAGTACATATGGTGTTCAAAGACAGGAAGAATTAACAACTTTCAAATGTCCAATGACGTAATTCAGAGAGCTACAACAAATATCACAAAAAATTTATATGGAAGTACAAAAAAAAACCAAAAAACCACCACCAAGAAACCCAACACGCACACACACGCACACACACACACACACACACACAAAACAAACAAAATAAACCAAACCAATAGCCAGAGT
Source organism: Myotis nattereri (assembly GCF_964212035.1). Taxonomy (NCBI): domain Eukaryota; kingdom Metazoa; phylum Chordata; class Mammalia; order Chiroptera; family Vespertilionidae; genus Myotis; species Myotis nattereri. The sequence goes on from NC_138085.1 coordinate 9,956,199, forward strand.
AATCTTGAGAAAGAAGAACAAAGTGGGAGGAATCATGCTACCTGATAACAAACTATACTACGAGGCCATAGTAATAAATATAGTATGGTACTGGCATAAAACAGACATAAAGACCTGTGGAACAGAACAAAAAGTCCAGAAATAAACCCATACATTTATGGTCAATTAATATTTGACAAAGGACACAAGAATATAAATGTGGTAAAGATAGTCCACTCAATAAATGCTATTGGGAAAATTGGACACATAAGTAGAAAAATAAATGAATGCAGACTACCTTCTTACACCATATTGAAGAATAAACGCAGACTGGATTAAAGACTTGAAAGTGAGATTTGAAACCGTAAAAATTCTAGAAGAAAATAAAGGCAATAAATTTTCATAGAAATATTTTTTATTCTGATATATCTATTTGGGCAACAGAAGCAAAAGAAAAAACAAATGGGACTACATCAATCTAAAAAGTTGTTGCAAAGCAAAGGAAACCACCAACAAAATGAAAAGACAACCCACTGAAGGGGAGAACATATTTGCCAATGATACATCTGATAAGAGTTTAATATCCAAAATTTATGAAGAACTTAAGAAACTCAGCATCATAACAAAATTAAACAATCCAATTTAAAAATGAGCAAAGAACCTAAACAGACACTTCTCCAGCGAGGATCTGCAGATGATTATTACACAAATGAAAAGATGCTGAGCATCACTAATCATTACAGAAATGGAAATTAAAATCACAGTGAGGTATCACCTCACATCTGTCAGAATGGCTATCATCAATAAATCAATAAACATCAAGTGCTGGTGAATATGTGGAGAAAAGAGAACTCTCGTGTACTCTTGGTGGGAATGCAGATTGGTGCAACCACTGTGGAAAGAAGTATGAAGTTACCTCAAAAATTAAAAACAGAACTGCTTTATGACCTAACATTTCCACTTCTGAGAATATATCTGCAGAAACCTGAAACACTGATCGGAAAGAATATATGCAATGCTATGTTCACTGCAGCATTACTTACAATAGCGAAGATTTCACAGCAGCCCAAGTGCCCAGCAGCAGATAAGTGGAGAAAAGGCTGTGGTACAGTAACACAACGGAATACGACTCACCCACACACGCAAAAAGGAAATGAAGGAAGTCTTACCTTTTACAACAGCATGGATGGAGCCGGTGAGTATTATGCTAAGTGAAGTGAAGTAAGCCAGTCAGAGAAATACAAGTTCCTTACGGTTTCACTTATATGTGGAATCTAATGAACAAAACAAACTACAATCAAAATAGAAACAGACTCATAGGTGCAGAAAACTGACTGAATACTGTCAGAGGGGAGGAGGTTGGGGGACTAGGGGGAAAAGGTGAAGGGATTAAGCAAAGAAAAGACTTATAGACACAGACAACAGTTTGGTGATTATCACAGAGAGAGGGGTGTGTGTAGAAGAGGGCTTAGAAAGGATAAATTATGATGGAAGGAGACCTGACCTGGGGTAAGAGGGGAGGGAGGTGAGATACATACTTCAACATACAGGTGATGTACTACAGAACTGTATACCTGAAAGCTACATGATTTCATTACCAATCTCACCCCAATATATTCAATTTAGAAAAAGAGGCCATTGTGGCACATGCTACAACCTGGATGGACCCTGAAGACATGATGCTCAATGAAATAAGCCAGTCACAAAAGGACAAATAGTGTGTGATCCCACTCACATGAGGTCCCTAGAGCCATCAGAGTCATACAGGTAAGATGGAGGGTACCAGTAATGGGGGAGTGGATGCAGAGTTGCTGTTTAGTGGGGACAGAGCTTCAGTTGGAGAAGATGAGAACAGTGATGGAGCCGATGGTGGTAAGGGCAGCACAACAATATGATTGTTAAGTTGTGTTAAGGACCACTTACCACCACTGGACTGTGCTCTGAAAAATAGTTAAAATGGTAAATTTCATTGTGTATATATTACTGTGATAATAATATACCAAAAAAAAAAAAAAAATAGAAGGCTCTGTCCTGGGTGTGGGAGAATCAGGTAGAGCTGTTTTCTATCGGCCCTACATGGGCGGTTGGGTCACTGTGAATATCCTGGTTGTGAGATTTTTATAAGATATTATTGAGGGAAACCAGGTCAGATTCCATGGGCTACCTCTGCGTTATCTCTTATAAATAATGGAATCTACAATTATATTTTTAAAAGGTTCAAAACTAAAAGGGGCGACAACCAGATTTGGTGGTCTTGCCCCAGGGAATCTGGTCCAGCAGGTCCAGTTGGGGTCAGGGCTGAGGATAAGGAATTGCCCACAGGAACTGGTGGTCAGTGCGATTGAGGGCCACCATCCAGACCAGTGACCTACACAGTTAAGTTCTCATCCCATCATGAAGCTTCCACAGCTTTAAATACAGCTGCTGTGTCTCAGCCACCTCTAATGCGATCACTGGGGGGAACAGCTCCTTCACTGTGCCACCTGGTTTTTTAAAGGAGCTTCAAACCTTTTAACCATCTCACAAAACACAACGCAGGTAGTGCAAATCTCCCACAGTGACCCTCTGCTTCATTAAACCACATCCACCAAGTGACAAGGATGGGCCTTTTGTGCCATTCCAGGAACGCTGGGCCAGGGTCTCCTCGACAGAGCAGATTCACTTTTCATTGTCTTGGTTGGGACCTGGGCACAGGGCCCAGGAGTGACGCAACCCAAGGACAAGGATGAAGGAAGGCAGCATTATCCTTGGAAGCAGGTGCCTTTTAATCATCTGCAGATCTCAACTGTAGAAAAGATACCTATGCCCTGTTAAAGGTCAGGAAAGATAAATAATTTTTCTCTTTGTACTCGACAGAGTGGTGCTCAAAATGAACTAAAAATAATACCCTGTCTTCATATGCTCTCTCCTTCCATAGATGGCTCCAATTTTCCTGTCAACTTGAATGCGAGATGGAAGAAGTAATGCTGGTGGATGAAATCAACACATCCCTATTTAAAGGGGTGAAACGTAGATGAGAGACGGAGTGTCACTCATTAAAGGTTTGGTACTTTACTCTGTGGTCAAGTAGGGAGTTTGTCATTGTCCATCCAAACCTGTACCATTAGGGTAATAATGTAGGGCTGTCAGGAAGGCCTTTTCAGTGTCTGTACCCCATAAAATCTTGCTCTTTTTGGTCCATGATGTGGGCCAGGGAGCCACCATTGCTCATGCTCTGCACGCAGTGACTCAGGGCTCCAGGGCTCCCCTGGCTTGTGGATTTAGCTGGCAATGAGCACAGCTCACTGGTGTAGAGGTCGGACAGACGAGTGGTGTCAGGATGGCCTGGGAGCAGCCACTCATGGCTATCCTTGCCTCTGGCCAGAGCTGATTCACATGGTGAGAGAGGCTCAGAAATGCAGAACAGCACAAACTCCTTGCTACTTGGCACACAGGGCAGCACACTCACCCTCTTGTTCCTTTAACTGTGCAGCCAGCCAACTCAGTCACCTTCAGGAAGAACATCCAGAAAGAATAATAAAATAAAAGTACCTCATGCCAATCCACATAGCACTTCAAAGTACTAAGAGTAAAAAAATCACTGTCCATGCATTTCTACAGAAAGGCTACTTGCTGTCCAGACCCATATTCTTGCTCTTTTTTCTTCTTCTCAGAAGAAGAAAACACATCATTCTGGAGCCATCGAGACGGAGCAGACCAATGGCCAGCTGTCCACCCAATGATGTCAACCATGGTCTCAGAGAGAATAGTATCTGCGGACTCCAGAGAGAGCAGCAGTGGGCTGAGTGGGGAGAGAATTGAGAACCTGACCAGTGACCAGCACGGTGGTGAGCTGATTTGTCTTGAAGGCAGTGAGTGTTAGCACTGCTCTGTGCGCAGGACGGGAATGGCTCAGAGAGGACTGGACCAGGGGCCTGTTGGAGCCAGAGTGGCGGCTGCCCTGGACCCTTCCCCCTTCTCTCCTGGCCGGGCCCTGGACTCCAAAGTATTGTGGCGACTCCTGATTATTTTTCTTCTTTTTCTCTTGCCAGTTTTCCCTGAAAACCATCCTGTTATAAGAAGCTGCCACACAGCTCATGGGTGGAGAGGAGTGTAAGGTTCTGAGAGAACCAGAGCTTCTAGCAGAAGGACCAGGAAGGTGGCTGAAATCCAGGGAGAGAGGAGCTGTGGGTGAGCTGGACCCGCACAGAGCACACCCTGGAGGCCAGCATAGGCTCTGCGCATGCTGATGCTGAGGTCACCCCCAGAGCTGCTGAGACACAAGTGACTCTGAACTTCATATGCTCCACAGCCTTACACAGGGGGCTCTCACCTCTGACACTCCGTGGTGGGAAGACAGACTGTGGAACCCATCCAGCAGGGGCAGCACATCCATCACCAGCCTCATGTGAAGTCTGGAAGGAGAAAGGATCTGCATGTGAATAGGCACAGGGCTCAAGTGCAAGGGGCCAGGGCAGTAGAGCCCCAGCCTGCAGACCCACCACACCCTGCACTTTAGTTCCAAGTACAAGCTCTTTTTTGCAATAGTAACAATTGTAGATTTGACTTTGAAGAAAAAATAACCCAAATTACATTAGAGATTTCAATTTTGGTTTGTCACATCTTCAGTACATGTTAGCTGAACCCACTGTGGTAGTCATTTCACAATGTAGGCAAATCAAACCATCCTTTTGTCTGCCTTAAACTTATACAGTGGTGTATATTGATTATTTCTCAATAAAGCTGGGAAAAATAAACAGTGCCTTCATAAACGGGAAAAAAGTGGTTATAGATGCAGTGGAATGAAAACACCATAACTAAGAGAAAACAAATCAGGATACACACATAACAAATAGTATCATCTTGCCCTGGAGGCGTGCTCACTGGTTGAGCCTTGATCTATGAACCAGGAGGTCATACATGGAGTCCCTGTCAGGGTACGTGGGGCTCCATCCTTAGTAGGGGGCATGTAGGATGCAGGTGATGAATGATTCGTTCTCATCATTCATATTACTACTACCTCTCTCCCTCGCTCTCCTTTCCTCTCTGAAGTCAATACAACATATATTAATATAAATGAATTAATAGTATCACCTCAAAAATGTATCTAGATATATAAATGTACGAAAGACAAAAGGAAATACTTTGAAATGTTGACAGTGGTTAACCTTGGATAGTGGAAAGAAGTGATTTCCTTTACTTTATACTATTCTTTTTAAAATTCTAATGATCCTATATTATTTTGATAATGAAAAAAATCTTCTAAAACACATTTAAGTAACTTTTTTTGGTGTAAAACGCATTTTGCATCCATGTTCAGTGACCATCCACTTATCTTTGAGAAGCTTAAAAAGTGCTTTGGGTTGTGAAATATCCTTTAAAATTTATTCTTGCACTCCAACAGCTCCTGAATGAGAACACTGGGCTTTGGAGATGCTGGGTCTGCTTGGAAAAAATAATGGGCAGGGGTTCGAGGCACGGTAGGGGATGGGGCGGGTCAGCAACCCTGAAGAGAGGCTCTTAGGCAGGATGCCTCAGGGTCCACAGCTCAGGCTGTATTTGAAGACTTCCTCATTGGAAGGCTGATATCTACAGTAAAGTTTCAGATTTGATAAACTTCAGACATGAGCCACAGTAACTTTTTTAAAAACGGTTTTTGCCGTTCTTATTGCAAATCCATATATATAAAAGGCTAATGTGCTAAGGATTCCACCACCTGACCACTCGCTATGAAGAGCACTGACCAACAGGGGCAGACGTTCAATACTGGAGCTGCTGTGACCTGAACTGGCCCTTTACAGAGGAAGGGCACTGCGCACCCAGAGTCCACAAGCAACACTCCGCTTTTCCCAAGTGGGACACAGGCCCCGCCACGAACCCATGGCACAAAGCCCACAGGCCAGCCCAGCACAGAAATGGTGGCTGTGGGCACCAGGTAATGATGTCACATAGTAATGCCAGGCTTCCTCTCCCTAGCGACTAGCCTCCTTGGAGTTTCTTCACCCACTTGCTTTATAGCCAGGTGCAAACATTTTACACTTTCACCAAATGTCTTTGAAGTGTTTTCATGTGCCTCATCTCATTTGATCCTCACTGAAGTCCCGGAATAGGTAGAGAGGAGACTCGGTAGAATCCTGTTTTCATTTCATTAGCCAGAAAATGGAGATTTAGAATGTTTTAAAAATTGACCCAAATGAAAAGAAGCAAGAAATGGTAGAGCCTGAACATGACTTCAGGTTTTCTCACTGCACGGAATAGAGTCAAACGGGGTTATAGTTAAATATTTCTCCCTTTGTTATCTCTGCATGATCCACAATAATAATCTGCTTTCAAATTGGTATTTATGCTGTTTTGCTGTCAATATCCTGAAAAAGAAATTAGGGCACTTCACCAAGCTGGAAAAAGTTTACCTAATCAAAAAGCAGGTCTAAGTAAGCAAATATCTATATCTATAACTATATCTATAACTATATCTATATCTATACCTATATCTATATCATCTATATCATCTATATCATCTATATCATCTATATCATCTATATCATCTATATCATCTATATCTATATCTATCTATCTATCTATCTATCTATCTATCTATCTATCTATCTCACTGGCGCCAGGTGCATGTGTTTCCATCTGTCATTGTTGATCGTGAATTTGGTATACACTTCTATTATTGAGAAAGGGCAAATAGTGATCTTACAATATTTCTTCTAATTAATTTCCTTTCAATGTGCACCAATTCATGCACTGGGACTCTAGTAATTAAATAATACTATCAAGACTCCTAAGAGAAACATATGTATACAGAAAAGATTTTTAAAGGATTCAGATCTCCTAAGTCACAGCTCTATGGTTCTAACCTCAACTGGGTCTACAGAGGCTGACAGGAAAAATAGAATGAGCACTTGCCCTGGGTTCTCATTTGATCTCTGCTATTAATAGCTTGTGGTCGTGGGGATTTCACTTACCCTTTCTGGGTCTCCAGGCTGCATCTATAGGATGAGGGTAAAATTAGACCTCTTAAATAAGGTTTCTACAAACGCTTCAAAAAATAATTGTAGGTTCAGATTTCTACAATGTTCCTAAATATCTCAGCAATAATAAACTTTTCCTTGTTTTAAACTTTGTGGTACAAAACTTCACAAAAATGTAAACACAGTTTTATAATACTGCTCATTTCAAAAATATACAATCTCTGTAAACCTTATCCTATAACATTTTGGTAGATGCTATTAAACATTTCTTAGTAACTGTACTATAACCCAAATTAGTAAATTTAGCATTATCTTTTTAAAACAAAATTGCATATTCTTTGTATTGGTCTGAAAAGGCTCAGAAAATACAGATGTGTTGAGCACTATATGTCACTTTTATTAAAATTCAACAAGTAACTTCCCAGGTATGGAAAACTTCAGCTGAAGCCAATTTTTGGGGTGTAAAAATCAACTCTTGTAAACATCAAATTAAAATGTGGCTGTATTTTCTGCCTTAAAAATTAAAAAACATAAGAGTTGTTATTGAACTCACTCAAATGGTTTGTGAAGCTGAAATACTTCCATGTAGGGTCTGCCCCAACCTGACATTAGTTTAGTGCAAGGACTGAGAGCCACATGTCACCTATTCTCCCCAGTGAGGAAGGGAGCTGTGTGTGAATCATTCCTGCCACTAAGCCCCTTGCACAGCCAGCCGCTAGGCAGCAAGGATGCCAGCCTCAGCTCAGAGGTGGGAGAAGTGCTGCCATCTCTCTCAGAACACTTCCAAACTCAGCCTGAGAAGGACAGGCCCTACCAGCCAAGACCCAGTCAGGCCACTGCTGGGCTCTAAGTAAAGACTGACGATTGTCTATACCTCTTATTTCTTCTGAGACCAAACCAACCAACCTCCCACCCACCCACCCACCCACCCACCCAACCAAGCAACCACAATTTAATTATCATCCTTGCACTGAAGCCACTGCTAAATAAACACCCAAGTTGTATATGGGCTCACGTGGTGACTACCCTCCAAGACACATATTCCCAGGCCTGGAATAAGCTCTGCCCATGCCCATTCCCTTCCCTCAGATCGCCTCTCCACACTCCCCCGCTCATACCCTCCGCCCCCTACACACACACACACACACACACACACACACACACACACACACACCCTATTTGACCAGGTAGTTAACTTTCTGGGGACTACAGATTTGTCTTGTCCCCGGGCTTGAGACACAAGCCCTGGAGAAGCAGGCCCCCTCACTGCCTGGCTTAATAGACAGGGGGCCCTGCTGGGGTCTGGCTGGAACTCTGTCCCAAGCTGCCTCCTGTCAGCTCAGCAGCCACCACTCCTCCAGGTCCAGGGAGCACATGCCCCAGAATGACAGGAGACCAGCCCCGCACAGGGAAGGAGCCCCCGTGGGGCTATTGGTCACTCACTGGGGCTCTTGGTCCCAGGCGGCGATTTGATGGAGCCTCTCAACTCTTCTGCTTTCTCCCGGGGCCCAGGGGCTCTCCAAGTCGCACCCTTCCGGAAAGTGACACCTTGGCTGCCCCCACAGAGCAAGGCCCAGGGAAACCCCAATCTTCCAAGCGTTTTAAATATCTGATAAGCCTAAGTTCACCCTTGGAATGAGCCCTCCCACCCACAACAGCCACTACCACGTGGGACACTCCAAGTCCCAGCACCTGGGAGGTGCCAGATAGGCTGGAACCCGCACTCAGTTGCCTGGGGTCGGGGGTGGGGGACACTAGGCTTTTAGGCCGGAGTCGCTGCGCAGGTGAGCAGGAGGGCACTCACCTTGGTGACATTGAGGAAGGTGGTCTGGTCCAGGGCTGCCCCTCACCAGCTTCCGCTCCAGCTCCTCCCTCAGATGAGCAAGTGGATCTTGCCCACATGCTGGAGAGGAGTGCCTGCAGGATGGTGGCCTGGACTCCAGGCAGATGCACTTGGTCTGGTGGCAGGGGCAGCATCCACACCAGCTGGGCTCGGCCTCCAATGGCTCCTCCGCCCTCAGGACCCTGGCGGACCCGGACGAGGCAGCAGTGCGAGCCAGGAAGCCCAGTGGGTCCTGTGACTCGCGGTCCCCAGGCCTGTCCCCCTCACCCAAGTGGGAGCCTGTGGCCAGATCTGCCAGGCTGGCCTGCCAGGGGAGTTTGCTGCTGCTGCGCCACCTGCTGGCGCCTCTGAGCAGTACCAGGAGGCCACCCTGGGCTCCTTGCTGCCATCCTGCTGTGCTCAGTAGTGTGGGTTAGTTCATCCACCCAGCATTGCTTCCTGACAGTCTGTCCCTGCAGAATAACTTCAACACAGGACACTTCTGCATTCTGACCAAGTCACTGTCGAGAGCCAGAATTTTTCATTAGGTCACTGGTTTGCTCATCATCATGTAGAATATCTGAGCTTTTAATTTTTGACTTATTTTATTCATTGTTTTATATTAAAGAAGGAAATAATTTTTATAGATGTTATAAAGGAGGGTATGTCATTATATTATCTGCATACCAGGTGTCAGGATGTTATACTCAGTGGGTGAAATCTGGACTATTGCCTGTTTATATATATCGCATGAGATAAGAATTATTTTTTTCACTTTTTAAAGGTTAGGAAACAATGAAAAGAATATTTTTGATACATAAACATAATGTGAAATTAACATTTTGGTGTCCATAATTAATGTTTGGTGCCCACAATTACTGTTTCACTGGAAGGCAGACAAGTACATTCATTAACACATTGTCTTTGGCTCCTTGCATGTTACAATGGCAGAGTTGAGTAGTTATGACCAAGATGGGATTGTATACAGAGCCCAAACCATTTGCTATCAAACCCTTTACACAGGAAGTTTGCGGACCCTTGTCCTACACAGAGTAGATGAAGGCCATGTGTGTTATTATTAGCACTGTACTTGGATTTCAAATGATTTTAAATGTGGCCTATTGCACATTTGCAAATCAACAACATATGCCTAGCTAGTGTTGCTCAGTGGTTGAGCATCAACCAATGAACTAGGAAGTCAAGGTCAGCTCTGAAACCCAGTCATATGCCTGGGTTGCAGGCTCAATCCCCAGTGTGAGGTGTGCAGGAGGCAGTCGATCAATGATTCTCTCTCATTATTGATGTTTCTCTCTCTCTATCTCCCGTCCTCTCTGAAGTAAAAATATATATATTTTTTAAAAATAATAATAAATAAAATCAACAAAATATGGTAAATGTTCACTAGAAAAGGAATACATACGTAGTTCTGAAATACTCATATGAATAAATATTACAGGGCAGTTAAAATCAATAAAGAACTATTTGTCTCAAAGTAGATAGATTTTAAAATTTATGATAATATAAACAAAAGTTCCAGAATGTTACATAAAATATACCTGTATATAAATCCAGAAAGATGAACTAATACTGCATAAGGTTGATTGATATATATTCATAATAATAAGAGCTAATTAGAGCAAACATCTTTCTGGAAGACCTTCCAGACAAAGCCAGGGCTGCAAAGGGTGGCCAGGGGGTTGGGGGGGAGGGTTGTGGAGCAGCCCGGTCCCGGGTCCCAGAGGGAAGCTGGTGCTGGCAGCTGGGGGAAGGAAGGCCTACTCGTGCATGAATTTCATGTATCGGGCCTCTAGTATAGGTAACAAATGATTAAAGACCTAAATTAGAAAAATGATTAGAAAATTTATAATGTAAATATAAAGAGAAACTGGACTGAACATGATATAGACTATTACTGTATTGTATTATTTCTTTATTATTGTGTTGTGTTTTTTCTTTTTCTTTTAATCCTCACCTGATAATTTTATTGATTTAAGAGTGAGAGAAAGAGAAAGAGGGTCAGAGGGAGAGAGAGAAACATCTATGTGAGAGAGAATCATTGAATGCTACCTTCTGTATGTACCATGACTGGGGATTGAACCAGAAACCTAGGTATGTGCCCTGACTGGGAATCAAACCTGAAACTTTTTGGTGTATGGGACGATGCTCCAACCAACTGAGCTACCCAGCCCGAGTGTTTCCTTATTTCTTAAAAAATGAAAATATAAAGAAAGAGGGCAAGATATGATCACTGTTTATTGTACACTGTTTATTCTACATCTATTAAATGTTTTCTGTACCATAAATATTACTTTTCATAAAAAAGGAAGGCAACATGGCTATGGAAGTATTTATTTTTATTTGTTGACAAGAGAAATGTGAATGGTGTAAATGCAGACCAAATCTGCACATACCACCAAAAAAATAAAATAAAATTGATGTTAATCATTGGGTTCTGATGACTTATCAGAGAATCACTAATTTGTTAAGGGCCCTTAGAATACACTTGGCTTAATAGACATCAGCTGGGACTCAGGGCAAGGTCAGAGCCATGCCCTGAGGGCGGGACCAGTCAAAAGATTGGATGTCACTCAGTCTGACTCTCTGGCCCAGTGTTAAGGGGATGGATCTCATGATGTCTCAGGCCCACCCAGATGTGATGTAACTTCCTGTAATTGGAGTATATAATAAACAGCTTTCAGAGCTGGCTCTCTCTGTGCCTGTCCCTCCAGAGGGCAGACTCTCTCTGTCTGTCCCTGGAGTCAAAGGGCAGACACCACACCCAGCCCAAGCTTTTAATCTAGTTTATGTCTGTCTTTCATTATTCTTTAAACTCCAAAGAGCCTCCTAACTTGCTCGAACCGGTTCAAGTCTCCCCCTCCCTGCGGGATGTGGAGAAGAGACCACAGCCCCAGCGCGCCCACCATAGTCATTTATGACTAACTTATCCTAAAAGAAAAATAAATAACAGCCAATAGCTTTTATTGAAACACAATAGATGTATTAGTTGTTCTAATGCAACAGGGAACTGTTCCAAGGCCAATGTGAGACGTTGAAACCAAACAAAAACTGAGCTTCCTTATAAAAACTTGATTGTTCCCAATAATTACAGATGGCAAGATAGTTGCTGCTCATTACTTACATATGGCTAAATAAATTCCAGTAACTAGCTATGGGATTCGCTTTCCAATGCTTGATAATTTACCTCATTTGTTGCAGGGGATTTGAGGTTTGGCCATTCTGCCTTGTTTCACAAAGTCCATTGGACCTCATTTTATTGCCCTTTTCCCATTTCTTCTGCTAAGCTTAGCATGAGCCCTAAAGACTAAAGTAGACAGAACCTAGAGACAGAACCTAGTGAGAGAACATGGCAAAAGATCCTGGACAGAACCCGGCTACAGGAATTGGCTGGAGATCCTAGACAGAACTTGGCTGCAGATGCTGGCTACAGAACCTGGCTGAAGAACCTAGCAAGAGAACATGGCTAGAGAACCTGGACAGAACCTGGCGACTGAACCTGGCTGGAGAACCTGGAGAACCTGGCTGGAGAACCTAGCGAGAGAACATGGCAAGAGATCCTAGCTACAGAACCTGGCTATGATGATCACCTGAACGCTGCCTATGTGTCATTCCTTCTTCACCAACTCCGTACACACCTTTGGGGACCCCTGGACCTGCTGGGGTTGGACCCCAGCATTAAATCTGATCTTTCAAAGTTCAAAAAAAAAAAGAAAGGCTAATGTAGCATCCTGGATATTTGGTTAACATACCCCAAAAGGGGTGTGCTTTAGGGATAAATCTCCAATACAATATGTTTCAAGGCTATTTCAAGGATGTAATAACTTCCAGGAACTCTTCACATTTCGCCATTCTTGGAAAAAGATATCCTTGATGCCTAAAAGTGATCATGTCCCAATTGTACTAATTCTAGGAATAACCATACGAAGCTTTATCTGTACATAGTAATACTGTTGGACTTGGGAGATAACAAGGTCCCTCTGTTTAAAATCCTCCGTGTGTCCCAATCAAAAGAGTGACTCTATTCTTAGTGTTTTTCTAAATATTTACTGTCCACTGCAATTCATTTGCCCTGTGTGCGGACTGTCTTTTAGCCATGCCAGTCTTAAAACTTCCAGATAATTTATATAATCTACCAGGTGACTCTTATGGTTTATGAACGTTCTGAAGTTATAAGAAAAAATACTTGCTCACACTTGCTAATACACCTTAGTTCCCAATATTTCAGAAGCAATATTCTAAAAGACCACAAGATGGGGGTATTCCTGCATACAAGCAAATTCTCAAAGCAGTGCACTGAGCTCCCAAGTTTCAAGTTCTGCTTTGTTGTTTGTTTGTTTTTATAAAATTTCTTTATTGATTAAGTTATTGCATATGTGTCCTTATCCCCACATTACCCTCCCCACTCATGCCCTCAAACCCTGTTGTCTGTGTCCAGTGGTTAGGCCGATATGCATGCAAATAAGTCCTTTGGTTGATCTCTCCCTCTTACCCCCACCCTCCCCTACCTTCCCTCTGAGGTTGGTGGTCTGATAGATGTTTCTCTGTCTCTGGATCTGTTTTTGTTCATCAGTTTATGTTGTTCATTATATGTACCACAGTCCCTGGAGGCCTAGTCGTTAGGGTTCGGCACTCTCAAGTTCTGCTTTGACCAATAAGGTAGACATTACCCACATGAGGCTAATTTAAAATGAAGTCAAAGGTGAAATCACGCTCCTAAGTTGCACTAATCACCTCTCAAGAGCTCAATAGCCATATGCGGCTACTGGCTACTCTACTGCAAAGTGCAAAATAAAACATTTCTATTCTCAAAGGATTTTAGTGATTTTAAAATTAGTTTTCTTTAATTCAAAAAACAGAAAAAGTTTTAGAAAGTGCTGATTCTTTTTATTATTCATAACACTGAACAAGTGGGAAAAACTTAAATGACCAGTGGTAGAATTTTGGTTATCTGAATTGTGATTTAAACATATGCTGGAATATTACAAAGCCATTAAGATAGGACTCTCTTAGAATATGCGGGACGGTTTATGGTATAATTTTAAGAACAAGAGGAAGCAAAAAGTATGTGTACATATATTTTTATAAATATATGTGCATACACATTTCGATATATAATTCCAAATTTGGCAACTTTATACTGTGCATACATATACATACCTATATAAAAAGGAAAAAAAAAACACACAAAGAAACAAAGGGAAAAGATCATACTATTATCTAACTGTGGGATGTGAAATTATGGAGAAGTTTATGTTCTTCTTTCAACATGCCTTTATTTTTTTATCTTTTTCCAGTATTGGAGAGAAAAAAAATCAACGAAGGAAGAAACTATAAAAAGAATGTGGAATTTTTTGAACTTTTTCAAAAGCCAAAATAAGTTTCAGAAGATTCAGTAATTTACTTTAAAAAACAACAACTAAAGATTTTTTTCTAAAGAATTTCTTTTAAAATAGGTTTCATTGATTTTCTACAGAGAGGAAGGGAGAGGGATAGAGAGTTAGAAACATCCATGAGAGAGAAACATCGACCAGCGGCCTCCTGCACGCCCCCCACTGGGGATGTGCCCACAACCAAGGTACATGCCCTTGACCGGAATCGAACCTGGGACCCTTGAGTCTGCAGGCTGACACTCTATCCACTGAGCCAAAGTGGTACTGGCTAAAGATTTTTTTTTATTTAATAAAGTTTTGTATATCCGCTGAAGCCGTCTGCATAATTCTTGTCAACAAGACAGGTGTCATGGCAAGTGTCATTCATAGCATGCTCCCATGTCTACAGAGCAGATGAGTGGTCTCTGGATTCTCTCTGTAGCTGCACCTGTCTAAACCTTGAGCCCAGGGTGACATTCATTCATTTATTCGGAAGCAGATCTGTAAACATTGTCTATGCTCGAATTGTTCTGAATGAGAGTCTCTTCTGTGTCCCTATTGCTGTCCTTAACCGTAAAAATTCTTTTCCCACTGGTGCTTTTGGAAATTCGTTGAAATTCATGAAGACACCAGCATGTGTCTTAGGAACGGAAGGTCAGACTTTCCATCAGGAGGACAAGAAACCCTGGACACAGGAGGCAGCTTGCTCTGGGGGAGCCGACTTGGCTGGATTTGGAGCCCCACCAATTCTGGCCTCCTGTCTTCAGTTCTCTGACTTCAGTTCTCTGCTTTCTAAAATGGGAGGCACATGGGGACCATTGTGGGATTAGAACAATACATGTAAAGTGCCTGAATTATGGAAGACAACTAGGTTTTTTTTAGTTCTTATTATGCAGATGTTTATTTAACAGAAAATTATCCATTTTTCCCTTTTATCAACCATTTTGAGCACTGTGAGATTTTACACTGTCTGGCCAGGTGTCAGGCTGTGTTTAACATTTGTGTAGCTGGAGGTGACAAAGGCTCCAACTACCTCTGAAGTCTCTGCTTTTGTTTTTCCTGCTGCCTTCAGATTACCCTAAGAATTCCTTCTCAGATAGAGTTTGCTTCCTGCAGTGCCATTAGCTGGCATGCACTCATAGTTCAGAGGGCTGGAGAGTGTCACCCCCAGGGGCAATGGTAAGATTTCTGGGAGGAGGTGGAGAAGGCATGGTTTTCTTTACTAAAATGAGAGGAGAAACTGTGAAAGGTGAGATGGAAAAAAAAATAATCACAGATGACTCCTCAGGCAGATCAAATTTGAAAAGAGCACCTAGAAGGAACAGAATTTAGAAATTAATTTTCTCAAATACTTTGTAAACACTTACATACTCTTGAAAAGTCTTCATGTGCCCTGTTTTCCAGTGTTCTCAAATTTTCCATCAGGTAAGGTCTGTATGGATAGGAAGGAGTAGCAAAGCCTTCTGAGCTCTGGTAACTGTGGGAACAAATGAAGAGATTGAGGACAGGGAACTGCAGATGCCTCCTGTCCCCTCCTCTGCAGCCAGGACTCTCAGAGGGGAGAGGGGGACACACAGACACTGGGGTTAGAATTGGAGGGCTGAGGACTGCTCCCCTGGGATTATCTGGGCAGACTGGGAGCCCCCAGCAGGGATGCTGCATGTCCTCACTCTCTGGGTGAGTAGAACTCCAGAGGGAAACTTGGAGTAGGACCCCACACATGGACCCAGACTAGCTACTCCCTGAGCTACAATAGGAGATACAAAGACTCTGCCCCTGTTGCCAGAAAAACAAAATAGCTCCGCCTCCCATCCCATATAACACCAATGGGAAAGGCACTGGGTTCATTTAAAGACAGGATTCAGTTCATGAGGCTGAACTCAGATATTTAATTGAGCTAAATATTTTCTTTTGCTCTTATCCCCTCTATCCCCTGGTGGGGGACTCAAGAGAAAATCCGTTTAGAAATAAATAAATAAGCTATATTTTTTCTGCACATTAAACATACTGAATATATTTGCAACTTTGATCCGTACTTATCTTTATTCATACAAAACTGTAACTCTATCTGACATTTCTTCTTAAAGGTTTTTCTTCCTCGCTACAATGTGCAAAGGAAATTTCTTTCTCTTTTTTTTAAAAAATATATTTTATTGATTTTTTTACAGAGAGGAAGGGAGAGAGATAGAGAGTTAGAAACATCGATGAGAGAGAAACACCGATCAGCTGCCTCCAGCACATCTCCTACTGGGGATGTGCCTGCAACCCAGGTACATGCCCTTCACCGGAATGGAACCTGCGACCTTTCAGTCCGCAGGCCAACGCTCTATCCACTGAGCCAAACCGGTTTTGGCAGGAAATTCCTTATTATAAAAATCGTGCTGTGGTTTCAGCTGTTGTGTTTCTGTAAAGTAAGCTGAGCTTCTTTCACCAGATACTGAGCAGGGGTCTTGTGAAAATAGCATAAAGGCTCTTGTGAGGGGAGAACCCTTCCTAGTATCTAGTGATAAAAGTAATTCAGAATTTGTATATATTTCTTAAAAAGAAACCTTCAAAAGTCATTGCTGAATTCCCATTCAGCACTGGGAACTCTTTGGTCCTAGCACAGGCCTAGGCACCTTCTGAGAGGGAGATCCAGTACTGAAAAGGTCAGTTCTAGAAATGTCTGTAAAACATACATTTGGCAAATGAATGAACAAAGAAGCAAAGAAACACTCATAGAGAAGATGTTCCACTCTGCTGACTTAAAGTGTGCTTTCCAAAGGAGGTTTGAAGCTTCCTACTGTTTTTGCAGCTCCTTTGGATTTTTAAAAGGCAGGACCTTTGAAGTCTAATGGGAGAAAGACAAGAAAGTGCTGGGCATTCAGAATCATGGGCAGTGGGAATATTGGGGAACCTCAGACCAGTCACTTCATCTCCCTGAACCAGTTTCAATCTGCAAAATAACTAAAGTGTGTGTTGTTTTGTTTTTTTTTTTAATATTTTTATATATTAAATCCATTGGGGTGACATTGGTCAACAAAAACATATAGGTTTCAGGTGTGGGTTCTATGTTACAGGATCTGTATATTGCACCTTGTGACCAACACAGGAAGCAACACCAGGCTGGTGAATAGGAGATGAGGTGTAAGGGCGCATCATGGGTCAACTGGCCACCAGAGGCCAAAGGACTGGCCTGTGAAGGACCAGGAACAGGAGCAACATCCTGGCGTGAACCTGGTCTGCAGTCAGAACCCTCTCCTCCCCGAGGCAGGTCACAAAGCAGCTACTGCATTTCTGAACAAGAAATTGAGACGCGGGTTTTGACCAAAAAATTAAGATATTTTAAAAATTCATGAATCTATGTGGGATGTCCTAAAGAGGATGAAGATATCATATGTATGTACATGTTAATGAATCAGGTTTATTACAAATAAAAAATTTATGAAATCTAAAAGAGCTCTTTGCTCAGGAAATCATTCAGCAAGTGTGTGCTGTCTACCTGGGTCTTGGGGGCGGGGCCTTCACAGGTCACCTTTCAGGTGCTGAGAGGGCCTGAGAGACAGACAGGTGAACAAGAACCAAGGCCACACTTTATTTCAGAAGATAGGAAGAGCCATGAAGAAAATAGACTTAGCTTATATGACTAGGGAGCCACAGGGACGCAAAAGATTTCTATTGGTGCCCTGACCTATGACCTTAAACGCAGTGGTTCACAGGACAAAGTGTGGGGTCCCAGGTGCTGTGGGTCAGAAACCTGAGGTGGTTCATTGGGTTGCCCTCCTCCCAGGAGGCCTCGGGGGCCTGCACATGGGGAGGTGACAGAATCCATTCCTTATGGCACAGTTCCCTTCTGTGTCCCTGCCAAAGCCACTCCCAGATTCCTGGGGCTCCCAAAAATCTTGGCCTTTGATCCCTTCCTCCAGCCTCAAAGCCAGCAACTCAAGTGGAGTCCCTCCCTGGCTTCTCTGACACACCCTCCCACCCAGTTTTCACTTTGAAGAACACCTGGTTACTGAGGGCCAGGACCCAGGAGAGCCACACCTCCTGTGGTTTCTGTAGAGGGCCTTTGGTATGTTGGGGTCAATAAATGTTTATTCACTGATTTTTAACAACACCACCACCAGAAAACTTGAGAGGTTGGCCCACATGGCTGACCTGGCATGGTGGCTAGGTTACCTCTATGACCTGTCTTAGCATTCTGACCTCTGTTAGTATTGTGACCTACTGCCAGGTGATATACCATAGGGCTACATGGGGGCTTCAGAGCAGAGTGACTCCCTAGCAGGCTCAGGAAAGGGCTCCCCAATATGTTTAAACTGAGATATGGCTGTTGAGACAGAGCTGGCCCCATGGAGACCTGGGGAAGCCACCCCAAAAGGAGAGGCAGTGCCCCAGGGCAAGGACAGCCAGGCTGGATGGGAACAGCAGAGAGTGTGGGGCGGGGGGCGGGGGGACATAGAGGGCCCTAGTGTGGGTTGAAATTGCTGTCACAGCAGGAAGGCTTTTAGGCACGAGAATAGGGGGATCTGATTTATATTTTTTAAAGATCACTCGGTGATTTGACATTTGAAATGATATTTGACATGTGTCCTGAGAGCCCGGGAGGATTTGGGCAGATGAAGACGGTGAGATGTGCTTCAGGTGCAGACAGTGGACACGGCCTGGAGGCAGGACAGATGAACACTGGGGACCAGAGCACATGCCTCGCAGAGCCTGTGAGTGATGGGACCAGGCAGGGAAACAGAAGACCCTGCATGGATGGGGCAGGGCAGGGGGAAGGGGTCCTTCCATGGAGGGGGCAGGGTAGGGGAGGCAGTGAAACCTCCATGGAGGGGGCAGGGCAGGGTGGAGAGAGGATCCTCCATGGAGGGGAAAGGAAGGGAGGAGAAGGGACCCTCCATGGAGGGGAGAGGGCATGGAGGAAAGGGGACCCTCCATGGAGGGGACAGGCAGGGAGGAGAGGAGACCCTCAATGGAGGGGAGAGGGCAGGGAGGAGAGGGGACCCTCCATGGAGGGGAAAGGAAGGGAGGAGAGGGGACCCTCCATGGAGGGATCAGGCAGGGAGGAGATAAGACCCTCCATGGAAGGGTGAGGGTAGGGAGGAGAGGGGACCCTCCATGGAGGGGACAGGGTAGGGAGAAGAAGCGACCTTCCAAGGAGGATGCAGAGCAGTGGGGACTAGGAATCCTCCATGGAGGGACAGGCAGGGAGGAGAGGGGACCCTCCATGGAGGGGACAGGGCCAGGAGCAAAGGGAATCCTCCATGGAGGGTACAGGGCAGGGACGAAAGTTGACCCTCCATGGAGGGTGCAGGGCCATG
Organism: Myotis nattereri; assembly: GCF_964212035.1. NCBI lineage: Eukaryota > Metazoa > Chordata > Mammalia > Chiroptera > Vespertilionidae > Myotis > Myotis nattereri. Next base: position 9,975,646 of record NC_138085.1, read on the forward strand.
GGGAATGGGAACCCTCCATTGAGGGGACAGGCAGGGAGGAGGGGGAACCTCCATGGAGGTGTCAGGCAGGGAGGAGTGGGGATCCTCCATGGAGGGTAAAGGGCAGGGACGAAATGGGACCCTCCATGGAGGGTGCAGGGCAGTGGGGAACCTTCCATGGAGGGGACAGGTAGGGAGGAGAGCGGACCCTCCATGGAGGGGAGAGAGCAGGGAGGAGATGGGACCCTCCATGGAGGCGGCAAGGGTAGGGAGAAGATGGGACCTTCCATGGAGGGTGCAGGGCAGTGGGGGCAGGGAAACTTCCATGGAGGGGACAGGCATGGGTGCGAGGGGAAACTCCATGGAGGTGATGGGCCAGGAGAAGAGGGGACCCTCCTTTCAGGGACACGTAGGCAGTAGAGGGGTCCCTCCATGGAGGGAACAGGCAAGGAGGGGTGGGGACCCTCAATAGAGGGGATGGGTCAGGGAGGAGAAGGATACCTCCATGGAGGGGAAGGGCAGGGAGGAGAGGGGACCCTCCATGATGGAGAAGGGCAGGGAGGAATTGGGACCCTCCATGCAGGGGGGACTGTAGGGTGATGGGAACTCTCCATGAAGGGGACAGACAGGGAGGAGAGAGGACCCTCCATGGAGGGGACAAGACAGGGAGGAGATGGGAACCTCCATGGAGGGGACGGGTCACGGAGGAGAAGGTACTCTCCATGCAGGGGGACAGTAGGGTTTTGGGAACCCTCCACGGAGGGAACAGGTAGGGAGGAGTAGGGACCCTCCACGGAGGGCATGGGTCAGGGAGGAGAAGGATCCCTCCATGGAGGGTACAGGGCAGGGAGGAGAGGGCAGAGACGGGGAAAGGGAAACCTACAGTCATGGGCCAAACAGGGAGGAGGGGGGACCGCTCCGTGGAGGTAACAGGGCAGGAAGGAGAAGGGACCCTCCAAGGAAGGGAAGGATAGTGGTAATGGGTGCTCTATATGGAGGGGGAAGTGCAGGGGGTTTGGGGAGCAGGGAACTCTCCATTGATGGGGCAGGGCAGTGGGGACTGGCAACATGGGACCCTCCAAGGATTGGCAGGTCAGAGAGGAGAGGGGACTCTCCATGGAGGAGGGAGGGCAGGGAAAGTGGGGACTTTCATGGAGTGGACTGGGCAGAGAGGAGAGGGGACTCTCCTTGGAGAGGACAAGGCAGGGAGGAGAAGGGACCCTCCATGGAGAGGGCAGAGCAGAGGATAAGGGAACCCTCCGTGGATGGGACAGGGCTGGGGGGAGAGGGCATACTCCTTGGAGTAGACTGGGCACGGAGGAGAGGGGACCCTCCAGGGAGGGGGCAGGGCAGTGGTGACAGGGAAACCTCCATGGAGGGTACAGAACAGGTGGGGCAGGGAACCATCCATGGAGGGGGCAGGACTCGAGGGGGGGGGGGCTTGCCAGGTAACCCAACAGGGATGGGCCAGACAGGGAGGAGAGGGGACCCTCCTTGGAGGGGGCAGAGCAGAGGAACAGGAAATCCTCCATGGATGGGACAGGGCAGGGGGGCGAGGGCACACTCCATGGAGGGGACAGGGCAGGTAGGAGAGGGGACTCTCCATAGAGGGTGGAGGGCAGGAGACAGGGAAACCTTCATGGAGGGGGCAGGGCAGGGGGCCAGGGAAACCTTCAGAAAGGAGTTAGAGCTGGGGGACAAGGAACTGCACTTGCAGGGATGGAATAGTGGGTACAGGAAACCCTCCATGCAGTGGGGAGGACAGGAAGGAAGGGAACCCCAATTATAGGGGGCAGGGCAGGGAGGAGAGGGGAGACCAGGAAACCTCTATGGGGAGGGGGCAGCGCAGTTGGACAGGTAATCCCCATGCAGAGGGTAGGGCAGGAGGAAAGGGGACCTCACTTTGAGAGAGCAGGGCACAGAGGAGACAGAACTATCCATTGAGGGAGCAGGGCAGGGGGACAGGGATCCCAACTTTAGGGGGAGGGGCAGGGAGGAGAAGGTACCCTCCATGGATGGGGCATGGCAGGGGTGTAGAGAACCCCACTTTGAGGGGGAGGGTCAGGGAGGAAGGTTTCCTTCATGGAGGGGGCACGGCAGGGGGACAGAGAACCTCACTTTGAGGGGGCAAGCAGTGGAGAAAGGGAGCCCCAGTTTGAGGGAGAAGGGCAGGGAGAGGACAGAATCCTACATGGAGGGACAGGGCATGCATGAGAGGGAATAGGGAAGCCTCCATGGAGAGGAGAGGCTGCGGGGATAGGGAGGCCTACTTTGAGACAGCAAGGATTTTAGCACAGGTCCTGAAATAGATGGCAGGGCAGGGGGGAGAGGGCATCCTCCAGGGAGGTAGCAGGGCAGGGAGGGCAAAGGACCCCACATAGTCTGAGCAAGATAGGGGGGTTAGGGCACCATCCATGGAGGGGCCAGGGAACGGGGGACATGGGAGTAGAGATAGGTAACAGGGGAAACAGACCCCTCTATGGAGAGTTCCTTGTTCCCCATGGTGGAGCCCTTGCCCCCAGCCCTGCCCCTTGGCAGCATTCCCTCTCATACCTGTCCATCGGCCCCTCCCCTGGTCCCCTGACCCTGCTGCCCTGCCTTCCCATGGAGGGGCTGCTGTCTCTCCTGCTCTGACCACTCTGTGGTTGGTCCGCTTATCCCTCTACCCTTTCCCTCCATGCAGGGTCTTCTGTTTCCCTGCCCTGACCCCTCACTCACAGGCATCTGAGGGGCATATGCTCTGGTCTGTCCAGTGTTCATCTCTCCTGCCTCCAGGCCGAATGTCCACTCTCTGTACCTGAAGCATATTCTCACCTTCTTCATCTGTCTAAATCCTACCTGTGCTCTCAAGACACATCTCAAATATCATTTCAAATGTCAAATCACAAGCAGGGGAAGGGGGGTGGGGGGTGGGGGCTGGGAAGTTGGGGGTGGAGGATGGGAGGTGTGGGGTGTGGGGTGCGTGATGGGGGGGCCGGTGGGGAGTAGGGTTGGGGGTAAGAGTGGGAGGTGGGGGTGAGGGGTAGTGTTGGGGGATGAGAGCTGGCGGGAGGGGAGTTGGGGGTGGCAGATGGGGGCTGTGCGTTGGGGATGTGGTGAGGCAGGTCGGGGCTGGGGGTGTGGGGTGTGGGGTGGCGGGTGGGGGTGGCGTGTGGGGAGTAGTGGCTAAGGTTGGTGGGTGACAGGTAGGGGAGGGAGAAGAGGGCATAGGGGGGATAAATGGTGATGGAAGGAGACTTGACCTGAAGCCAGTGAGCACACAATGCGATATACAAATGCTGCATTAGAGAATTGCACACCTGACCTATGCAATTTTATTAATGAATGTCACCCAAATAAGGTTGATAAAAAATAAATAAAAGGTGGGTCTTTTGAGGTTGATTAGGTTATGAGGGTGGAGCCCTCGTGAATAGGATTAATACCCTTTTCAAAGATATCCCATGCTAGACTTATCAGGAGATGACTTTATATGTTATATAAATGTCTAACCACTATTTTGTACACTTGAAACTAATATTGAATGTCATCCCTAATTGAAAAAAAAATTAAAGAAGTAATTTTTAATAAAAATGCAAATGCAAATCAGAGTGATCTTTAAAAAATATAAATCAGATCATTACACTCTGTGCCTAAAAGCCTTAAGCGCTCCAGCAGGGGTCAGCTCTCCAGACAGAATCATGCCTGTGAGGGTGTTACACTGCTGGGAGAGGAATGCCCTGTCTTCTTCCTCCAGTAGCTCCCTTCACTGCTCTGGTGATGTGTGGCACTGGTGCAGGGCAGAACTGTGCTTCCTTGAGAGTGAGCTAAGCATCACTTTGGCTGCTTAGTTGTAGTGTGGGAGCAGACACAGAGAAAATCAATTTAAACCTTAAAAGTTCTCACAGCATTTCAACCCTCCAAACGGACCTCTATCCTCCCTTCCCTACACTCCAGCCAGCCTGGCTCGCCCAGCCTTGAGGAAAGAAGGCAGGGACAGTGCTGCCCGGGAAGCCAGTGAGCATGCATGTGGTCGGAAGTCTGGAGAGAGCTCCAGTTCTCTTAGGACAGAAATGGAGGGATGAATCTGCTGAAATCAGCCACCCATGAGGGGACTCTACTTTTCACTACGTGATGGCTGGATTGCACCTGCATGATCCCACCATGCTCTCACTCCCCTGTGGCATCCCAGGGGATCCATGAGTCATCTACAACAGGAAGCAGCTCTCTGGCCTTTGAGAATCCACAGACCCTCTGCAAAGCCCTTAAGCTCACACGGCTGATCTCAGACTACAGATTCCAGACATCTTCAATCCTGGGAAGCAGCCTCTTTTGATTTTTCATTCTCCTCCTACAAACAATGCCAGGTCTGTGTCTTCTGTACACTGCTCAAAGATGTGTGAGGACCCAGCGGGTGGCAGCTGGACGTGGTATACCCTGGGACATTTGCTGAGTAGCCTCAGACGCAACACTGACACTGAGCTTGAACCTGCATCCATCTGGTGAACACCACTCACCTCTACCTGGGGACTCCCTGAGAACCTACCTCATGCAACTTGAGTGCTTCCAGAGACTCTTTCATTAACTGAGAGAAACAGGCACCCGGCAGATGGAGGCAGACAGGGAGGCAGAACATGGTGTGCTCTGGGACTTTTGCTGACCTGTCCCCAGGCTCAGTGCTAGTCAAAGCCAGCTTTGGTGCCCTGCTTGGACCTTCCTGTGCTCACTGGGCCTCAGCAGAGGCTGTCACAAATTGTGAATTGCTTTGTAGATGCAAATAGATTGCCCTGGGAGAGTCACATCAAGCATCTGACATTGTTCAGCACCAGAGTCCCTCCCAGGAAGCCCCAGGACCAACAAGCCGATAGCCAGCTTCAGAGCACATCAGAGAAGGATACAAGTAGCCTCAGAAGTAGCATAGCCAAAGAGAGATCTAGGCAAGCACCAGACACCGCTGAGATAAATTGCGCTCCACGTGGTCAACACCTGTCAGCAGCTCATACACTACACTGTAGGCAGGGTACACTGTGGTCACAGCCAACTAGCCTGAGCATCGAATCAGTACATGAATGGGCCAACAGCCATCAAGAATCAACTGCCACAGGAAGGTTCACATAACACACACGGGACATCCCTGGAGCACTCAACTCAGATGATCAAGAAGAAATTGCCACTGGGTTCCACAGGACTCCTACTTCACGAAGCCACACTACGAAGACCTGGATTTTAATACAAAGAAACATACACACAGAGGCAGCCAAAATGCAAAGAAACAGGCCCCAAATTTAAGAACAGGGGACACATCCGAAAAAGTGCTAAACAAAGTGAGGCAAGCAATATTCCAGATAGTTAATTGAAGTTAGGTGAAGAATGGATGAAATCAGTGGGAACTTGAAAACTGATAGTAGGCATGAAAAAGAACATTTAAGCCATATAAAAGATCCAGTCAGAAATAAAGAGTAAAATCCTTGAAATGAAGAATACACTAGAGAAAATAAATAATTTGATTAAGGAGAGAATCAAATTAGTGATTTGGAAGACAGGGTCACAGAAGACAAAAGCAGCAAAAAGAAAAAAAGAACCTTTAAAAATGAGGACTGTTTAGGGGACTTTTGGGACAACATGAAACATTAACAACATCCACATTATAGGAGTACAAGGACAAAAGAAAGGTTAAGGGACTACACCATATTAAAAGAAATAATGACCGAACACTTCCCTAACCTGGTGAAGGAAGAGACACACGTCCAGGAAGCACAGAGTCCCAAACAAGATGAACCCAAAAAGGCTTGACACCAGGACACATCATCATGAAAATGACAAAGATTAAAGACAGGACATCTTAAAAGCAACAAAAGAAAGATGGTCAGTTACCTACAAGGGAGCTCCCATAAGATTGTCAGCTTATTTCTCTACAAAAACATACCAGGCCAGTAGGGATTGGCACAAAATATTCAAAATAATGACAAGCTAGGACCTTCAACCGAGACTACTTTACCCAGCAAGGCTGTCATTTAAAATTGATGGAGAAATAAAGAGCTTCCCAGACAAGAAACAGCAAAACAAGTGTGTTACCACCAAACCATTAGTATAAGAACTATCAAGAAGGAATAAAAGGGAAACAGAGTTAAAAGAATAAAACATATCTACAAACAATCACTTTAAATGTAAGTGGCTTGACTGCTGCAATTAAAAGACATGGTAGCTGAATCGATAAGAAATCAAGAACCATATATATGCAGTCAACAAGAGACCTACCTCAGAATGAAAGATATACAGACAAAAAGCAAGAGGATGGCAAAAGGAGTATTTCATGCAAATACAAATGAAAAATAAGCTGGGGAGGTAAACCTATAGCTGACAAAATAGACTTTAAAACAAAGGCTGTATTGAGCGATAAGAATGGACACCACAGAATGATAAAGAGAGCAATCCAACAAGAGGATATAACCCTTGCAAACATGTATTTCTTCAACATAAGAGCAAGTAAATGTGTAAATCAAAACCTGATGTACATAAATGGAGAGTTCAACAATAATACAGACGTGGTAGGGGATTTGAACATCCCACTGGCATCAATGGCTGGATCTTCCGCACAGAAAATCAAGAAGCAAAGAGTGGCCTGGTGCTGGACTCTGCCGCAGCAACAGCACATATAGTAAAGCTGGAATGATACAGAGGAGATTAGGGTGGCCCCTGCGCAAGGGTGACAGTGAAATCAGTGAAGCGTTCCCTTCGCCCTAGCATGTGACATGCTCCCCTGGCTCCCCTGGGCTGGGGCCCCTGCGGGTGGGGGTGGAGGGAGATGGGCGGTGGCTGGGGGGGGAGGGAGTTGGGCGGGGGCTGGGGGGGGGAGGGAGAAGGCGGGGGGAGACTTGAACCCTGACCTCCTCCTGGGCTGGGGCCCCTGTGGGTGGGGGCGGAGGGAGACGGGCAGAGGCTGGGGGGGGGAGGGTGATGGGCGGGGGCTGGGGGGGGAGGGAGAAGGCGGGGGGGGGAAGACTTGGGCGCTGCCTCACCCTTGCACAGGGCGGCCTCACACCTAGTCTTTAAAAAAAAAAAAAAAGAGTGGACAGAAATAACACAATAGATCAAATGGATTTAATTGGTATCTTCAGAGCATTTCACCCTGAAGCAGTAGAATATACATTCTTTTAAAGTGGACGTGCAACATTATCTAGATAGGCCACATGTTAGGGCACAAAAACAGTCTCAGTAAATTTAAGAAGATTGAAATCATATCAAGAATCTTTTCTGATCATAACTGTATAAAACTAGAAGTCAATTAGAAAAAACTGACCTACAAGTGATCTATTACTGAATTGTACACACCTAAAACCACCCTGCCCCAATAAATTTATTAACAGAGATAAAAGCAATGAAAAGCAAAAATGAATAAATAAATAAAAAGTTGGGGATACATGGTGGTGAGAATTGCATGTCAATATACTTGATGTATACTTAAATGTGGTTAAAACTCTAAATCTTATATTTATTTGACCACAATAAAGGATCATGCGTTCGATTCCCAGTCAAAGGCATGTACCTGGGTTGCAGGTTCACCCCTGCCACCTGTTGAGGTGAATAGAGGGAATTCACCTGAACATAATAAAGATCATGAAGAAAGAAGGAAGGAAGGAAGGAAGGAAGGAAGGAAGGAAGGAAGGAAGGAAGGAAGGAAGGAAGAAAGAAAGAAAGAAAGAAAGAAAGAAAGAAAGAAAGAAAGAAAGAAAGAAAGAGAGAGAGAGAAAGAAAGAAAGAAAGAAAGGAAGAAAGAAAGAAAGAAAGAAAGAAAGGAAGAAGGAAGGGGAAGAAAGAATAAAGTGAAAGAAAGGAAGAAAGACAGGAAGAAGTTGAAGAAGATACAAATTAATAAAAGTACATATGGTGTTCAAAGATAGGAAGAATTAACAACGTTCAAATGTCCAATGACGTAATTCAGAGAGCTACAACAAATATCACAAAAATCTATATGGAAGTACAAAAAAAACCCCACAAAAACCACCACCAAGAAACCCAACACACATGCTTACACACACACACACACACACATACACACACACGCACACACACAAAAAACAAACAAAATAAAACCAAACCAATAGCCAGAGTAATCTTGAGAAAGAAGAACAAAGTGGGAGGAATCATGCTACGTGATAACAAACTATACTACGAGGCCATAGTAATAAATATAGTATGGTACTGGCATAAAACAGACATAAAGATCTGTGGAACAGAACAAAAAGTCCAGAAATAAACCCATACATTTATGGTCAATTAATATTTGACAAAGGACACAAGAATATACAATGTGGTAAAGATAGTCCACTCAATAAATGCTATTGGGAAAATTGGACACATAAGTAGAAAAATCAATGAATGCAGACTACCTTCTTACACCATATTGAAGAATAAACGCAGACTGGATTAAAGGCTTGAAAGTGAGATTTGAAACTGTAAAAATTCTAGAAGAAAATAAAGGCAATAAATTTTCATATAAATATTTTTCATTCTGATATATCTATTTGGGCAACAGAAGCAAAAGAAAAACAAATGGGACTACATCCATCTAAAAAGTTGTTGCACAGCAAAGGAAACCACCAACAAAATGAAAAAACAACCCACTGAAGGGGAGAACATATTTGCCAATGATACATCTGATAAGGGTTTAATACCCAAAATTCATGAAGAACTTAAAAAACTCAACATCATAACAAAATTAAACAATCCAATTTAAAAATGAGCAAAGAACCTAAGCAGACACTTCTCCAGCTAGGATCTGCAGATGATTATTACACAAATGAAAAGATGCTGAGCATCACTAATCATTACAGAAATGGAAATTAAAATCACAGTGAGGTATCACCTCACATCTGTCAGAATGGCTATCATCAATAAATCAATAAACATCAAGTGCTGGTGAATATGTGGAGAAAAGAGAACTCTCGTGTACTCTTGGTGGGAATGCAGATTGGTGCAACCACTGTGGAAAGTAGTATGAAGTTACCTCAAAAATTAAAAATAGAACTGCTTTATGACCTAACATTTCCACTTCTGAGAATATATCTGCAGAAACCTGAAACACTGATCGGAAAGGATATATGCAATGCTATGTTCACTGCAGCATTACTTACAATAGCGAAGATTTCACAGCAGCCCAAGTGCCCAGCAGCAGATAAGTGGAGAAAAGGCTGTGGTACATTAACACAACAGAATACGACTCACCCACACACGCAAAAAGGAAATGAAGGAAATCTTACCTTTTACAACAGCATGGATGGAGCCGGTGAGTATTATGCTAAGTGAAGTGAAGTAAGCCAGTCAGAGAAATACAAGTTCCTTATGGTTTCACTTATATGTGGAATCTAATGAACAAAATAAACTACAATCAAAATAGAAACAGACTCATAGGTGCAGAAACCTGACTGAATACTGTCAGAGGGGAGGAGGTTGGGGGACTAGGGGAAAAGTGAAGGGATTAAGCAAAGAAAAGACCTATAGACACAGACAACAGTTTGTGATTATCAGAGAGAGAGGGATGTGTGTAGAAGAGGGTTTAGGAAGGATAAATTGTGATGGAAGGAGACCTGACCTGGGGTAAGAGGGGAGGGCGGTGAGACACATATTCAACATACAGGTGATGTAATACAGAACTGTATACCTGAAAGCTACATGATTTCATTACCAATCTCACCCCAATATATTCAATTTAGAAAAAGAGGCCATTGTGGCACATGCTACAACCTGGATGGACCCTGAAGACATGATGCTCAATGAAATAAGCCAGTCACAAAAGGACAAATAGTGTGTGATCCCACTCACATGAGGTCCCTAGAGCCATCAGAGTCATACAGGTAAGATGGAGGGTACCAGTAATGGGGGAGTGGATGCAGAGTTGCTGTTTAGTGGGGACAGAGCTTCAGTTGGAGAAGATGAGAACAGTGATGGAGCCGATGGTGGTAAGGGCAGCACAACAATATGATTGTTAAGTTGTGTTAAGGACCACTTACCACCACTGGACTGTGCTCTGAAAAATAGTTAAAATGGTAAATTTCATTGTGTATATCTTACTGTGATAATAATATACCAAAAAAAAAAAATAGAAGGCTCTGTCCTGGGTGTGGGAGAATCAGGTAGAGCTGTTTTCTATCGGCCCTACATGGGCGGTTGGGTCACTGTCAATATCCTGGTTGTGAGATTTTTATAAGATATTATTGAGGGAAACCAGGTCAGATTCCATGGGCTACCTCTGCATTATCTCTTATAAATAATGGAATCTACAATTATATTTTTAACAGGTTAAAAACTAAAAGGGGCGACAACCAGATTTGGCGGTCTTGCCCCAGGGAATCTGGTCCAGCAGGTCCAGTTGTGGTCAGGGCTGAGGATAAGGAATTGCCCACAGGAACTGGTGGTCAGTGGGATTGAGGGCCACCATCCAGACCAGTCACCTACACAGCTAAGTTCTCATCCCATCATGAAGCTTCCACAGCTTTTAATACAGCTGCTGTTTCTCAGCTACCTCTAATGCAACCACTCTGGGCAACAGCGCCTTCACTGTGCCACCTGGTTTTTTAAAGGAGCTTCAAACCTTTTAACCATATCACAAAACACAACGCAGGTAGAGCAAATCTCCCACAGTGACCCTCTGCTTCATTAAACCACATCCACCAAGTGACAAGGATGGGCCTTTTGTGCCATTCCAGGAACGCTGGGCCAGGGTCTCGTCAACAGAGCAGATTCACTTCTCGGTGTCTTGGTTGGGACCTGGGCCCAGGGCCCAGGAGTGACGCAACCCAAGGACAAGGATGAAGGAAGGCAGCATTGTCCTTGGAAGCAGGTGCCTTTTAATCATCTACATATCTCAACTGTGGAAAAGATACCTATGCCCTGTTAAAGGTCAGGAAAGATAAATAATTTTTCTCTTTGTACTCAACAGAGTGGTGCTCAAAATGAACTAAAAATAATACCCTGTCTTCATATGCTCTCTCCTTCCATAGATGGCTCCAATTTTCCTGTCAACTTGAATGCGAGATGGAAGAAGTAATGCTGGTGGATGAAATCAACACATCCCTATTTTAAGGGGTGAAACGTAGATGAGAGACGGAGTGTCACGCATTAAAGGTTTGATATTTTACTCTGTGGTCAAGTAGGGAGTTTGTAATTGTCCATCCAAACCTGTATCATTAGGGTAATAATGCAGGGCTGTCATGAAGGCCTTTTCAGTGTCTGTACCCCATAAAATCTTGCTCTTTTTGGTCCATGATGTGGGCCAGGGAGCCACCAATGCTCATGCTCTGCACGCAGTGACTCAGGGCTCCAGGGCTCCCCTGGCTTGTGGACTTAGCTGGCAATGAGCACAGCTCACTGGTGTAGAGGTCGGACAGACGAGTGGTGTCAGGATGGCCTGGGGGCAGCCACTCATGGCTATCCTTGCCTCTGGCCATAGCTGATTCACATGGTGAGAGAGGCTCAGAAATGCAGAACAGCACAAACTCCTTGCTACTTGGCACACAGTGCAGCACACTCACCCTCTTGTTCCTTTACCTGTGCAGCCAGCCAACTCAGTCACATTCAGGGAGAACATCCAGAAAGAATAATAAAATAAAAGTACCTCGTGCCAATCCACATAGCACTTCAAAGTACTAAGAGTAAAAAACTCACTGTCCATGCATTTCTACAGAAAGGCTACTTGCTGTCCAGACCCATATTCTTGCTCGTTTTTCTTCTTCTCAAAAGAAGGAAACACATCATTCTGGAGCCATCGAGACGGAGCAGACCAATGGCCAGCTGTCCATCCAATGATGTCAACCATGGTCTCAGAGAGAATAGTATCTGCGGACTCCAGAGAGAGCAGCAGTGGGCTGAGTGGGGAGAGAATTGAGAACCTGACCAGAGACCAGCACGATTGTGAGCTGATTTGTCTTGAAGGCAGTGAGTCCTAGCACCGCTCTGTGCACAGGTCGGGAATGACTCAGAGAGGACTGGACCAGGGGCCTGTTGGAGCCAGAGTGGCGGCTGCCCTGGACCCTTCCCACTTGTCTCCTGGCCAGGCCCTGGACTCCAAAGTATTGTGGCGACTCCTGATTATTTTTCTTCTTTTTCTCTTGCCAGTTTTCCCTGAAAACCATCCTGTTATATGAAGCTTCCACACAGCTCATGGGTGGAGAGGAGTGTAAGGTTCTGAGAGAACCAGAGCTTCTAGCAGAAGGACCAGTAAGGTGGCTGAAATCCAGGGAGAGAGGAGCTGTGGGTGAGCTGGACCCGCACAGAGCACACCCTGGAGGCCAGCATAGGCTCTGCGCATGCTGATGCTGAGGTCACCCCCAGAGCTGCTGAGACACAAGTGACTCTGAACTTCATATGCTCCACAGCCTTACACAGGGGGCTCTCACCTCTGACACTCCGTGGTGGGAAGACAGACTGTGGAACCCGTCCAGCAGGGGCAGCACATCCATCACCAGCCTCATGTGAAGTCTGGAAGGAGAAAGGATCTGCATGTGAATAGGCACAGGGCTCAAGTGCAAGGGGCCAGGGCAGTAGAGCCCCAGCCTGCAGACCCACCACACCCTGCACTTTAGTTCCAAGTACAAGCTCTTTTTTGCAATAGTAACAATTGTAGATTTGACTTTGAAGAAAAAATAACCCAAATTACATTAGAGATTTCAATTTTGGTTTGTCACATCTACAGTACATGTTAGCTGAACCCACTGTGGTGGTCATTTCACAATGTAGGCAAATCAAACCATCCTTTTGTCTGCCTTAAACTTATACAGTGGTGTATATTGATTATTTCTCAATAAAGCTGGGAAAAATAAACAGTGCCTTCATAAACGGGAAAAAAGTGGTTATAGATGCAGTGGAATGAAAACACCATAACTAAGAGAAAACAAATCAGGATACACACATAACAAATAGTATCATCTTGCCCTGGAGGCGTGCTCACTGGTTGAGCCTTGATCTATGAACCAGGAGGTCATACATGGAGTCCCTGTCAGAGTACGTGGGGCTCCATCCTTAGTAGGGGGCATGTAGGATGCAGGTGATGAATGATTCGTTCTCATCATTCATATTACTACTACCTCTCTCCCTCGCTCTCCTTTCCTCTCTGAAGTCAATACAACATATATTAATATAAATGAATTAATTGTATCACCTCAAAAATGTATCTAGATATATAAATGTACGAAAGACAAAAGGAAATACTTTGAAATGTTGACAGTGGTTAACCTTGGATAGTGGAAAGAAGTGATTTCCTTTACTTTATACTATTCTTTTTAAAATTCTAATGATCCTATATTATTTTGATAATGAAAAAAATCTTCTAAAACACATTTAAGTAACTTTTTTTGGTGTAAAACGCATTTTGCATCCATGTTCAGTGACCATCCACTTATCTTTGAGAAGCTTAAAAAGTGCTTTGGGTTGTGAAATATCCTTTAAAATGCATTCTTGCACTCCAACAGCTCCTGAATGAGAACACTGGGCTTTGGAGATGCTGGGTCTGCTTGGAAAAAATAATGGGCAGGGGTTAGAGGCGCAGTAGGGGATGGGGCGGGTCAGCAACCCTGAAGAGAGGCTCTTAGGCAGGATGCCTCAGGGTCCACAGCTCAGGCTGTATTTGAAGAATTCCTCATTGGAAGGCTGATATCTACAGTAAAGTTTCAGATTTGATAAACTTCAGACATGAGCCACAATAACTTTTTTAAAAACGGTTTTTGCCGTTCTTATTGCAAATCCATATATATAAAAGGCTAATGTGCTAAGGATTCCACCACCTGACCACTCGCTATGAAGAGCACTGACCACCAGGGGCAGACGTTCAATACTGGAGCTGCTGTGACCTGAACTGGCCCTTTACAGAGGAAGGGCACTGCGCACCCAGAGTCCACAAGCAACACTCCGCTTTTCCCAAGTGGGACACAGGCCCCGCCACGAACCCATGGCACAAAGCCCACAGGCCAGCCCAGCACAGAAATGGTGGCTGTGGGCACCAGGTAATGATGTCACATAGTAATGCCAGGCTTCCTCTCCCTAGCGACTAGCCTCCTTGGAGTTTCTTCACCCACTTGCTTTATAGCCAGGTGCAAACATTTTACACTTTCACCAAATGTCTTTGAAGTGTTTTCATGTGCCTCATCTCATTTGATCCTCACTGAAGTCCCAGAATAGGTAGAGAGGAGACTCGGTAGAATCCTGTTTTCATTTCATTAGCCAGAAAATGGAGATTTAGAATGTTTTAAAAATTGACCCAACTGAAAAGAAGCAAGAAATGGTAGAGCCTGAACATGACTTCAGGTTTTCTCACTGCACGGAATATAGTCAAACGGGGTTATAGTTAAATATTTCTCCCTTTGTTATCTCTGCATGATCCACAATAATAATCTGCTTTCATTTTGGTATTTATGCTGTTTTGCTGTCAATATCCTGAAAAAGAAACTGGGGCACTTCACCAAGCTGGAAAAAGTTTACCTAATCAGAAAGCAGGTCTAAGTAAGCAAATATCTATATATCTATATCAATAACTATATATCTATATCTATATCTATATCTATATCTATATCTACATCTATCTATCTATCTATCTCTCTGGCGCCAGTTGCATGTGTTTCCATCTGTCATTGTTGATCGTGAATTTGGTATACACTTCTATTATTGAGAAAGGGCAAATAGTGATCTTACAATATTTCTTCTAATTAATTTCCTTTCAATGTGCACCAATTCATGCACTGGGACTCTAGTAATTAAATAATACTATCAAGACTCCTAAGAGAAACATATGTATACAGAAAAGATTTTTAAAGGATTCAGATCTCCTAAGTCACAGCTCTATGGTTCTAACCTCAACTGGGTCTACAGAGGCTGACAGGAAAAATAGAATGAGCACTTGCCCTGGGTTCTCATTTGATCTCTGCTATTAATAGCTTGTGGTCGTGGGGATTTCACTTACCCTTTCTGGGTCTCCTAGCTGCATCTATAGGATGAGGGTAATATTAGACCTCTTAAATAAGGTTTCTTCAAAGGCTTCAAAAAATAATTGTAGGTTCAGATTTCTACAATGTTCCTAAATATCTCAGCAATAATAAACTTTTCCTTGTTTTAAACTTTGTGGTACAAAACTTCACAAAAATGTAAACACAGTTTTATAATACTACTCATTTTAAAAATATACAACCTCTATAAACCTTATCCTATAACATTTTGGTAGATACTATTAAACATTTCTTAGTAACTGTACTATAACCCAAATTAGTAAATTTAGCACTATCTTTTTAAAACATCAATTGCATATTCTTTGTATTGGTGTGAAAAGGCTCAGAAAATACAGATGTGTTGAGCACCATATGTCACTTTTATCAAAATTCAACAAGTAACTTCCCAGGTATGGAAAACTTCAGCTGAAGCCAATTTTGGGGGTGTGAAAATCAACTCTTGTAAACATCAAATTAAAATGTGGCTGTATTTTCTGCCTTAAAAATTAAAAAAACATAAGAGTTGTTATTTAACTCACTCAAATGGTTTGTGAAGCTGAAATACTTCCATGTAGGGTCTGCCCCAACCTGACATTAGTTTAGTGCAAGGACTGAGAGCCACATGTCACCTATTCTCCCCAGTGAGGAAGGGAGCTGTGTGTGAATCATTCCTACCACTAAGCCCCTCGGACAGCCAGCTGCTAGGCAGCAAGGAAACCAGCCTCAGCTCACAGGTGGGAGAAGTGCTGCCATCTCTCTCAGAACACTTCCAAACTCAGCCTGAGAAGGACAGGCCCTACCAGCCAAGACCCAGTCAGGCCACTGCTGGGCTCTAAGTAAAGACTGACGATTGTCTCTACCTCTTATTTCTTCTGAGACCAAACCAACCAACCTCCCACCCACCCACCCAACCACCCACCCAACCAACCACCCACAATTTAATCATCATCCTTGCACTGAAGACACTGCTAAATAAACACCAAGTTGTATATGGGCTCACGTGGTGACTACCCTCCTAGACACATATTCATAGGCCTGGAATAAGCTCTGCCCATGCCCATTCCCTTCCTTCAGCTCGATTCTCCAACCTCCCCTGCTCACCCCCCCCCCCCACACACACACACCCTATTTGACCAGGTAGTTAACTTTCTGGGGACTACAGATCCGTCTTGTCCCCTGGCTTGAGACACAAGCCCCAGAGAAGCAGGACCCCTCACTTCCTGGCTTAATAGACAGGGGGCCCTGCTGGGGTATGGCGGGAACTCTGTCCCCAGCTGCCTCCTGTCAGCTCAGCAGCCACCACTCCTCCACGTCCAGGGAGCACATGCAACCTGCCCCACAATGACAGGGGACCAGCCCCGCACAGGGAAGGAGCCCACACTGGGGCTACTGGTCTCTCACTGGGGCTCTTGGTCCCAGGTGGCGACTTGATGGAGCCTCTCCACTCTCCTGGTTTCTCCCAGGAACCAGGGGCTGGACAAGTCCCACCCTTTGGGAAAGTGACTCCTTGGCTGCCCCCACAGAGCAAGGCCCAGGGAAGCCCCAATCTTCCAAGCGTTTTAAATACCTGACAAGCCCAAGTTCACCCTTGGAATGAGCCCTTCCCGACCACAACAGCCACTACCCCATGGGACACTCCAAGTCCCAGCACCTGGGACAGCCATGCGAAAACTATGGCCCGCGGGCTGGATTTGGCCCTTTGGAAATAATAAAACTAAAAAAAAAAAAAAGACCGCACCCTATTATTTAATGATGTTTACTTTGAATTTACATTAGTTCACACAAACACTCTATCCATGCTTATCTTACAGCCTGCCAAGAACCCATTGTGGCCTTCAAGTCAAAAAGTTTGCCCATGCCTCTTCTAGAGACAACTTCCTTTCCAGCTCACTTGAGTGAAGAAGGTCAGGAGACCAGGATGTCTCTCTGTTGCTTCCCGTTCTTCCGAAGCTCTGGGAAGAAGAAAGCCCAGGGCAAGAGATGTTTCTGTTGCTGGGGAAACAGGCGCAAGCGCCACCACTGATACCCCTCGCCCTCTGGCACGAGGCACACACAGGTAACCAAGGGCAGGCCCTTTCAGCTCACACTTGTGCGCCAACTGGGGGTCATACCTGGGGAGCCCACACCTCTAACCCCTCATCCCAGGTGTGTGTGTGTGTGTGTGTGTGTGTTTGTGTGTGTGTGTGTGTGTGTGTCCGGGATGGTGAGGTGAAGAAAGTGGTGGATGAGGGATGCTCAACCTGGGCTAAGGAGCAGGTTGGTAAGTGTCAGAAGCCTGGAGGGTGTTGGAGGGTGTGTCATGTTCACTGCCCAGGTCATGGCTCACAGGAAGGGAAGCTGAGTGCTGGGGTCAGAGCTCTGCTACCCACTTGTTAAATCACAGGGGTGCTCAAGGGGTCATCAACTTCACTCCCTGCCTGGAGGTCTTTGCAGATGCCCCTCTCTGCCTGATCTGGGGAGCAGAATGGGTGGTGGGCATCTTCCCCACTGGTAATGCCCGGGCCCCTCATGCCTCCTGGCCCGGTAGCGGGCTCTGTCTTTGCAGAGCTCCAACAAGGGCAGCGTCGAGGAGCTGGCTGACAGGTTCACTTATGCCCTCAACGGGTACAAAGGACAAGTGCGTCAGGACAGGAAAACCATCCAGTGCCAAACTGAGGTGAGAGCTGGCCCACACCTAGGACCCTGAGGTGACTGGGGTGGGACCAGAAGTCAGACACAAATCTGGGGCCTCAAGTTCTCACAGGCCCGCTCCCAAAGTGATCTGCACCTTCAATCCTCCCGACCAGCTCCCTGGTAGGGGAGAAAAGCAGTCTTTCTTCCTGTGCTTCTTGGGATCAGAGAGAAAGCATCTGTTGCTCTCTTTGCCTCATGCTCCTTTCAACTGATGAAATCCCTGCCCAAAGTATCCTGTGGACCAGCCCCAGCCCGACTGTCCTTGCAGACCTTCTCCAAGCTATACACATCATCCCACTTGATAGTGCTGTGTATTGGAAAAAAAAGGGGAGGGGGAAGCGGGGGTGGGGGTTAGGGGTGTAGGAAGGGATAAAGGCCTTGAATACTTTTCTCTGCAACCTATCACCTCACAGAGGACGACAAACCATTGCAGTGTGGCCAGCTCAGGAGCTGTGGCCTGACCCAACTCCATATCATCCCAAAAAGGACAGAGTTTTCCTCAGTCATTCAGGCTTTCACTGTGGCTACACCTTGACACAAATCAATTGTTGCAAGCTCAGCAGGGCTGCCAGAAACATCCTCACTGTCCTCATAGGCTAGGTCTGCCATGACACAGGACCACAGATTGGGTGGAAGGTTCCTGATGCCTCCTGGCTCAGTACCCACTCTGTCTTTGCAGAGCTCCAAGGAGGACATCATTGAGGTGCTGGCCCATGGACCCGACTACACCACCTACGGGGTCAGGGTGCAGGTGCACCAGGCTGACGACACAGACCAGTGCCTGTCTGAGGTGAGAGCTGGCCTCGAGGGTCTCTACACCCAAAACCCCAACACAACCTGGCAGTGCCCAGAACCCACACTCAAATCTGAGGACTCCACAGATACCCTCCCAGGACTCTCCCTAGTGTCCCACTGCCCCAAGACAAAGAAATGAGGACCCCCCGCCCCCGTCCAGCTACATGGGACGGTAAAGACACGCTCCTCACATATTTGTAGCAATATCAGAGAGAGATGTCGTGTGAACTGTGTCCTGTCCCTCATCTTGCCATGGCCACGGTACCAGCTTTCCCAGGGGGAATCACCCCCACGTCTCCACGCTGGCCTTCTGCAGAGCCCAACGGTTCCTGGACGAGCTTCTATCTAGGTGAGCATACACTCGTGACTCTGCCCACTGCTAGCTGTGAGGCATGAAAATGTCACCACATCTTCCCGAGTCTCAGGATGCTCCTCTGAAAAGTGGGTTGCTGGGGGGGGAACCTCATAGCACTGCTGTGGGGACAAGCCATGGCAGGTCTCACCTACTCCCTGGCTCTGCAGACAGGGTAGCTGGATGTGCAGCAGTTGTTGTTGGCAATTCTTTCACTCTGTCCCACGGAAAGAACTCTGACACAACCATCAGCGGCCTGTGGCATCAGAGGTTGGAAAAGCACATGCAACGCAACCTGTTAAGCAGTGTGAGATTTCACCTAGCCGGTCCTGGTCCTTGGTGTAACCACACTGGGGATTTCTGGGGAGAGCAGGAGCCCAGGCCCACTCAGATGTATGGCATGCTCCTGGTTGGAGTTTCTTTACTCGACAATGTGCACGCACTTTTGGAGACACTTAGCCTGACTCAAGGAATGAAGCAGACACAATCCCTGGGCCTCAGTTCTGGGCACTGGGTCCAGCAGTCACGCTCACCATCATTCGCAGCTCGTGTCCACCATCCATCAGGGCTGATGCGATCAGAGTGATTTTTCCATCTGGATGCACACCTGTTTAGAATGACCGGGCTGACACATCGCAGGACCAAGTCATAAAGTGAGTGGTCTCCGGGTCCAGAAGGAGGGCCCTCAGAGTCAGCATCGTGGGGACTGTGGTGGGTGGGGGATGGAGAGTGCCTGGCAGAACCCTAATCTTATACATCATCTGATTCCCAAGAAAGGCCTGGGCTCTGGAGTCTTCTATTCCAAGAGGATAGGAGTCAAAGACGACAGTGGGTGGGGTCCCGGGCCTTGTAGACCCAGAGGGGACGCTGTGCTGATTGGTCCCTCACAGTCCCCTCCCCCCCCACAAACCCACCCCGCTCTGCCTGCCCCTCTCCATATCCATCTCCCCTGACCACGGTGGCCAGGCTCAGAACAGGACTGTGGTGAGCAGGGTGCTCACAAGCCTGTCTCAGTCCTCAGCCCAGATGCCCAGGGCCTGGAGGGTGGGGGTGGGCAGTGCACTGGACCTTTAGGTGAGCTGCCAGTGGGAAGAAGAGTCTCACACAGACTCCGTGTTGAACCTGCTGGATCCCACAACTGCTACAACCATGACAGCCACACAAGGGCCGGGGTTACCATGGTGCTCTCCCATGGGTGGTCATGGGAGACCTGCACAGAAGCTCAGATCTAAACAAGTGTACCATGGGAGGGCAGACTGGAAGGAAAGAGCAGGACTCAGAATCTGCTGCCCACCTGCCTCTCCCCAGGGCCTTTGCTGCGATGGTGGGGACCTGGCTGGACCATGTCCAGGGTTTGGGGCAGCCCCTTCCCTCCGCCTTCTTCGAGGTAGAGCAGGCCTTGGTGCCCATCAATTCCCCTGCCCAAACCTGGTGGGCCACACCCAAAATCTATGGTTGGCGCTGCAGCACCTTGAGCCCACCGAGGCAACTCAACAAGGTGAGGCAGAATGATCATCTGGGCAGATCATCGGGGGAGGGCAGGCTCATGGGCTGGAGTTCCCTTAAAGGTGGTGGCATCTTTCCTGTCTGCACTAAGTCACAGGAAAGCCAGGAGTGTGAGTCAATGTGTCTCTTTCTCCTGCTCCACGTCCACGCCCAGTGCTCCAGAGCTCTCCGGCGGCAGAGGAAGGGCCTGCTCAGGGGCCAGAGCCTGGTCCAACGAGAGGCCCTGCCCTGGCCAGGCCTGGCTCGAGGCAGTACCTGAAGCCATTATGGAGCCAGCTACTGGCTGCGCTGGAAGCCTTCTCTCGTGCTGTCAGAAGAGTTCTAGGCGATTATATTCAATAATTCAGAGGAATACATCCCAACTGTACATTTATAATAGTAAATAAGGATAATTTCTAAAGTACCTACCTATTTATGTAGACTATTTCCCATTAAGTTAAATACTCCTTTTGAATAAATAAGGTTGTTTATTAAAAACACGTGTAGACCATGTCTTCTCACGTACATATACATAATTCCATACACACACACACACACAGACGTACACATATATGCTGACATGGAAGGTGCTCACTGTATAATACAGTTTTAAAATAAGTTTTGAAACATTTAATTTCCTCTGATAACTACGTATACACTGATAAAATGGGGAAATAAAATCTGGAAATATATACACCAGAATGTTCACACTGGCGAACTGTCAGCAGTGAAACTACCAGAAGTGACAGTTTCTTCTCATTTTGCTTCATGTATAGGTTCTGGTTGACACAAGGATCATACCTCCAATATATAGACATAGACAGTAGAGAGAGGAAGGGAGAGGCAGAGAACACAGATGAGAGGTGCACCAGCCGCCTCCTGCCCACCCTGACATGGAACTGACCGCAAAACCCTGCCACGTGCCCTCCCTGGGAACTGATCCGGAAACCTTTCAGTGCAAGGGGAGATGCCCATCCAATGAGCCCCATCAGCCGGGGCTAGACTCAGTATATATTTTAAAAAAATACACTTTGATTGATTTCAGGGAGGGAGAAAGGGCGAGACAGGAATGTAAACCATGAGAGAGAAGCATGGATCGGTTTCCTCCTTCACGACCCCTATTGGTGATCCAGGCTGCAACCAGGCTTGTGCCCTGACCCGGAATCAAACCAACTGTGCACTCCTGCCTGCTTCACAGGCGGATGCTCGACCACCGTGCAGCACTGGCCAGACTCAATCATATCTTTCTAAACTTTCCCAAGTGCCAATTTGTATCTTGAAATGGTCTCAGGAAAGGAAAAATTACTTAATGGGGGGCATTCTACTTCCCTCGCCGTTTAGCTGCATTTGCTATTTGGCCAGAAACAACCAGTAGACTAGCTCTCAACCATACTTAAAATCACTAGGGATAGCAAGAGCATTGCTTTGGTTGCAACAGGAGTAACTCAAAACAACTCCCTCCACTAAACACTTCCTGAATCATTTCCCTTCCTCCATGAGCCCAGAATTTAACTCACCAGTCAAACTCAGCTTAGGGAGAGGAAATGGTTCCACTGGAACAGGACGGTACGGAAACAAGGTACACAGCCCTGGTTCTACCCGAGGGGCCATAGTTCACTGACACCACCACCACGGGAACAATCTATAATTAAAATGAAAACCACCATGTCAGAAAATTCTAAGCATAAAAGGACAAAGGAATGCCACTGGTGAGTATTTCAAAAGGAGGCATGCTGTGCAAGAGGGATCCATTCAGTGCTGTGGCCCAATCATCCAAAGCTCATCGTTCTCATGTGAGCAGTACTCTTGCTCTGAGGGGAGACACATTTCCTTTCTTTCATTTCATATTTGCTTTCAAGGAAAACCAGCTAGCTGGTCAATACACCAAGCCAACACTCCTCAGGTATCCAACAGGAGAAACCTAAATGTCTCAGTGAATTTTAAGTTTTACTAAATTTGAATTAAAAAAAAGTTTCATTTTAAATTGATATGTGACTGCCCCACTGGCGTGGCTCAGTGCTTGATCGTGGACCCCGGAACCAAGAGATCCCTGATTCATTCCCAGTCACCGCCTGTACCGGGGTTGCGCGCTAGGAGCTATGGGACTGATGATGCTCTCTCATCATTGATGTTTCTCTCTCCCCTTCCCCAGCCTCCTCACTGACCCCACCCCCACCCCCACCCCCGGCTCTCTCTGTTCCCCTTCCCTTCCTCTCTCTGAGATCAATAAAAACATATATGTTTAACCAGTTCTATGTGGATAATATGGACCCTATGAGACAGGGTACTTCAAAACAGTCATGACTGTGAAACAGTCATCGCTGAATCTCGGGACACCTTTCCTCCACAAGTCCACACAGAAGAAATGTACGGGGCCCTTAGTGATCACAGTAGAAACAGGAAGCTCTCCATCCGACACGTCCCCACTGCCCTTCCCCTCACCACCTCCTCCTGGGCTGAGGCACCTCCTTCGGGAGCACTTTGACACTAAACTGCCCCATGTCCCTTGCAATTTGGCCCGTTCTGCCCAAGGGTTCACGCCAGAGTCTCATAGTTGATTTCTGAGACACTATGTTCCTCCCTGATATAAAGCACAACAGCGAGGAGAGGATTTTTTTCCTCACGGTGATGCTGGGAGCTTACCCTGACATCACTGAGCAGCTGAATTCAATATTGGATCCACCTATCTGTTGACTTGTTCTTTTGTGAGAAAGACAAGTCCCTACTGTTAGCTTCATCACTATTCTGCTGCTTATAATTCTCAGCTTCCACACTGAATGAGATCCTTAAAACTCCTGAGGGTGGACAAGGTTGTAGCATTTCATGGTATTGCAAAACAACAACAACACCAAACACGAAAACAAAAACAAAAAACAATGGGAGCAGAGAGCAGGACAGGGGAAAGATGGGAGATGCCGGAAAGTACACCAGCCTTCCACCGACTCCAGAGGGAGATGTCGGGATACAGGGCATGGCACAGCTCTAAGCTGGGCTGGCAGGGTGTGATGCCAATGAGGATCTCAAAGTGTGACCACAGAAAAGGGGTGAGGGAGAGACAAGACTGCAATAGGAGCTAAGGTCGGATCATGGTCGGCCTGGACGGACACGCTAAGGATTTGGGACTCATTTCTAAAGGCCATAGGAGACCACTGGCAGTTTTCAGAAGAGACATGATCATATTGACATTTTCAAAAGATCCTTCGGGCTGCCGGTAGAGAATGCTTAGGGACCTGGCGATACTAGAGGTTGACAGGTCACAGAGCACACATGGGATCAGGAGGCCCCGAAGTCAATGGAGCTTAGTACTCTTGCTGCTAACCTTGATGGCTTCACACTAGAATCGTTGTATCAGGAATGTCAAGGTGGAAATCTATCCCACTCATGGCACTTGACAGCTTATGTCTAGAAGTTACAATAAAGTAGCACGATATGCCGTATCTTTTCTCAGATCAAAACACTCTCAGAACAAAGTGGAGAACATACCAAAACCAAGACTTGCTAAAGTGGTAAGGAAAAGGGGGTGGACTCAGCTTCCAGACAGAACAACAGGTCAGTGGCACAGACAGAGACGCACACACACAGAGAAAGCGAGAGAGAGGCTGAGAGGAAGGAAGGGACCTCAAGGACGAGAGTACAAGACAAGTGACAGGACCTGACACCCCATCAGCTGGCCTGTACTTGATGTTGTTTAGAAGTGAGTTTATAACATAGAGTCCAAACATAATCAAAATACAAGCAAATGTCACCATACTGTTCACAAAACCTTTAATGACACAGTTGCTTACCTTGATCAAGTGTGCATACTTCTTCAGTTGTTCTGAAAAGCATTGTGTAAACTTTGCAGTAATGATCTAAGTAAAACTCCATTTTTAAGTCCCTACAACAACAAGAACATATAAAATACAAATAACTAGGAAGGTATTCCAATATTTACCCCCAACAGTTAGCAATCATCAATAGAACTTTCCCATTTAAAAACACTTATGAGAAAAAAGATAATCAAATCCAGAGCCCCTTTATTCTATTTCTGGACTTTCCTGTGCCCACTATTGTAAGTGCAACCTCAACTACTTTTGCTAGACAGATGTTGTGCAGGTGAAACTACTGTAAAAACACTGTGATCTCGGTTCTCTTCCATTACCTATTGGCTGTTGATCTTGAACAAACCATCTCTAGAGCCTCAATATTTTCTTCCAGAAAATGGGGAAATACCAGTTAATTCACTGTGAAGTTTTAAAACTAAATAAAATATGTGAAAAATACCAGAGCCCATAATTAGGGTTGGAAATCATTTCATTATAAAAGTTTTCACGATAGTAATGATTTGTCCTAAGAGAAATAA
Source organism: Myotis nattereri (assembly GCF_964212035.1). Classification (NCBI taxonomy): domain Eukaryota; kingdom Metazoa; phylum Chordata; class Mammalia; order Chiroptera; family Vespertilionidae; genus Myotis; species Myotis nattereri. The sequence goes on from NC_138085.1 coordinate 10,000,220, forward strand.
AAAAAAAAAATTAAAAGTGCCATGTCTAAGAATACAACTTCTTTATCTCAAGGAAGATCACAAAAATTAGAAAACGTTCTGTAATATTAACTCAGATGTTGGTATTTTTATTCCATTCAATTTTATTTATTATCAACGGTCACAATACCCAAGTGTGTGACCTTTAGAATTCAGTGTTAAACAGAGCGCTGGCCAGGCTGTGAGAGTGCAGTGTTAGCACCATTTAAACGTAGATCCACCAGGAACCTGACAGACACCGAAGGCAACAGCACAAGTGCAGCAGAGAGCCCACAGCGAACCAGGCGTCAGGGTCTTGGAAACACACTGACAGGTTTTCTCATCACTAATGGGGGTCATGGTTCCCTGGCCTGGTTGACAATTTATGTAGCTAAACTGCAGTTCTCTGAACTGTAAGCACTACTAGAATGTAGGTATTGTTACAGCATAGCAGGTATTGTTATAGACCTTCCACCACAGTGCAGGCAGTCAGCCTGTCAACATGAAATGCTCTTCGGGTCACCCCCAGTGTTTACCATGTTTCCTGACTTCCTACTGATCTTAGGACAAAGATGACTCACAAGCCCTTACATAGCCAGTATCTTCAAACAATTCTGTGTTTTGCAAAAAATGCTCTGGGTTCTTAAGGCCAACGTCTGAGTCACCTGAGCACTCCTGGAAGTTTTCACTCTACACACAGTATTTACCTTGCCAACTGAACAAGGGGCGTCAACAAGTGAATGAATTCCTTCTCCCATCAGAGTATTCCATTTAGGCTCCTCAGAGACCCAGTGAAGTAGGAAAAAGATTGCAGGTATGTGAGAGAAGTGTAGAAGAATTCAGACTAAGATTCTGTGACAAGTCTTCATCCTTCATCTGAGAAACTTTCCAAAGGATTCAGACATAAAGATCTGTTCAAAAGATGAGACTCAACCTTCTGGTGGTGGTCTGAATTCAGTAAATAATCCCAATCCCGAGAAGAAGAAACAGATATTGATTTTTTAAATCATGCCTCCTTGTAATTAGGGGGGTGGGAGTGATCAAGGAGGGGTCGATGAGGGGAGAAGGAGACATATGTAATACTTTAAACCAGTGTTAAACTCAACCTTCCTAATGCCGCGACCCTTTAATATAGTTCCTCATGTTATGTTGACCCCCACTTTCACTGTTACAAATTAAATATAATTAAAGCATAGTGATTAATCCCAAAAACAATATGTAATTATATATGTGTTTTCCCATGGTATTAGGCGACCCCTGAGAAAGGGTCATTCGACCCCTAAAGGGCTCACGACCCACAGGTTGAGAACCGCTGCTTTAAACAATAAAAAAATTCAATTAAAGCAATTCAAGTTCCATTTTCGTATTAAGTTGATCTAAGAATATGAAAAAAAAATCACAATGCTGGCCCAGCAGGTGTGGCTCAGTGGTTGAGCATCAATCCATGAACCAAGAGGTCATGGTTCAATTCCTGACCAGGGCACATGCCCAGGTTTCTGGTTTTATTCCCAGGAGGGGGTGTGCAGGTGGCAGCCAACTGATGATTCTCTTCATCAAGGATATTTCTATCTCTCTCCCTCTCCCTTCCTGTCCCTGAAATCAATGAAAACATTTTAAAAATTAAGTAATCACAATGCTGGAAAATGAAAGGAATATCAAAACACCTAAATGACTTTAGTGATCTTCTAAATCCTCTTGTTGTCATTTCCAGTCTCCAAAGCACTTTCTCCACGAGATGTGAGGCTCTTTGTTGTCATTTCCACAGTCTCCACAGCACCTTCTACGGAAAGAGATGTGGACTCTTCCTTTAATGAATAATATAAAAATGCTTAGACAAAACCACCATTATTCATTTTGTTTTGAACAACAAAAAAAGAGGTATACATTTGGAATCAAAAAGTTCAATAAAATTCCAAAAAGAAACTTATTGTAGGCTTTTTCAGACTTACCCTGTGATATGATAAATGCCTAAAATTAAAACAAAATGCTTATCTAAGAATTGCATCTAAATAATAGCCTATTAACAAATCATATCTAAATAAGAATTGTGGTGAGCTAGAAGGGGACAATAAAAAAGGGGGGACATCTATAATACTTTCAAAAGGAAAGATTTTAAAAATAAATAAATAAATAATTATGACATATAGCTATATACTATCTTCTCACCAACTCAACACATGCACCATGGGAACTAAAAAAGGTAAAATAAAATTAAACAAATGAATGATAAATATTATAAGATAAAGTATGTGTGTAAATAAATTTTAAGAAAAGAGTAGACAAACATTTAAAAATCTACTAGCTAGAAGCCTTGCCACAAAAGTGACCTCAAACCGTGGCTCAACCTGTATTGACCTTATGTCCTTTATAAAACTAAAGATTACCAGAAGAGCTATTCATAACCTACAGGTTTCTTAATGATCTTATCATTCTTAGACAGTCAGAAAAATATCTTTAGAAAAACTAAACTTTCCCTTTCATCTTGCAAAACATAAACTAGGAAATGCCATTCAACTTTCACTAGCATGCCTAACAATCACTTACTTGAAATTATTTCATGGTATTTTATGGGTTTTTTAATTGTGGTTAAATATACATAACGTAAAATTTACCATTTTAACCATTTTGTGGTGTACAAATTCAGTACCATTAAATACATTCATTCATAAAGTTGTGTAACCTCAATGCTATCCATTTCCAGAACTTTTCCATTATCCCAAACAGAAACTGCCAATTCAACAACTCCCCCTTTCTCCCTCCCTCAGCTTCTATTATATTTTCTGTCCTTATGAATTTACCTATTCAAAGCAAAGTACCCCATGAAGGTGGAATTATACAGTATTTATGTTATGTTGGGTATAACATCCTCAAGGTTCATCCATGTTGTAGCACATCTCAGAATTTCCTTCATTTTAAAGGCTAAATATTTCATTGTAGGCATATACCACATATTGTAAATCCAGTCATCTCTCCATACACACTGGGGTTGTTTCCAATTTCAACTATTATGAATAATGCTGCTATGAACACTGGTGTTCGACTGAGTCCCCACTTTCAAATCTTTTCCTTTTATTTCAACATTTTTTTTATTAAGGAATTACATATGTCCTTATCCCCCAATTGCCCCCCACCCCACTCCCATTCATGACCTCACTCCCCTGGGTCTGTGTCCATTGGTTATGCTTATATGCATGTATACAAGTCCTTTGGTTGACCTCGATCCCTTACTCCCACCCTCCCCTAACTTCCCTCTGAGGTTTGAGCATCTGATCGATGCTTCTGTCTTTTGTGTATATATAATCAAAAGGGGAATTGTTGGATCATATGGTGATTCTAGGTTTAACTCCCCCCCCCCTCCTAATTTATCTTGAAATTTATTGTTGAAATTATTATAGATGTCCCTTTCTATCCCCCATTCATCCCCTCCACCCTGCCTAGGTTTAATATTTTGAGAAACAGCAAATGTTTTCCCACAGTGGCATTTTTTACTTTTCCACCAGTAATCACAGGGTTCCAGTTTCAACATCCTCACTTATTTTTTTCATTGTTTAATAAATCAGTCATCTCAGTAGGTATGACATGGTATCGCACTGTGGTTTTGATTTGCATTTGCCTAATGATTAAACATGCTGAGCACTGTTTCATATGCTCATTGGCCATTTACATATCTTTAGAGAAATGTCCGTTCAAGCCCTCTGTCCAGTTTTAAATTGAATTGTCTGATCTGTGGTTGTTGAATTTAGGAAAAACCGGCATGTACCTATTATTGACTCAGCTTCCTTTTATGAAATCCCATCCTCCCAGTCTATAAAAGCAGATAGTATTTTATTTTATTTTTATTTTTTAAATCTATATTGTTGAAAGTATTACATAGGTCCTCCTTTCCCCGCATTAATCTCTTCCGGGCCACTCCCATCCCCACCCCAATAGTATTTTCATACTCTCCCTTACTCCTGATGTCTCAGGACTTACATATTCCCTCAGCTCTGTCTCTCATTTCTGTCTTCTCTCTTCAGAGCCAATCTTTTTCCCCTGAACTATCATAGAACAGTATCCTTGACAACAGTCTCTCTACTCTACAGCCAATCCTACACATCCTACACATTGCCACCAAAGTCATATCTTCTCAAAATACAGAACTGAAGATGTACTTTCCATTTTAACATCCTTGACAGGCTCCTTCTGTGTACAGTTTAAATTTCAAGTTCCCAGGTACAAACAAGGCCCTTAAGTTTGGATCCACTCAGCACCTGCAAGCATCTCTCCACACCCAAACCTTGTGTACATCCATTCTGAACTTAAAAACATCATGTTTTTCCATAAATAGTTTGGCTGATTCGCTCTGCCTAGAATGCCCTTCTTTTCCCAACTTCCAGTTCAATCAGCAACTTCTTTGAGAAATCCTTCCTTCAGAGCCAGTCCCCTGACTCTCACCACACTGTGGACACACAGGTATTATGTGGCATTTTAATTTATCTGCATACAGCATTTTAGTTATCTGTTTATTTGTTCAACTAAATCTGAGTCACATACACCTGGTATTGATTCCTAACCAAAATATAAAATATCTTCCCGCATATAGTAAGAAGACTAAAGAACAATATGTTTTCCAGACCAAAAGGACTGAAATTAAAAATCTTATCGTTCTATTTACAAGCAGACTTAAGATAACGGAGACAAAAGAGACAATTCATCTAACTGCACATCCATGGAATCTAGTAAACATGCAATCATCCTTTGGAGAATTTAAGATGGAAACATAGAAGCAAAGAATGAGTTTGAGCCCGGCCAGCATGGCTCTGTGGTTAAGCATCAACCAATGAACCAGGAGGTCACAGTTTGATTCCAGGTCAGGGCATATGTTTGAGTTGCAGCCTCGATCCCCGGGAGGCAGCCAATCAATGATTCTCTCTCATCATTGATGTTTCTATCTCTCTCTCCCTCTCCCTTCCTCTCTGGAAAATAAAAATACATATTAAAAAAAAAACCCTTGTTGGATATCATCATGCCACTTTCACAACTACACTAACCATATGGTTACGGGGGGGGGGGGGGGGCGGAAATATCATCAAAATGGTCACTGGGGCCCTTGCTGGTTTGGCTCAGTGGATAGAGCATTAGCCTGTAGACTGAAGGGTCCCAGGTTCGATTCCAGTCAAGGGCACATGCCCAGGTTCCGGGATCAATCCCCAGTAGGGGGCGTGCAGGAGGCAGCCGATCAATGATTCTCTCTCATCATTGATGTTTCTATCTTTCTATCTCTCTCCCTTCCTCTCTGAAATCAATAAAAATATATTTTTAAAAAAATGGTCACTGGCTTCAACACTCCTGGACAGAAATGCTTTTACACATGCCCTCAAGTTTAGGAATAATTCAGTTTATCGTTCCCAGTATATTGTTAGAAGGGTACAATGTTCATCAGGAAACAGTTAATGGGGGAAAACACAAAAGCAATGTCCAGGTATCAAGATTGCAGTGCTTACCACTAAGGAATTTAACATTAGTCAAAAAGTCTTGAAATCTCTTGTCAATAGCCCAATAATTAATTCAACTGCTATAAATATATTCTCCCCCGCCCCAAAACTTTTTATTCTAAAGATATTCAGTAAAAGTTGAAATAATACAGTGAACACCTGTTTCATCTAAATCTAACAGTTGTTAAGGCCTAGCCGGTTTGGCTCAGTGGATAGAGCATCGGCCTGCGGACTGGTCCTGGGTTTGATTCCAGTCCAGGTCACATACCCAGGTTTCGGGCTCAGTCCCCAGTAGTGGGCATGCAGGAGGCAGCCGATCAATGATTCTCTTCTTACCATTGATGTTACTGATGTTTCTCTCTCTCTCTCTCCCTCTCCCTTCCTCCCTAAAATCAATAAAAAATGTTTTAAAAATAAACAAATAAATCTAACAGTGGTTACCAATATGCCATATCTGCTTATGTGCATGTGAGGGATTTGACTGGGGGATGATGACTACCTGAAAACCCCCCACATCATGACTTCATCATGCATTTCCCCAAAATAAATATTCTCTCCTATACACAAAACCATCATCTTGCCTAAGAAAAAATTTTTCTAACATCACCTAATATTCAGTCCATTTGCAACTTTTTCAAATTTTCCCCAAAATGTTTTTTTAAGACAATTTTCTAGAACCAGGACTCAATCAAAGTTCATTCAAAATGGTGCAAAAAATATTGCATTTGGTGATGTCCTTTAGTCTCTTTTAACCTACAATAGGCCCCACCTTTTTCTCCCTCCATGACTCTTTTGTTTTTTTTGCTTTCTACTACTGTTCTTTTTTTTTTTATTAATTAAACCTTTATTGTTCAGATTATTACTTTTGTTCCTCTTTTTTCCCAACATAACTCCCCTCTACCCTGTTCCCACCCCACCCACTTCCCTCACTCCCCATCCACTGTCCTCATCCATAGGTGTGCGATTTTTGTCCAGTCTCTTCACACATCCCCCTCACCCCTTTGCCCCCCAAGAATAGCCAGTCCACTCCCTTTCTATGCCCCTGATTCTATTATAATCACCAGTTCATTCTGTTCATCAGATTAGTCACTTGATTTTCACATTCACTTGTTGATAGATGTGTATTTGGTGTTCAAAATTTGTATCTTTACCTTTTTCTTCTTCTTCCTCTTCTTAAAGGATACCTTTCAGCATTTCATATAATACTGGTTTGGTGGTGATGAACTCCTTTAGCTTTTCCTTATCTGTGAAGCTCTTTATCTGACCTTCAATTCTGAATGATAGCTTTGCTGGATAAAGTAATCTTGGTTGTAGGTTCTTGGCATTCATCACTTTGAATATTTCTTGCCACTCCCTTCTGGCCTGCAAAGTTTCTGTTGAGAAATCAGCTGACAGTCGTATGGGCACTCCCTTGTAGGTAACTGACTGTCTTTCTCTTGCCGCTTTTAAGATTCTCTCTTTGTATTTTGCTCTTGGCATTTTAATTATGATGTGTCTTGGTGTGGTCCTCTTTGGATTCCTTTTGTTTGGGCTTCTCTGCGCTTCCTGGACTTGTAAGTCTATTTCTTTCACCAGGTAGAGGAAGTTTTCTGTCATTATTTCTTCAAATAGGTTTTCAATATCTTGCTCTCTCTCTTCTTCTGGCACCCCTATAATTCGGATGTTGGTACGCTTGAAGGTGTCCCAGAGGCTCCTTACACTATCTTCGTATTTTTGGATTCTTTTTTCATTTTGCTTTTCTGGTTGGATGTTTTTTGCTTCTTCATATTTCAAATCGTGGACGTGATTCTTGCAATCAAGGCTAGAGAGTCTGCTGTTGGGAGTCTGTATAATATTCTTTATTTCAGTCAGTGTATGCTTAATTTCTAGTTGGTCCTTTATCACAACCTCGAGGGTCTCATTAGATTTCTTATAGATCTCATTAAGTTTATCGGCAGTTTCTAGAAAATTCTTGAAAAACCTTAAAAGTGTGGTTTTGAACTCTATATCCAGTAGTTTGCTTTCCTCCATTTCTGTCATTTGTGTCCTTCTTCTTTGTCTCCGCATTTTTATGCTTCCCTGTGTTGATAAAGTGGTTTTCTGTTTTGAGTGTCCACTAGGGCCCAGTGGTTCAGCCCCTCCAATTACCTGAGGAGGACACTCTTGGTGCACCCCCTTGTGGTCTTTGTGCACAGTCTTGTTGTAGTTAAGCCTTGATTGTTGTAGTTATCACTGGGAGGAATTGACCTCCAGGCCAATTGGCTGTGAGTATCAGCTGTGTCTGCAGTGGGAGAACTTCTGTGCTGGACACACTCCTCTGGGGCAAGACTTGCTTCAATGGGGCTTTGGTGCTCACTGAGTCTGCCCCCTGAGTGTGTCCTTTATGGTTCCACGGAGCTGCAAACTGGATGGTTCCACTCTGACCTCTGGGTTTCCTGGCTCCTGGATCTCTAGGGAGGTGCTAATCTAGCCTTTGCCTGATGGTATACAGCAAAATCTTCCCTGCAGGGCTTAGGCGGGGCAGGTCCCACGGGATCAACAGGGTGGGGCTAGCAGTTATGGCTGCTCTCAGTCCAGCCCTCAGAGGCTCTGCTTCTCAATGTCCTGGTAATCGCTGCAAGCACCTCGGAGAGAAAGCTGCCCTCGAGTTCTGACCTATGCCAGACAGTCCCGCTTCTCCCGTATGAGTCTGGGTCCCTAGAAACTTGCCTGGAACTGGAGCTCAGAGCCTGAGACTCCCTTCTGATTGAAAACGACAACCATGCCCTCAGCCGCCAGCCCGCTCCGCATGCATCCGCACCATAGTATTTTACTGCCATACTGCGTCTCCTCTGAGTCTCGGTATGCTTTTCTCTTTCCTTCTCCCTTCTAGTTGTACAATTTCCACTCAGCCACCCTTCCTGTGGTTCTGGATGGTGTCCGTTCCGTCCTTTAGTTGTATTTTTGAAGTGGTTGTTCGAGGCAGCAAACTCCAGTGTTTACCTATGCTGCCATCTTGGTTTCTCTCCATGACTAACTCTTTAAGGAGACCAGAATGTAGACTATCCCATATTCTGGATTTGTCTAATTGTATCTCATAGTGGTTTTTTCTTTAAGTCTTTATGATAGAAAATTTCAAATATATACAAAGGAAACAGAGTAACATAATAAATCTCCAACAGCCAGCTTCAATAATTCTCAATTTCTGGTGGTTCTTGTTTCATCTATACCTCCACCCATTCCTCATCTCATTTTACAAACTGATCCTCTAGGCCCCATACTTCCTATAACTGGAAGTTAGGTCTACATATTCATATCAAATATTTGGGGGAAGAAAACTGAGTAGATGACATCATGTCTCCATGCCACATTACAGCTGTAGGTATAAAGGAGTCCTCTGTCACCTATCAGTGATGGTAACCTACCAGGTTGTGGAGGTGGAGAACAACATGCAGCTTCAAAGTAGAGATGCATTTGTTTCTTCACTTTGGGTGACACCTTGGTGCCATGCTAACACCTTTCACGCAATGGCATTACTATCCCATTTACAATCCTTGTCTGAATCAGAGGTTACACTGGAGTAAGAGGTTACACAGAATAGCGATTTTCAAATTCTACCAGTCCTTCTATATTTATTAGCTGGAATTCTACTTTAAATAACGGTTTTCCTTTATTAACTGGAGATGAACTGCAAGGCTTCCTAAAAAGGCAGAGCAAATGCTTAATTCTGTCCCTTTAATTACTAATTTTTATTTGTTTCTATTCTTTTTTTTATAATCAGTTAGAAATGTATGTAGTTTACATATAAATAAATATACATATGAATTTATATATAAATTTATGAAATATAAATACATATATAAGTACATTTTCATTGACTTCAGAAAGGAAGAGATAGATAGAAACATCAATGATGAGAAACTTTGATTAGCTGCCTCCTGCATGCCCCCTACTGGGGATCAAGCCAGCAACCCAAGCATGTGCAATGACAGCAAATTAGATTTTTTTTTTCCTTTCCCGTACTCTCTATTTTTACTATGAACTTGATTTTTATTTATTCAACACTTTGCAACCAAATATAATCATGTGCTAATATATTCTTATACCCTTAAATTTAAGTCATAAATTTTCTCGGCAATAACTAATTAAATTACTCAAGTGTTTAAACATTACCATGAAATTGACAAAGAACAGTGCAAAAAAATGATGATATAGAAAATAAATGAAATGTTTATTTCCCTACCATTATCTTCACTACATGTTAAAACATATATCTAGCTACTGAGATCATTATATATTGTTTTTATTATTTCTGTTAAAATTAGGATAAAAGCTTTGTTTTTTAAAAAAAAAACACTCAATAATCAATCAAATACTAAAATTCAAATCAACTCACCTGTTGAACAGGACTATCAACGGTAAAGGCCTTGTAAAGAGCCAATGCCTGGCTTTTACTCCCTTTGCTCCAGATCACCATATTTCCAGCCACATAGAGTTCCTCGTCATAATCCATTTCTCCAATTTCACTTCTGCCTCTCCTTAACTGCCAGCTTTCCTAAAAAATTTACATATGTAAGACATGTTTAAGCAGTTTTTATTTCTTTTGCAACATTATGGAGCAAGATTTATTAATTAAAATTGAACAGCAATTCAGATACAAGTCTCCTGCTCTGTCTGTGGAGTAAGGCTCAGTCCAAGCCCAACTCTTAGGTTCGGTGCCACTGATTAACAGAGGAGGGGGTGTGGGTGTATGTATCATACTGTATCTTACAGGATTTCAAAAATGGGAATTTACCTCAAGAATTCTCTATATTAAGTATTTTATTATTACGTTACCATTTTATGCTGCCAAAAACATAAATAAACAAAAATTAGACCTTACCTATATATCCAAAAATTAAACCAACATTCTTGGGAGACGAAAGACATATGAAGCATATGGGGGGTGAAGCAGAGGGGGCAGTGAAGTGCACATGGGACACTGGGGGAGCTTACCAACCATGCAGACTTCCCTGCTTCACAACTGCATATACATTCACCTTCCTGCCCTTGTGCCAACCATCAGAATGAACAGGGCAGAGAAAGGTTTGGATTCCTAACTACAGACTTCCGCTCCTGGAAATTTTGGTATCCCAAAAGGGATACAGAAATGGAATTAAGATGAGAATGACTGACTGTTTAACATGCACTTACTTCTCATTCCCCTATTTAAAAACTAGTACTGTATCTACTTATGTGGCATTTCCTTTCTCCTCTAGAAATATGTAAGTTTTGGGCAGCAGGGACCATTGCTAACTCGACTATCTAACCATCAAATAACATGAAATCTGGTCCCACGTACTAAATGAAGAAAAAGAGATTTAAATGGACCATAATCATAGTGACTCTCATTATAAATCCCTGAGTTATATGTCTAAACAGCCATGACACTGTAATACAATTAAGGTCATTATTTTTAGCTTTCATGAAAATTACCAAATCTTAACCAATACCCTAGAAGTAGCATCATACTCATTTCTCAGTTGCATCTGGGTAGCCTTAAATTACAAGTAGATCGAATCTCTCTACATTTCAAAAGCAAACTGAGAATCTTGATAAAACCTTCTGTTTTTCGTGGATTGTAACCTCCTGCAGGGATCCCACCAAGCCAGCAGCACCATCAGATGGCCACAACTCAGAGGCTGGCTGCAGCTGCCGAAGCTGAAGGTTCAAAGCATTAGGGTGGTGTCTGCAGTGGTCTCGACCAAAAGGAACAAATTCCTGCAAATCCCCAGCTGCAATCATTGTTGCCCTTTCTTCAGAGAAGTTCAACATGGCTTTCAGATATCAATATTATTTCTGTATGAATTCAAACACATTCTGGCCAGCTGTTGGAATCAAAATGAGAAGAAAATTATCAGAAGTTTACAGAAGAGCCATAAATCCTTAAATGAGTGTCATACAATCCTATCACATTGTAGGTGTACAAGTAACCATAACATCAACGGGCATTCCAGATCTGATTCTTTCAGGTTATTAGTTTCCATTTCATAGTTACCTTACACTATCAGTACATAATTAACATTACAGCTACATGTTAGTTGCTGACAAAATCAACTGTAGGAAATCACTGGGCTGAGAGATAAGCACTTATGTCTGACAATATTGATCCTACATTTCCTACTACTACTCACTAATTTCTCCACATTTCACATTTAAGGATTTAGACAAGTTTTACTTTATAGTAAATGGCTCTCAACATTTAAGGGCATTTCTGTTCAAATGCTGGAACAACATTTAAAAAGCACACCTAACAGATCACTGGCATATTGAAATGAAACAAACAAAAACAATATATCATTTCTAATTCATCAAAAGTTGAGCCACTTGGTGCTTTAAGAAACTAGTCAATGTCATCATTAATTGTGAGCCTCAATCCACCTAAACATGTAATTGCAAGCAATGCCAATTTCTGGTGCAAACCCCAAAGACCAAGGCATGAACAAAATCACTGGCGATGGAACAGTCATGCTTGTTTGCAAACTTAACAGTTCTGGCTTTGAAAGAACACAATCTACTACAGTTCAGCTCATTACTACAAAGAAGTGGGCGAGCTGTGGGTGGAAAGAGCCCTCACCCCTTACTTCCAGAACATTTCTACGAACAGTCACTGACAGCCAGTCAAATTCGGCCATTGTAGAAGGTGGATGACAGTTCTGCCTCAAACAACTCTTATATGGAAAACGGTTTTGTGGCATAGCGGTTAAGCTGCAATCCTCAAATACAGGAATCAAAACACACATTCATGTCAGCACTAGACAACCTTTAAAAACAGTGTTTGAAAGGGCTTTCACATCACAAACAGTTTAATATGACTTCGTTTCTCCTCTGAGATCTTTTTGGCACCAGCAGCTTTCTTGGCTGAAATATCTAAGCCTGTGGTTCCCATGCAGCTCCTCTAGGGTTGCAGTTATGTTTTCTGTGAATTAAGTGTTATTCCTGAGAGAACGGTTATGTCACATTCATGACACTTTTTCCTCCTTCTGATAAGTCAGTTTTGAGAACAGTTTAACTTGGGCCATGACTGAGATAGTGCCTGTGGGAGCCTAATCAGAGTATGCCAGATGTTCAAGGCCAATCTGAGCAGGAGAATCCTAATTGGGATGTTCAAGGCCAATCTAAGCAAGGACACAGAGATTGTACTGTACACACTGGGCAGGAGTACCTTACTATCACCCAAATACTGATGTCACTGTTGGGCAGGAAGCCTTTGTGTCTAAGTTAGTATAAACGTGTTACTAACCAGCCAGTGGGTGGCTGCTTGGTATGGCTCCTGTTTGCTACTGTATTAGCAAGGGCTGCTTGGCGCAGCCACTGTGTGAAGCTACTTTGAAGAACTGTTCTGTCTGATGGCTCCTTGTTAGCACTGGCTACATGGCCTGCAAAAGAGACTCTCCTGCCCTAACCGGTTTGGCTCAGTGGATAGAGAACAGCCTGCGGACTGAAGGGTCCCAGTCCAGGGCATGTTCCTTGGTTGCAGGCACATCCCCAGTAGGGAGTGTGCAGGAGGCCGCTGATCTATGTTTCTCTCTCATGATGTTTCTAACTATCCCTCTCCCTTCCTCTACGTAAAAAAAAATGAAAATATATTTTTAAAAAGACTCTCCTATATGCCTCTGTCTCTCATGTCCTCTTTGTCTACTGCCCGGCGTTCACGTGGGTACAGCCCCTGGCAGAGGACTGTGCACCCCACAGTGCCTTATAAAACTTACACCAAACACCACAAAATCCAGCCGGCCTTCCTATGTTCTAGTCAACAGGTTAACCAACATATTAACTCTGAGAGGAAGCCACAGAATCGGTAATTAAAGGATCGCCTGCACAGAACAATGGCCACTTTGTGCTGATTAGTATATTTAGATCTTTGCAGCCCCAACTGTGTGTGCGCTTCCTGGGGGCCCTATAACAGCACCGCATGGAACTGATGCGCTCCCAGGGAGACCGCGGCCTCGCTTCCTGGGAACAGGGACCTGCCAAGAGCACCCGAGGCGGCTGAGGGGGAGGGGGGGACCCGAAGGCACAGGAGGCACCGGAGCCAGGTCTGGGCGGAAGGGCCGCGTCAGGGGCCTCAGGGTGGGCGAGACCCGCGGGCTGAGCCGGGGCCTCAGCAGCGCCAGCCACAGGGTGGGCCTGCTCTGAGCTGCAGCCGCGGAGACACCGCGCTCAGCTGGGAAGGATGCCAGGGGCTGCGCGGGGAGGGGCAGCTCGGAGCCCAGGCCACGCCGCCCGGGGCGGTCGGGTGCAGGGTCAGGGACACGCGGCGACCAGCAGCGCCACCGGCCAGGCCTCGCCTGAGTCACTCGGGACGCGCGAGGCGCGGGAGCCCGGCTGCGGCCCCGGGGCCACAGCAGAGTCGGTCACCTGGACTCCGCCGCCGCTGAGCGTTTCCTCCCCCTCCGTCCCCCGCTCCCGAGAACCGGCGAGCAGCAGCCGAGGACCGCGGGCGTTAGCTCCCGCTCTAAAACCAAAGGACGGACTCCGCTGAATTTCCCGTCCTGCTTCCCGCGGGGCCCGGGGGCGGGGCCTTGAAGCACCAGGTCTCGCAGGAGGCGCCACAGCCCGCTGTCCAGCTCTGCTCGCTTCCGGGGAGGATGCTGGGTCCGCCCGCCGGTACCGCCTTGTCCCCGGCGCCGCGTGGAGCCAGGAAGCAGGACCCGGTCAGCTGGAGTCTGAGCTGTGACCGGACCGTCCCGGCCTCTCCATCTGCGCCGGGTCCTGTCACTAGGAGCCTGAGCTGCCTCCACCCGGAGCTGCCGCACCTCCAGGCCGGTTCTGCTCGCTCCCCCGTGGGACTGGGGCGGTGAGGGGCGCGCTGATTTCCCCTCTGCTGGTGCTCCTTCACCCTGTAGGGCCAGACCCTGTGAAAAGTGCAGGAAAGACACGGAGGTCCTCACAGAAACATGGCGTGCCATTTCTGAGCTTCACAGACACACCACCAGGTGACGCCTAGACCTGGATGAAGCACCCCAGCTTTACCTGCCCTCCCTCTCCATGGACTTAGCTGTACAATCTCACACTGATGGAAACTAGAAAACTTTCCTGAGCTCTGCTCTCCCACGGCATAGGATGTCTAGGTTAAAAATGTCAATGGAGCCCTAGCCGGCTTGGCTCAGTGGATACAGAGTCAGCCTGCAGACTGAGGGGTCCCAGGTTCCATCCAGGCCAAGGGCATATGCCTGGGTTGCAGGCTCCACCCCCAGTAGGGGGTGTGCAGGAGGCAGCTGATCAGTGATTCTCTCTCATCATTGATGTTTCTATCTCTCTCTCCTCCCTTCCTCTCTGAAATCAATAAAGAAATATATATTTTTAAAAAATATCAATGGATCTCTGACCCCGTTGTTCAATTGGTTGAGTGTCCTCTTGTAACCAAAAAAGGTTGGGAGTTTGATTTCCAATCAGGGCCCATACCTAGGTTGCAGTTTGATCCCGGGTGAGGGGCATGCAGGAGGCAATTGATTGAAGTTTCTCTCTCACATAGATGTCTCTCTCTAAATAAATAAATAAATAAATAAATAAATAAATCCTCAGGTGAAAACTATATATATAGTTTCCTCTCTCTCTCTCTCTCTCTCTCTCTCTCTCTCTCTCTATATATATATATATATATATATATATATATATATATATATATATATATTCATTCATTCAATAGACAACTTATGGCCTAAGAAATCAAGTTCAAATTCTTTATCCAGAAATATAAAATTGGCTGAAACCTATGTCTGCACTAAGATCATCTCCTGAGTGTCCCCAAACACACCTTGCACTTTGTGGTCTTGGGATCTGGGTACATCCTCATTTCTTTATTTGGAATGCCAGCCCTCAGGGTTTAGCTCAAATGCCTCTTCTCAGAAGACTTCAATACAAGAAGGAGTTTGCTGAGAGGACTGAATACTTGCCCCCCCCCACCCCAAAATTCCCATGTGGAAACCATATGCTGTATGTGATGGTGTTTGGAGGTGGTGCTTAGGTCATGAGAGTGGAGCATTCCTGACTGGCATTAGTGCCCCTTCCACAAAGTGAGGGCCCAGTGAAGGGAAGGTTGTCAATGAGCGAGAAAGCAGGCCCTCAGCAGACACTGAAACTACCAGCACCATGATCTTGGACTTCCCAGCCTGCAGAACTATGAGAAATAAATTGTTGCTTATAATCCATGCAGCTTATGGTATTTTCGTCATAGCAGCCCAAACATACTAAGATAGAGTCACTCTTAGAAATTTGAGTGGCCTGCCGTTCTCTATGGTCATTTCCCTAAAAGCAAAATCTCCACGTATTTCCCTGGCCTGAGGATACAGGGGGCAAAGTTTGATCTGTAGGAATAAGGCAGGAAGGAGCCAGTTAAGTCTCATTTCTTCTCTCTCGGGTACAAGGAGATTGTCCTGTGTGACTGAGTGGGCACACCTGCCACACAGGTTCTCACTCATTGCCCCCAAAGGGTACAGGAACTTCCCTGCGGTGCCCCCCAGGGCCCTGGGCTGTGCTGCATGAACCGGGGCCTGCACCTGTGCACAGGGCAGAAGGTGGAAGTCCATGAAGGGCCTGGTCAGGGATGGCTAGTTTGGGTGCTAGAGTGGGAGCTGGAGGATATGCAAACCTGGCGCCCACAGCTGCAGGACTCCTGCCCCCAAGAATCACAGATGCAGCCCCAGCTCTCAGGAGAACACGCCTCCTCCCTGGTGGTTCCATGGACGGTGAAGCTGGGCTTCCAGCCACAGCCTTTGGGGAAAAGCCCAGTAAGGGCTTCCTGTCCTGGGACCCTGCTCCACTTGCTGACCGTCAGGGCCTTGGGTCAGGGGATGGTCAGGCTGTGGGACAGAGACACACCCAGTCAGATCATTCAATGACAATTCAGTGGCCACTTCTCTCAAGTTTCTAAATCCACAGGCTCCTCGTGCCCACACCCTCCTCACACACACACTGTCACTCAACCCCAAATGGTGGCTTATGGTAGGACACCCTGGCATCCACCCCACTGATTCTGATCCCATCCAGCCCCATCCAGGAACACATCTGAAGACAGCACGAGAGCACATGTCCACCGTGGTGGCAACGACACATTGACAGGTTCCTCACACAGACTGCAGTGGCCATTCTGCTGGAGTTGCTGGCCCTTTGCTCTGTGGGCTCTGCAGCAGCAAGTGGCCCACGGGTCAAGAAGCTCCCTGTGGCCTCTCGGAGCTGAGGACGCCTGCAGCCGCAGCCACAGGAGATCCACCCTCAGTCCTACACCTGCAGGAAACCGAATTCTGCCCGCAACTGGGGTGAGATTGGAAGCACCTCCTTTCCTCCTGGACACTCAGGGGAGACCACCGTCTCAGCCAAAACCCTGGTCTTCTGAGCCCCAAATCAGAGGGACCGCTTATGCCAGGGGTGGGCAAACTTTTTGACTCGAGGGCCACAATGGGTTCTTAAACTGGACCGGAGGGCTGGAACAAAAGCATGGATGGAGTGTTTGTGTGAACTAATATAAATTCAAAGTAAACATCATTACATAAAAGGGTACAGTCTTTTTTTTTTTTTTTTTTTTTTTTTTAGTTTTATTCATTTCAAACGGGCCAGATCCGGCCTGTAGGCCGTAGTTTGCCCACGGCTGGCTTACACCATGCCCTGCTCCTGACTGCAGAAGCTGTCAGATAGCCAGGAATGTGTACTAGGTTAGTGATAACAGCAAGGAATATACACCATGTCCTTTATCAAATCAGGTTCTCTGTCCTTAGTTGACTTGTATAGAAGAACCTTCCTATTGGAGAGGGTGCTCGTTCATAACACAATTTCCTGAAAGTGAAAGGTACATGTTGCCTGATGGGAGACAGTTCTCTGGGGCTCCCCCATGGTTCTGCTTGTCTTGCACGGGGCACTGTCTGCCCTTGTTCCTTGGTGTGTAGGGAACAGTTTTGGAAGTGCGTGCCAGCCTCTGGAACAAAGGGCAGGCTTGCTTTCAGCCCTAGGAGATGCAGATGAGGTCTCCCTTTGAGATGTGGCTGGTCAAGGAGAATGGGTCCTGTCCATGGTGCTGATGTACACTTTGGTCAGGACACTGAAAGCAGACAAACTCTGAAGGGGTTGGTGGGTTTTGCTTAGCTTATCCTGGTAGACATCAAACTCATGACTCAAGAAACGTGGTGTTCTTTCATCCTTACTGGGAGTAAAATAGTTGTATCTCGGCATGGATTTCTTGGGTTTATCCTAGTTGGGGTTTGTGTAGCTTATTAAATCTGTAGCTTATGTCTTTTGCCAGATTTGGGGATTTTTCAGCCATTATTTTCTCTATTACATTCTGGCTCCAAACTCTCCTGGGCACCTTAGAATGAATAAAAATGCAGTCTCACCTTAAACACAAGATAATAGTCAGAAGGAGTTTGTACTCCAAGAGTCCAGGTTGATAATACATATTACTTTAGGGAGAGTTTAAATAAATTCATGTGCATTAGGTGTTGAGGGAGAAGGGAACTTTCGTATGTGGAAAACCACTGGGATGCCCGTGAGATACTGCTATCTGCCTACCAGTAGGG
Source organism: Myotis nattereri (assembly GCF_964212035.1). Lineage (NCBI taxonomy): Eukaryota > Metazoa > Chordata > Mammalia > Chiroptera > Vespertilionidae > Myotis > Myotis nattereri. Next base: position 10,018,200 of record NC_138085.1, read on the forward strand.
GCTTGGAGGGCAGTGGATTGAATTTGACCTAAGCTGACATGTTTGGGGTAATTTCTAATTACTTTTAAAGCTTAGTTTTAGAAGTGCTATACTAAAATACATTTGTTGAAAATAAAAATTGATTATTCCTTTGAAAGATGCCAATTTTGACCATAAATTTTCGTTGTGTTTCATTGTTTTATGTATATTGTGGGGCTAAGTTCTACAGTGGCATTTTACAGAAATAAGTTGCAGGAAGAATATAATGTACTAGAGGCCCAGTGCACGAAAATCGTGCATGGGGGGATGGTCCCTCAGCTCAGCCTGCACCCTCTTGCAGTCCAGGGGCCCTTGGGAGAAGTCAGCAGTCGGACATCCTTAGCGCTGCCACGGAGGCAAGAGAGGCTCCCACCACCACCACTGTGCTCACCAGCTGTGAGGATGGTTTCTGGGTGAGTGGTGCTCCCCCTGTGGGAGCACACTGACCACCAGGGGGAAGCTCCTGAATTGAGCATCTGCCCCCAGGTGGTCAGTGTCCATCATAGCGTCCAGTCGTTCCACCGTTTGGTCAATTTGCATAGTAGACTTTTATTATGTAGGATGGGCCTTGAGATCGTGAAGAAGATGGAAGTCTGTATCTGAGCTGTTGCCTCGTCTGTCTGAGGGGCAGGTGAGGGACTACGTGTGAAATCCTCTGACAAGGTCACATGTCCTAAAAGGTCACTTGTACCCGAAATTTCACTGACTTTTCTGATCAATCTAGTTCAGTTCAGATGTATCTCACTTAATGTAATTTATTACTAGTGCAAAGATCTGAGTCTGGATTCATTTTATTAGTTCCTTTTCTGTTTTATAAATAAGTCGTATAAAATTTGTTTTTGTTAATCATTTTTAAAGTGATATATGTACTTGATTTTTTTTGGCATTGCCGAAACATCCTTGCATTTTTTTAAAAAAATTATTAGTGAAGGTATTACAAATGTGTCCTCATCCCCCCCATTAACCCCCAACCTCCCCACCCGACACCCCCCCACTCCCCGCACACTCATGCTCCCATCCCCCTGTTGTCCATGTCCATTGGTTTGGCTTATATGCGTGTATACAAGTCCTTTGGTTGATGTCTTCCCATTACCCCCTCCCTCCCCAACTTTCCTTCTGGGGATTGATAGCCTGATCGCTGTTTCTCAGTCTTTGGGTCTGTCCCTTTTCATCAGTCTATGTTGTTCTCTATAATCCACAAATGAGTGAGATCATGTGGTATTTCTCTTTCTCTGACTGGCTTATTTCACTTAGCATAATGCTCTCCAGTTCCATCCATGCTGTTGCAAAAGGCAAGAGTTCCTTCTTTTTTACCGCAGCATATATTCCATTGTGTAGATGTACCACAGTTTTCTAATCCACTCATCTGCTGATGGGTACTTAGGTTGTTTCCAAATATTAGCTATGGTGAATTGTGCTGCTATGAACATGGGGTGCATATATCCTTTCTGATTGGCGTTTCTGGTTTCTTGGGATATATTCCTAGTAGTGGGATCACTGGGTCAAATGGGAGTTCTATTTTTAGTTTTTTGAGCAAGCTCCATACTGTTCTCCTATGTACTTGATATTAAACGAAAAGGAATCACAGAATTGCACAAAGAAAGAAGTGAAAGACCCTTCTCCCCCTGCCCCAGACAGCATAGTCCCTGTTAACTGTTTGGGGTGTTGAGGTTTCCTGGTGTTTCAGAGAGCTTCCTACATGCTTCAAATGGGAAAATATCATTTCCGGTTCTGAGCAACATTTGTTCAGTCAGAGCCACATGGCAGCCTAGCAAGCCCAAAACATGGACCTTTCTCCCCAGGTGAGTCATCTGCTGAATGAATGCAGTGGAAGGTGAACTTCTCTTTTTTTTTTTTTTTTTTTTTTTTTTTAAATATATTTTATTGATTTTTTACAGAGAGGAAGGGAGAGAGATAGAGAGTTAGAAACATCAATGAGAGAGAAACATCGATCAGCTGCCTCCTGCACATCTCCCACTGGGGATATGCCCGCAACCCAGGTACATGCCCTTGACCGGAATCGAACCTGGGACCCTTCAGTCCGCAGGCCGACGCTCTATCCACTGAGCCAAACCGGTTTCGGCAACTTCTCTTATCTGTCAAGTGATAGGCAATTAATTTCTAAGGCGAGAATGTAAAGTGTATTTCTGAAATGGCATGGTTATGTTTAGAAAATATGGGGTCAGATTCAAATCTTTAGATTATTTAATGTTCTTTGAAGATGTAGATAAAAATTACTCACATTATTGACTCAGCAAAGTCATAATTCCTATGAATCATCTCATTCAATGCATTTCAGGGTTCAAGTCTAAGAAATCCCCTCTGATGAAAACAGAAAAATGACATTTCGGAGGTGTTCAAAGATGAAAGCTGTGCTTTCTTCAGATGAAATCAAGGTTGACGCCTAGGTGCCTGGGACATCACGCCCAGGGACTGTTAATACAGGGATGAAGGTACTGGAGTGAGACCCGGTGGTTTCCAACCCCTGAGTCAGCACTGCGTGGCAGCAATGAAGACGAAGGTGTCGGTGCTCTTTCGATAAGATTACTTGTCTGTGGTTTATTTCACTTTATTTTCTCTTCCCTCACATTGTCATTGCTTTAGTATTTACTTCCCTGCCACTCTAGTTCCCGTGTGTCCCTGCACCCTAAGAACCTTCATTAACTCCCTCTTATGGCATCAAAAGACCTTAAAGCAGGACAGCGGTTCAGTGAGAGGGCACCAGGTGTGGCAGAGGTGCCTGTATGCTGTGTGCTGTGTGTGCACACGTGTCTGGAGTACGACTCCTGAAAGGCCCTGTGATCCTCTAAGCTTCCTCCTGCTGGCATTTTGGCACAACACTTCATAGTCCTGCTGTGGCGTGTCTGTGTATGTGAAGTGTTTGGAGTAGAGTTTTCTAATGTTTTCTCAGACACAGAGGTGAACTGTTTGGAAGGATAAGTATGTTGAATGAAATTCAGCATCTGTGAGGTACAAGGCACTCTTCCTAGGTATTGAGGGAACTTACATGGTGTTAGGGAAGGAACCTGTGCACACATAATTAAACACCTGTGTTTATGCAGCTCTAACCATGTGCATTATCTCATGGAATCCTTAGAGCACCCTATGGGGTGGGTACTGTTAGAACTGCCTCAATGGCAGAATGTAGCAGTTATGGGCCTCCTGTGCTGTGGAAGCACAGAGGAGGGAGAACTAGACCTTGAAGGATGGTGGGGTTTTATTGGCAGGAAAGAGGGATGTGGTTGTCCCAGGAGAGGGAGGAGAATGAGCAAAGGGAAATTCACAGGGCTCACATGCCAATGTGAGTATGAAGTATTTAATTTTAGCTCTGTTCACAAGGAACTGTGGCCAGTATAAAGATCTTATATGTGCAAATGACATCCATCACACCTCTGGGTGCGTAGGTGTAGTACTTGTTTTACTTAGCCTCTCTAAGGAAAGGGTAAGTGAACGTAAAGTTATTTCCCTTTAAAACAAATTTAAAGTTTTATATTTCAAATCGTTGGCTCAGATGAGTCCAGTCCATCTGCTTTTTGTTTCCTGTAAGAGACCTTTACTGTACTACAAGTTCATGAAGCATTTACAAGTGAATGGAGCTGAACACTCCTCCCCACCCCCGTTTCAATTTTTATTGGTGACTTTAATTTTTTCATTGTTTCAGGTTACTGGCACCTAGCCATGCTTGCTTGATGGTGATTGTTTCATCAGGTCAAATCCTTCATCCCCAGATCTTGGAATATTATTTGACCTTAGAATGTCTTATATTCCCAATGTATGTCAGTTGAAAGTTAAAGTTTTCTAATGTATCAATTAAAAGAGAAAGTTTCAAAAAAAAGCTTGTATTTACCAGTAAAATAATTGATGTTCTTAGTGTAGGAGAACTGTGATCCTTTAGGAATGGGGATGGCAGTGGTTTCACTTTTACATATATATATGTAAAAGTGTATATATATACACTTTTACATATATATATATACATATATATATATGTAAAAGTGTATATATATATATTAGTATATTTTAACTAAATTCAGAGAAGAAGGCTGAGGGTGAGAGAGAGAAACATCAGTGATGAAAGAGAATCATTAATTGGCTGCTTCCTGCACACCCCCCACCGGGAATTGAGTCTGTAACCGGGGTATGTGCCCTTGACCAGAATGGAGCCCAGAACCCTTCAGTCCATAGAGTGATGCTCTACCCACTGAGCCCAACCGGCTAGGGATATTTTAATTTTGCTCAATCCTCACCTGAGGATTATTTTTCATTGATTTTTGGAGAGAGTAGAGGGGAACAAAGGGTTGGGGGGAAGAGAGAGAGACATCAATGAGAGACATCAATATGAGAGACACATTGATTGGTTGCCATCCAGCACACACCCCCAGTGGGCCCAGGGATAAAACTGCAACCCAGGTACATGTCCTTGACCCAGAATCAAACCATTGACCCTTCAGTGCCTGGGCCACTGCTCTAACCCCTGGGGCATACCAGCCAGTGTCCACTCTTTTCATCCACATGGCCCACTGGGCCCACCCTGTTCCCCCCTCACCCAGACGCCTCAGTGCCAGGAAGGGGCTAAGTCTGCCTGCCCGTCTCACCTATTTGGAGCTCCAGCGGGAAATGAGGAGGCCCTGACTCTCCCTGACATGGCCCTGGGATGCACAGTTGCCAGCACACCTAGATGAGCACAGCACCTCTCCCGGTGCCTCCCGGTGACTCAGAGTGGAGGCTGCATGTGAGGTTCTGTTTCCCGAGAGGCTAGTGCGGGTTTCTGCCACAAGGAACGCTTCTCCCGTCCCTGGGTCTGTGCGAATGAACTGCCAATGGTGCCCCACGCCCTGAGGCCACATGCGATGATCCTGGTGCTGGCGATGCAGATTCGTGGGGAACCTGGTGCTGAACCCCAAGGGAAGGGCCGCTTCCCCGGCTGGAGGGGCAGTGGGGGTTGGCAGTGTCCTAACCCTCTACTCCTAATAGGAAAAAGCGCTGGAGTCAAGCCAGAGCCTTCCTCAAATTGTTCCAACGCCAGAGAGACCGCTCTCGAGGACAAGCCAAGTCACCCGCAGGACACTAGGACTTTCTGAAGACAGGACCAGGCCCGAGACTCGTGGGATCCCAGGGGCTGGGGGGACAGGACCTGATAGGACCCGGGGCCGTGAAAAGGTGTCCTGTGGCTGTGACGGGTGCAGCAGCCATTCCGGGTGGCATCGCCACTGCAAGTCCTGCTGTGTCACTCGAGATGCAGAAATGAAGTGTGTGCACGCGGACACACTGTCTCGGGGCTGCTGCTTGCGTTCCGGGTCTCACAGGAGGTGAAGTCGGGGAAACGCTCACGTGCAGGTAAATGATCATGAAGCTTACTGCCTTGTTAGCATTGGTTTTCTCCAGAGGGTTCTGTGGCCTCGGGTTTTTATACTGGCTCCTCACACTTTTGGACATGTATCACGTCCACTTGTGTGATTGGCTAAGTTGATGAATGAGCTATAATCAGCCCAATTGAGTCAGCAAATCCTTCTGAGAAAAAACTGCTTGACAGATCCCCACTGTGGTTTGGATCCCTGAGTGAGCAGGTCAGGGGCTGCAGTTAGTAACGGCAGCCGTGCGAGGGGGCTTTCTGGGCTCAGCAGCCTTTCGGTAGTTGACCCACTTTGTCCGTCTCCTTGAGGTCTAGCTGCCGTGGGAGGTCGGCTCCATTCCTGCCCCCCATTCAGAGCTGGGAGGGGAGCTCAGGAATGCTTGACCAGGGTCAGCACTGTCCCAGAGAATCGGTGTTGGAGCTGGGACCCGAACCCGCGTCTGACAGGTTCCGGGGCCCGAGCTCTTAACCGCTGTGAGCACTGCCTGCCCTTCAAGCTGCTGTGGTCCCTGAAGATGCTCAACCAACTTGGGGCCCCAGCACTGAGGAGTGGGTCCCTTCTCTGTGGTGTGAGCTGTGTCAGCAGGTGGCGCTGCGGGGGAAGAAATAGCAGAGGTGCAGCTGTGCACTTGAATCCTCCATCAGGACTGGAGAAATCCCTTCTGTTCATGGATTGACGTGTTGAGGAAGTCACTAGACCAATTGTCTGCTCTCATAAGACTAGAACTTAAAGGCTGTGAGGGCTAAACTAAGAGGAGAGGATGCGGCACCATCTACAGTGGAAGAATGCTTGAGTTTGAGGGTGTTTTGGTATCAGATAGAGGTAGGTATTTTCATTATGTGCAAAGTCATCCTGCCATCAGAGGCTGTGAGAGGTACCAGAATTCTTAGTGAGCCTGCCCGTTTGTCTCAGTGGTTAGAGCATCGAAGGACCGAAGGGGCGCAACTTAGATTGCAGTCAAGCGCACATACCTCGGTTGCAGGGTTGATCCTGGCCGCGGTTGGGGTTTGTGAGAGAGGCAACCAGTGGATGTATCTCTCTCCCATCGATGTTTCCCTCTCCTGCTCTCTCCCTCCCTTCACCTACGTCCTCCCATCCACTCTCTCTCTAAAGACTAATGAAAAAAAATCCTCCCGTGAGGACTTTTTAAAAAGAAGTATTATGACTGAGGAGTCCAGGTGGACTGTTTCACTGCATGCAGCAGGCCAGAAGCATGCCACTAAGTGTTTGGAGGGGAGCAGGAGTTAGTTGTGTGTGAGACAGGATGCCAGGGAGCCTGTCATTAAAATGGATGAGTAAGCGCAGCTGGTGTGGCTCAGTTGGGTGAGCATCGTCCCATGAACCAGGAGATCACCTTCTGATTCCCGGTCAGGGCACACTAGTATGGGCGTGCAGAAGACAGCCGATCCATCTTTCTCATCATGGATGTTTCTATCTCCCTCTCCCTCCCCCTCTCTGAAAATCAATAAAAACACATTGGACAAAAAAGCGGATGAGTAAGAAAAGCTGCCCCCTACATCAATAAACACCCTTGCTTAATAATGTAACCCATGGAAATGGAAAAGCAGTCTAAGACATCCACTCCTTGAGCAGTACAGAATGCTCCTCTCGTGCTACGTGGAGCCCTGGCTCCAGCTGCCACTCCAACACTTGACTGGAGTCTGAGCAGAAAGGGTCCACCGGGCCCTGATGCTGGTTGTGCTGGGGGGAATGTTGCTGTCTCTCCCGGGCTGGACTGGATTCTGACTTCCCAAGTACATTTGGCGAATGTAGGATCATTTGTCCATTATTCAGTTCATTTACTTGCTGTTTTCTGTGTTTTGATCCTTCCTCCCTTGGTTATTCGGGATGACGATTTAGCGACGGAACAACGCAAGAGTGCCTTTTGGAGCAGCAAGAAGCATGTTGCGGTCAAAGACAAGCCTCCAGTGGCCAGAGGGTTGTTCGGGTGGTAACCAACTTGGTCTAATGTCATGAAATGCTGCATTTAATGCACCCACCCTCTCCACCCTAACTTGCCTCTCCCTTTTTTCCGACCACGAAGATTTATAATCCTTTCCCTTTATCCCCGTCTTGATCATATACCCTTTATTTCTGAAAAATTTTTAAGTTTCTTTTAAAAGAACAAAAAAACTCCAACAACAACAACAAAAACAACAACAACAACAATAACAACAAAAGCCCAAAAAAAGCAGTTCGCTTGGAAGCAGAAAAATCCTGAACCTAATGGAAACCTCAGTCGCCATGACAACAAGGCCACGCCAAAGCAGGAGTCACCATCGCCCTGACTTAGTGGCTTGATGTGTCCCCTACTTGGCCTCTTGCACCGGCTGTAACTCCTGGGCTGGCACGGCCTGGTCCTCCCTCAGCCTGTCTCCCGTGGGCGCAGTTGGAAACCCGAGGTCTCTCTGGCTTGGCTGTGTGCGCCGCTCTGCTCCTCCAGGTGACACCACACAGTGGAGGCCTGATGTCAAGCGGTAAGATTTGGGTGCTTCAGACTTCATGGTGGGTGTGACATTGAGTGGCTGAGGGGCAGGGGGGCAGGTTCTGGGAGAGTGAGGAGGGGCCCGCAATCCCCACAGTGGGTGTGGCTCTGGGCCCACAGCCCCGGGGCTGCCTGCAGCCTGATGCTGTGCAAACAGCCTGTCCTCGTGCTCTCGGAGCTCCACCGCTCGCCTGTGCCACTGGGATTGGAAAGGCCATCGCCTGTCCCACGATGGAGTAGTTGCAGGTCTTTCAGGGTGTTGCCGTCATGTTTTTTTTTTTTTAATTGGGATTCTGTTTAGCTTTGACAAGAGTATACATTCATGGTAGAAAATTCAGAGATTGCAGAAAGCACAAAATACCAGGTAAACTCATGGTGCAGTCAAAGTCACCATGCGGAGAGGAGGACTTCTTAAACAGAGGGTTGTTCGGGTGGTAACCAACTCGGTTCTCAAATCCTAAGGGTGCCCTCCTGGACCGTGAGGGCCCGGAACACAGGTGTGGAGTGGTCCTAGGCAGACTCGGGTCAGGGTGCTTTGAAATCAGGGATCTGAGGACACAGTGTCTCACAGCAGGAGTGCCCAAGAGTTATGTGTAGGCCTTGTGCCAACATTTGGTGCAGCCTCGTGAGTTGGTCCCCCAAGTTCTCCCAGCTGCTCAGAGCCCGCCCTGTGAGCGATGGGTAGAGTGGAGGCCTCCACTCAGGTCTGCGGCCAGGGCCTCCCAATCAGACCACAGCCCGTGAGGCGCAGCCCCACCTCTGTCCCTGGGCTCCGTGGGCCCCGCTGCCTCTGCTGCTAGGCCTCGGTGTGGTCGCCCCTCCTTGGCATGGGGTGTTGCAGCCCCATTTCTCACTGTCCTTCTCTGCCCCAGGCCCTGGGGACCCGATACTGAAGGGAGTGGCCCTCCACGGAGGCAGCCTTGACCACTCAGATGCCTCTGCTGACCCAGCACCCAGGCCTGGCGTCCTGACCAAAGTCGCTGCGGGAGCTGGGGTGACGCTAGGCTGTGAACAGGCTGAGCAGGAGCGGGAACTTTGGTCCTGGCCATGTGGCCTGTGAGGGGCGGCCCTGTTAGGGAAGGACTCTCCGAGAACCCTCCTGCCCTCACTCCGTCCTCTCCATCCTTCCTCTCTTCCCTGTAGGACACTCCCAGGTGCCCGATGATCTGCCAAGGTACCTGCTCAGAAACACCTTTATCTCCTGACCACCGGGGGCCAGGCAGGCGCACCTGCCAGGAGCAAAGGGAGGATGCCCTCCAGCTCTGTGCCCGCAGGAGGACTGTCAGCCCCTGCAGGGGAATCTGCTGAAGGCAGGGCGGTATGTGAAGCCCAACTGGAGACCTGCTGAGCCCGAGGCCCACCCAGTGCACCCTGAGGCAGCCCTGCCTCCCCAGAGCCTTTCTCTGGGCAGAGCCAGGCCACCCCATTCCCCCCTTGCCCCCCCACCTCCCACACAGCTGCCCGCTGGTGCCTGTCCCTAAATAGGGCGGTCAGCCTAGCATGAGCCCAGCTGCTTGGGACCGCAGGCCACAGGCCGGCAAACAGGAGTCACCTGAAGGCAGGGGTTCTGAGGACTCGAGGGGCAGAAACAGCCAGCCACACCCTCTGCCCCAGCTCCTTCACCGCCAGGGTCCCCAGTGCCAACCACTGGACAGGAGGCGCTTCTCACTGGCTCCCTCAAAGGAGGAGAGGCTGACTCCCCTGCAGCCTCCGCCACAGCCCCGCCATGGCCACGGGAGGTGGCGGCCGCAGCAGCTCCAGCCCCAGCACCACACAGTGACTGCAGCCCCGGCTACCAGGACGAGGCCTCAGCCCCGGACGTTCAGGGCAAGTGGCCACCGTGGCCCCTGTCCTGGCAGTGTCAGCTTCTCAGAGCCCGACGGGTCCAGGGCAGGACCACAGAGAGGGGCTCCCTGCCAAGAGCCCACTGAAGTCACCCGACGTGGCTCCCACGCCAACGGGCCCCTGAGAATGTCAATCATGGGAACAACTTAGAGAGCAGGCGGGCGTCGCCACAGCTGCGTGGGACCAGCAGGTGGAGCTCAGACGATGAGCGTGATCATGGGCGACTGGTCCTTTGGACCCGCAGCCCCTGAGCCTTCAAACTCCTGACACCCCTCTGACCACCAGGGCCCCCTCTGCCATCGGCCTTTGGGCCCGGGAGCGACTTTGGAACGGGGAAGCCCAGACCGGCCAGACGACCAAGACCTCGCAGCCCTGGGTGGACCTTGGAGTGGGGCTCACTGTTACCCCAGAGCGTTGCCGAGCCAGGCCTGGGCCCCACACTCCTGAGCCCGGGGCCGTCCAGGCAGGTGGCCTGTGCCTCTCTCCAGCTGGCTCCTGGGCCCCGGACCTGCCCCGGGTTCACTTTTCTACCATCATGGGCTCTGCCCCGCCTGGTGCAGAGAAGCCCTGCCCGCCCCCTCCCAGCAGAGGCCACAGTGTGCAGAGGGGAGCGTGTGCGAGAGGCGGGTGCAGCCTGGTCGCTAACGCGGCTCTAGCCCCCGGTGTCCACCATCGAGGATGACACTTTGAGTCTTTGTTTCTGAGTCACTCCCCGGGATAGAAACCCAATTTACTACATTCCATACCCGTGTAGGCACTCATGGAATATATGTGTTTTGAGGTGTCCCCCAAATGGATGTACCACAGGCTGGCTGTCCACCAAATGTACACGCACTTTAACAGCTGAGAACCCAGTTTTCCCTCCTTTCAGGGTGAGCGGATTTGACGTAATGGGTGAAGCCAGACTCAGCTTGGAACCAAGAAGACGTATCCTCTGGACTTTGTGATGGGGACACATCCAGGATGAAGTGTCTGGTCCCGAACGGGCCCCAGTCCAGGCATCCAGGGCCGCTGTGGACAGAGGATGCGCAGAAACACCGAACGCAGCAATTCTCGGTGTGTGCGGTTCCATTGCTTCAGCCGCAGCAGAGCCTGGACCAGAACTGACGCAGCCACGGAGCCGCACACATCAAGAATCGTTCCTTCGGTTCGGTGTTTGTACGCTTCTCTCTCAATAGCTGCCCTCGATTCCTCGACTGCGGGGTGTTGGGTCCCCTCAACTTTATCTTTTCTGTGTCCCCATAAAAAGTCTGTGGAGACATGGTCTTCGTTCAAATCTTACCGTCTTCACTGATTTCTTCAAATCTGTTCAAACTGAAAAGAAGTGAAAATTAAGTGCGTTATCAGCTGTTAATGTGTCTACATTTTGGGGGGATACTACATGTACATTCCATGGAGAGAATTTTCCATCAGTTGTCTGACCTCTTTGTACCTGTTTTGGGGGACAGCCTGTATTTACATTCAATGGGGACTCATTGTCCATCAGCAGCCCAACCTCTCTTTACCTCTTTGGGGGACAGCCCATATTTACATACAATGGGGACTCATTGTCCATCAGCTGCCCAACCTCTCTTTACCTTTTTGGGGTCAGCCCATTTTTACATCCAATGGGGACTCATTTTCCATCAGCAGCCCTACCTCTTTTTACCTTTTTGGGGGACAGCCCATATTGACATCAGTTGGCATCAATCTTTCTCTTTGGGAGTCACACCTCTAGTGTGTATATGGCTGGTTCCTGACATATGGTTTCCGGTTTCCTAAGGTGCTCTCCTGGGATGGGCTTGGCCTGGGGACCGGGGATCTATAAGGAGGTTTTCCTTTGGCCTTAATGTGCTGACAAAGAACTGGGTGTGCAAATGTGTTCTGTCTCTGAGTGCTGTGACCTGTACTGATTAGCCATTGATTTTGGAACACAAGGATGGGTTTGTAATAAAATGAGTTGGAGTAGAATTGAGTCCTGGATTTCCTCACCGCTCGTCACTGGCAGCATTGCCCGGGCTCCGGGCTCTCCGCTTCCGCCCCCAGGTCCTGGGCCCCTGGAATGCAGACCTTCCTCGGCCAGGAGGCCAGAGATGGGGAAGCCAGGTTTCCTGTTTCCCAGGCAGCCACTCTTCCCAGGCCTTGGTGTAGTTTAAGTCCCTCTAAGTGGAATCCCATTTTGATTTGGGATTTCTATCACAGCAGGAGCTCAGCTTAAAATGATCCTTGGGTTTTCCAAGGCCACTCAACTAGGAAGAGGCTGAGGAGGGAGGAGGACGGCAGGTGAAGATCCCCCCAGACCTGACCTCATGGCGGCCCGTCCAGCTGCCGCCTGCGTGTCCCTCCTCCCTCACCAGCCTCTTGTGTAAGGTGCTTCCTGTGGCCTCCTTTCCCCTTCTTTCCAAGGCCCTGCCCCTGGGGGAGCCGCCCCCTCTGCGAGCTGCCCTCCCCAAAGATGGGAGCCAAACTGAGCATGTGGACCCCTGCAGGCCGCCTCCCCTCCGCCATTGGCTGTTGCAGGGTCTGAACCTGACCGGTCACCCCTGGGAGCTCTCAGCCTCTGTCCCCTGATTCTCTCCCCTCTGGGACAGCTCTTCAGGGCGCACACTGGCCGGTCCATGGGTCCCCCCTCATCCTTCCCACAAACACTCATTGGAGTTCCCTGTGTGCTCGCTCCCAGGTTCCATCGTGGAGGCAGCCCCCTCCCTGCCCCTCTGCAGGGCTGAGCCACCTGCTCCCCAGCACTGACCGCTCCTGAGCTTCAGGCCTGAGGTCGCTGCCTTAGACCCCCTGCCTGGGCTGCAGGCTTCTCCACTGTCCCTGACTCCTCTGGGCTCCCTGCTTATCCAAGGCCACCAGCTGTCAGTCACAGAAGCCAAAACCTGGGGTGCGGTCTGGACCCCTCCTCTCTCCACTTCCCACAGGTGATTGCTCCCCTGAACCTGGGTATGGAATGCATCTGGAATGTGCCCACCCCTCTTAGCTGACTGTTCTCATCCCAGGTCCCCCCGACACCCCTGTCCCTGGGTCTTGGCAGGGCCTGGCCAACTGGTCTGCCTGCCTCCCACAACTTCTCAGCCCCCTGGCACCTCTGGCATCCACCCTGCTGACCTACCTTTGTGAACCTCCCTCCCTCAGCCTCCACACCAGCTACACCAGTCCTTTTGCGGAGTATGTGTTCCATGTGACACACCGCGGGGTGCACCCCACCCGCTCTCAACCCCTTCCAGCCCCAGAGAAGCTGGTCGTACCCACAGCTTTCACTGCCATCTTCCCAGCAGGCTCCCAGCACCACTAGCCCAGGCCTCTCCTGGGAACCGCTAGATCTGTTCCCAGCTTGGAGGTCCCAAAGACACCTCCACCCCACAATGCTCAGCACACCGTTCACGCTCCTCCCCCACCGAAGCCTCTGTGCTCCTCCTCTCATCCCCTCTGTCCCCTTGCCCCAGACCATGCTGGGCATCGCCCTCCCTTCTCCCTGTCCTATCCTTCACTCCCCCAGTTGCTCCCAACTCTGACTTCTCACTCACATAACACCCAACCCAGGGGGTGGTCCCCCCGGGGCGGTGCCACGGGATCCTGCTGCAGAGGGAACACCCAAACCAGGCCCTCCTGAGCTCCAGGGCCCCACCTCTCTGCACTGGCTGGGAGCTGCGCACTCCGGGGGGTGGTAAACATCCACGTGACCGCTCAGGGCTGAGGTCTGCCTGCAGAGAGGGCGGGGTCACCTGTGGCACCAGAGGGGCTCCCCCTGGGGAGAGCAGGAAAGTGAGAAAATGGGAAAAGGTCAGACACACCTCGGGAAAGAAGCATCCAGCCACATGTTTATCAACCAACCAGAGGAAGAGGAGGGAGTGTGTTTATATGTACACACACACATACACAAACACAGACACACACAGAGACACACACACATAAACACACACACATAAACACACACAGACACACACACACACACACGAGTAAATAAAGATGTAGATACACAGCCCATTGACTCCCTTCGAAAGCTCTTCTTGATTTTTGCCAAACAGGTGAATTTATAGCCACCCTATGCTTGCCCTCAGCGACGGATGAGTGTCATTCCAATGAGAATGTTGGGTGATGCTTGCTGTTATGTTAGCAAGTAAGACAAACTGGAGGTGCCTGTGAGATCCTCACTCTTTTGTTCATGATGTGACTACTCAGTCAGGTAGTGCTTTTCTGAATGCCAGCCCAGTCCCTCAATTCTTATAATGTGTTGGCACTGCAAGGCCTACAGAGGTCTTTTTAAAAACCAGAGAGACAATTTACGTGTCATAATATTCACCCAGGGCACACTTTTAGGTTTAATCTTCACTATTAACATTTTCTGCATCACTTTCTCAAGTCTAGAGACCACAGGCACAGAAGAAAACAAATCAAGTCGCGATTTGGTAACACTGGCCAATTCCTAGGGTGATTTCAGGCTGCAAATATTTTCACCAGAGGTGATTTCAGGGTGCTGACATGGTGTCCCGACCACGAACATGGGAATAGATGTATGGTCCACCCTGCTCTATAATATCACCTCCACGCAGGTACGATAAGTCTGAATAACCCCAAGAGTATGGGTAACAGGGAAACAATTCCAAGTAACCAGTTTTTTTTTTTTTAATCTATTTTTATTGATTTCAGAAAGGAAGGGAGAGAGAGTGAGAGAAAAGAGAAACATCAATGATGAGAAAATCATATATCGGCTGCCTCCTGTACACCCCCCACTGGGGATCAAGCCTGCAATCCAGGCATGTGCCCTTGACTGGGAATTGAACCGTGACCTCCTGTTTCATTGGTTTCTGCTCAACCACTGAGCTACGCCAACTAGGCCAAAGGGCAAGTTTTGAGTATTTATAACCTTTCTTTCTTATTATGTTTTTATTGATTTTAGAAAGAGGATTAGGGAGAGAAAGAGAGAGAGAGAGAGAGAGAGACATTGACCAGTTGCCTCTGCCAACACCCCTACCATGGACTGAACATGCAACCTGGGCCTGAACCCTGACTGGGAATGGAATTGGTGACCTTTGGGAGCACAGGACAATCAATGCACAGCCACCTGAGCGACACCGGCCAGGGTTACCACCTTTGCTTTTAATATAATATATTGAATCCCAAGTTCATATAAGTTAATTGTTAGCCATGTCTGTGTGTATCACGTGGCCTCTGAAGCCCCTGGACACACCCATGGGCTCTCACCAGCAGCACAGGCTGCTGCAGCTCAGCCAGGGCCACTGCCTGGTAGGGTGGGCTGAATGGCAGGGGCCTGCGAGGGTGAGAGTGAGCCCTCTGCCAGCGCCTGCACCGAAGAGGACCCGCAGGAGGAGCTGCAGGACCATGGTCACAAGGATGGGAGAAGAGACTGGGCGGCTCCCAGGGTCTGCCCGAATGTTCTCCCCAGGCTCAGGGGGGAAAACAGCTGGGTGTGGCTGGGAGGCTGGCTGGAGGGAGCTGAAGAAGAGGGTTGGGTGACCTTGCAGCCTAGGGTCCCCCCGTATCCCTTCCCTTCTCACAGGGCCTCTCTATGCTGACCTTTCACCTACCAGATGGGCAAAGATGAAAACCCAGGAAGGAGTCAATGAAGGAGGCGGTGTGGCGAACAGGCGCTCACTCTCTGTTTGGGTGTGAGCTGGCACAGGAGCAGCTTGGACATTTGCACTTACCTTTTCATTAAAATAGATTCATGCATTTTCCCTAAGCTATTTCTAGGATGACAGCCTAGGAAACACTGGCATGTCCTGCAAACACACACACACAGACTCTCTCTCTCTCCCTCCCTCTCTCTCTCTCATGCACACATGTGTGCACACCAGCACCCTGTCCCTAGCACTTGCCCTGTAGCACACCTGTCAGCCTCTGTCATGCTTGAACTGTCCTATGTTTGTGACCAGGCTTTTCACCAGGAGCAGAGAAACAGAACTTCCTGTCCACCATCTGCCCTGAGTGCCTGCGGAGGGCGCTGGCATTCATTCACTGAGCAGCTCCTCTGTGCCAGAGCCCTTGTCAGCACTCCGTGGGAATATATCGATTCACTTCATTTGGTTCCTGTGAAAGGGGACGACTGACTCCCTCTTCCCAATTAGCACTGGAGAAACCATTGCATGACAAAGAGGCATGGGCTCCAGGGTGTAAGACAGAAGGGAGACGCTGTAGAGACTTGGGTGGGGGTAGTGAGGGTGCTGAGTGTACGCAGTCCTGCAGGCGGTGGGAACCGATTGAAGGAGAGCTTTGTCACTCCTGCTCTTGAGTTTCCCTCGCACAGCCCTGCGCCCTGGTCCTCAGGCCCTCTGGGCAGATATAAACCCAGGGCCACAGGTCAGGGCACAGGAGACAGTGCCCGGGAGGGTGGGCAGGGACCGGAGCTCTCCATGCTGCCTGAGAGACTCTCACCCCTGGGATCAGGGAGAGGGCAAGGCTGGTCCTCCTGGGGCTGCAGGGAAAACCTCTCCCAGCTTCGGGTGGAGCCAGCTGTCCTAGGTTCCTGGGCTGGGAGCCCCATCCTCCCACCCATCTCTGCACCCAAGTCATATGACCATCTCTCTGCCAGCGAGTCCCATTTCTCTCCACAAGGACACCTGTCACTCAGTGAGGCCCACCCACCCCAGACCCTGAGACCCCTCTGACCTGGATTACACCGGCCAAGGAGTACACCGCTCTGGGCTCCGCTCTGGGCTCCGCTCCAGGGCTTCCAGGGCCCAAGGCCTGTGGTGTCGGACCCGCATCCTCCTCAGCCACAGGGTTCGACTGAGACAGAAAGTCCCGTCGGGAGTGAGAGCCATGGACCCCGACCTCCCGCTGCCCGACCTGGCCCAGGAGGTCACTGTGCACTTGGCGCTGCAGCCTTCCCCCGCAGCAGGAGGGACACCGGCCATGACGCGCTCAGGGACAGCCTTCAGCTCCAGGCCTGTCTCGACCGGGGCGTCCTCATGGGGCCCAAAGTGTGTCCCCAGCCCGTGCCCCCCCACCCCTCCCGAGCTGCTCTCGGCTCCTGATTACACCGGCCATGTTGGGCCACGGTCACTCTGTCCCATCCGCATGGACCTGGGGGCACAGAACACACCCCAGAAGAGGCATCACGCCGCACAGGGAGGCAGGAGGCCGGGGGTTGAGTGGCAACACCAGGCTCAGCACAGCAAGCAGAGTAGAAATTGCCCGTAAATTCTGGCCAATACGCGCCCAGGCCACGGGCACACTCCCTATGGCATGTTCTCCCCGGTCCATGCGCCCACATGTACATGACATGAAGCCTGCGACAATCAGGGCCCCTCCTTGGCGGGGTGGGCAGAGGCCTCTGCACCAGGACCTGCAGGGCTTCCCTGTGGCAGCGAGAGCGCCCCCTGCCTCCCCTGCTCAGGGCACAGTGTTCCCACAGGAGGCACCTGGCAGCAGCCCCTTCCCTGTGCTGCTGCCTCCTGCCACCAGGGGAGGCCAGGGACCCTCGCTGTTACCGCCCACCGCGCGGAAGTCCCGCCCCTTCCAAAAGTCAGCCAGGTGCCTGTGGAGCCAACAGCATGGAGGTGCGGGGACTGTCTGACCTGAGTGGCTGCTGGCAGCCTGGGGCCAGGGCAGCCTGGAGGCTTCTGCGGGGTAGATGGCGAGTGGGGGCCCCCGGGCTGAGGACCGGCCTGCTCAGGCCCTGGGTCCTCGGGGCGGCGGACCCTCGCTCTGCCCGCACCAGCGTCTGGGGGAGGCGCCTTCCTAGTCGGGTTTTGTGTCTGAGGAAGACGCCCCCTCACAGGCCAGGCCGCCCGCCTCCCTGTGGTGGGCACTGGACCCGGCCACGGCACTGCCCTGTGTGGCCCCACTCTGGGCTCTGCTCCAGGGCTTCCAGGGCCCAAGGCCTGTTGTGTCGGACCCGCATCCTCCTCAGCCACAGGGTTCGGCTCAGACAGAAAGTCCCGTGGGGAGTGAGAGCCACGGACCCCGACCTCCCGCTGCCCCACGTGGTCCAGGAGGTCACTGTGCACTTGGCGCTGCAGCCTTCCCCCATGGCAGGACGGACACCTGCCATGACGCACTCAGGGACGGCCTTCAGCTACAGGCCTGTGGCGACAGGGGCGTCCTCGTGGGGCCCAGAGTGTGTCCCCAGCCCATGGGCCGTCCCCGAGCTGCTCTGGGCTCCTGGATCCATCAGACAGCAGGTCTGCAGAATGTGTGCACGTCCCATCGGAATCACTGTAGGTGCTCGAGTAACTCCAGCCACATGAATGCTATTGCTCGTTTTAAAGGCTCTACTAAGCTCTATTTTATTTATTTTCATTTTTTATTTCTTTGGCATTTTCTGTCTCTTTTTCAAGAAAAAAGATTGTAAATATACTAATGTTACATGCAGTAAACAATATTTTAAGAAAAAGAATTTAAATATAACTAGAGGCCTGGTGCCCAGATTTGTGCACCAGTGGGGTCCCTTGGGCTGGCCTGCGCCCTCTCACTATCCGGGACCCCTCAGGACATGTCCGAGCCCCACAGGCCAGGTGAGGGTCCCCATGGGGCCTCTAGTGTGCATATAAGATCTTTGGTGCATCTCTTCCAGCCTTCCCTCTTCCTCCTTCCCTCTGAGATTCATCTTTCTGTTCAATGTTTCCATGCCTGAGCTTTGAGTGTCTGACCCCTAGTGGTCAGTGCACATCATAGCACTGGACCAAGAGTAGCTTAGGACGTTATATACACTGAGTGGCTAGATTAATATGACCACCTGATGTGTGTAGGCAGATAAGGCATACACTGCATTGTTTGGGATATGGAAGCTGAAGGCTTGGTCGAACATCTTTGCTGTCTGCAGTTACCAAATAAAACATCTCCAATTTGCACAGGAACACAAGGATTGGATAGTTGAGCATTGGAAAAAAGTCATGTGGTCCGAAGAATGATGTTTCCAGTTGCATCATGCAGATGGCAGAGTGAGAATTTGGTGGAAACAGCATGAAAGCATGCACCCCACATGCATGAGTACAGCCCTTCAAGCTGTTGGGGGCAGTGTTATGGTCTGGGGCATGTTTTCCTTGGCATGATTTGGGCCCTTTAATTGGTGTGGAACAACATCTGAATAGCACAACATACCTAAGTTCATGCTATCATGTTGAGGGCGTATCCCAATGGAGATGGCTTCTTCCAACAAGACAATGTGCCATGATGGTGCTCATATTGTGCAGGAGTGGTTTCAACAACATGAGAGAGGCTTTACCTTGCTTAGGTGGCCCCCACAATCACCAGATCTCAATCCAATTGAGCATTTGCGGGACGAAGTTAAAAGAACCATCAGGCAGCTGGTTCCACAACCATCAAATCTCACAGAACTGTACAGTGCTATTCATCAGGCATGGTGTCAGATTCCTCACATCACTTTTTAACATCTCGGGGAGCCAATGCCAAGAGGATTCGCCGCAGTACTGAAGGCAAAAGGTGGCCCAACGAAATACTGATGGTGTCATAATAATCTGGCCACTCAGTGTATATAGGCTTGTGGCCCAGTGCCCGAAATTCGTGCTTGGGGGCGGTGCGGTGTCTCTCAGCCCTGCCTGCACCCTCTCCAATCTAGGACCCCTTGGGGTGGTCTGAATGCTGGTTTAGGCATGATTTCAGGGATCGGGCCTAAACTAGCAGTCAAACATCCCTCTCAGCATCCAGGACCGCTGGCTCCTTACTGCCCACCTGCCTGATTGCCCCTAACCACTCTGCCTGCCAGCCTGTGTACCCGCAGCTGCCCCCCAGCCATCTGTCCTACCCTCAACTGCCCCCCACTGCCAGTCTGCTCACCCACCACTGGCCCCCAATGCTGGCCTGCTCGCCCCCAATTGCCCACAATTACCGGTCTGCTCCCCCCATCTGCCATTCCTGCTGGGCTGCTTGCCCCCCAACTGACCCCCCTGATGGCCTGCTTGCCCCCCAACTGACCCCCCTCATGGCCTGCTTGCTCCCAACTTCCCCCTACTGCCGGCCTGCTTGCCCGCTGCTGCCCTCTCCTCCTGGCCTAATCACCCCTAACCGCCTCTGCCTCGGCCTCACTACCATGGTTTTGTTCCAAAAGACATCTAGAACAAGGGTCCTCAAACTATGGCCCGCGGGCCACATGCGGCCCGCCGAGAACATTTATCAGGCCCGCCAGGTGTTTTTGCCGCTGCTGCCTGTCCTGCTTAGCAGCCAACTCGTCCCGGGCCCGCAGTGCGCATGCGTGGAATGTCTGAGGGACAGTGAACTGGCCCCCTGTTTAAAAACTTTGAGGACCTCTGATCTAGAAGGTCTCCTGGTCTAATTAACATATTAACCTCTTATTAGTAAAGATGTTATGTGCAATAAACATGAATATTTCAAGAAAAACTTTTAAATATAATATTACCTGTAATAAACATTAATATTTCAAGGAAAAAAGATTCAAATTATAATAATATTACCAAAACTATACTAACATAGTATATCACAAAAGTTGTAGGAAATATTAAAAATCTGCAAATAACAGGATTACTTCTATTATATTCTAAAATAGTTTTTGTTCTGGCTCTATTTTTTGTTCATCAGTTTACGTTTTTCATTATATTCCACAAATGAGTGAGCTCACATGATATTTGTCTTTCTCCAACTAGCTTATTTTGCTTAGCATAATGCTCTCCAGGTCCATCCATGCTGTTGCAAATAGTAAAAGTTCCTTCTCTTTTAGGGCAGCGTCGTATTCCATTGTATAGATGCACCATGGTTTTCTAATCCACTCATCTGCTAAGTGGGGCGCGTAGGCTGTTTCCAAATCTTAGCTCTTGTACATTGTGCTGCTATGAACAGAGGGGTGCATATGTCCTTTCTGATTGGTGTTTCTGATTTCTTGGGATATAGTCCTACAAGTGGGATTACTGGATCAAATGAGAGTTCCATTTTTAATTTTTTGAGGAAACTCCACACTGTCTTCCACAGTGGTTGCACCAGTCTGCATTCCCACCAGCACTGCAAAAGGGTACCGTTTTCTCCCCATCCTCGCCAGCACTTGTGTTTGTTGATTTGTTGATGATAACCATTCTGACGGGTGTGAGATTGTATGTCCTTGTCGTTTTGATTTGCATCGCTCTGATGATGATTGTCTGATATTTTGCTGCCTATGGATTCTTCTGCGTATGGATATATGCCTGATATTTTTCTGCCTACGGATTCTTCTAAGATTTTTATGGTTTCCCGCCTTATGTTTAAATCCTTTATCCATTTTGAGTTTATTTTTGTGTTTGGTGTAACTTGGTGGTCTAGTTTCTTTCTTTCTTTCTTTCTTTCTTTCTTTCTTTCTTTCTTTCTTCCTTTCTTTCTTCTTTCTTTCTTTCTTTCTGAATTGAGTTTAATGGCCTGGGTTGATTTCTGGATTCTCTGTTTGATTTCATTAGTCTACACGTCTGTTCTTGTTCCAGTACCAGGCAGTTTTGAGAACTGAGGCTTTGTAATATGGCATAACATCTGGTATTGTGAGTCCTCCCACCTTGTTGTTCTGTCTCAGGATTCCTGTGGCTATTCGGGGTCTTTTTAAATTCCATATGAATTTTTGAATAGTTTGTTGTAGGTCTGTGAAATATTCCGTTTGTATCTAAATGGGATTTTCATTGAACCTATAGATTGCTATCAGTGTTATGGACATTTTAATGATGTTGATTCTACCAATCCATGAACACGGTATATCCTTCCATTTGTTTATGTCTTCCTCTATCTCTTTTTTCAACATCCTGTAGTTTTCTGAGTACAGGTGCTTTACTTCGTGAATTAAGTTTATTCCTAGGTATCTTAATTTTTTTGGTGCAGGGGTAAATGGGATTGTTTTATTAGTTTCTCTCTGTGTGAGTTCATTATTGGTGGATTTTCTGAAACAGTCTGAGGAGTATACTAGTAGGTGCTAGTTCTTCTTTGAATGTTCGGTAAAACTCCCCTGTGAAGCCATGTGTTGGATGATTAGTGACTTTGACTATGTTTTCATAAGTCTCTTGGCCTTCTGTGTGTCCTCTTTCGAAAAATATCTATTTAGGTCCTTTGCCCATTTTTTGATTGGATTATTTACCTTGGTTTTGTTAAGCTGTAGGAGTTCTCTGTAATTTTTGGAGAATAAGCCCTTATTGGACATAACATTGGCAAATGTGTTCTCCCATGCAGTGGACTTGCTTGTTCTTTTGGATGATGCGTTTTCTTTTGATGTAGTCCCATTTGTTTCTTTTCTCCTTAGTTTCCATTTCCTTAGGAGTTGTATGGGTCAAGGTATTGCTGTACTTTATTTTAAAGACTTCAAATAAATTCAAAGTTTGAAAAAATTTGATGTAGTTAAGTAATTCCATTAGTGTGTTGAAAACATTCAACCATTCAAACATTCCATTTTATACATAATTTTTATATCTGTAGAATTCAAATTTCTCTTTTTGGAAATCTATTTCTGTTGATTTAGGAGAAAAAGGGAGAGGGAGAGATAGAAACATCAATGATGAGAGAGAATCATTGACCACCTGCCTCCTGCACGCCCCACAGTGGAGATTGAACTGGGCGTGTGCCCTGACCAGGATTTGAACCGCAACATTCTGCTTCCTAGGTCGACGCTCCACCCTGAGTCATGCCGGCTTGGCTAATTTCTCTTTTTTAAGTTCTATTTGAACATAATGTCGTGGTCATGGCTTGCTCTCCAGGTTGATGTTTAGTGAAAAGGCTCCAATTGGGAGTTTACAGGTTAAATGTATTATTTATTCAATTAGGAGTAGCCCCTGTCTATGGGCGCTGGCCTCTGTGAAGTCATGGTTCCCTCCTGCACATCTGCGCCCCTCCTGGAGGCTTCTAGCATTTAGTGTTTTCCTTCAGCAGTGACAGGTGTTTACGACACTCTGAGCTGTCGGGCCAAGCTCACGTGCACCCACAATTGAAGGCGCCCCCCATAACCTGCTCTACTCCCCTCCCCCAGGGTTCCTCTTCCAGCCCCTGTTCCTCAGAGTTTGCTCTTTTCCATCTAGTGGCTGTGTGGCCGGTCACGGCTGCTGGGTCTCTGGGTCTTCCTTCCCAGATCCCGCAGGACTGCGTCTGGCAGGCCTCCCTTCCGACTTTCCCTTCCACAGGGCTCCACGCCCCCACCTGGTGCTGCTCCCGCCTCCTCCTCCAGGCTCAGCTGCGCTCCAGAATGAGGGCTGTGGGATGTGCAGCGCTGCAGACAGATGTGCGGTGCTCTGTTTCCAAGAGCTAGACAGCTGCTGGCTGAGGCGGTCCCCCTGGACTGAGAAGGTGAGAGGGTGGCTCACAGGCAGGTCCCAGTGCTGTGGCGGGTTGCTCTGGGCTGCAGCCAGCAGTCCGCGTGGCCCTGTGCCAACCCTGCACACTCAGACCGGGTCTTACAGGGTATGTCCCGTGGCTGTGAGTGTCCTACCAGGTGTGCGTTGATGCGCTGGTTTGAAAAGGACTGACTCTTTCAGCATAAACGCCTCAGCTGGCTGACAAGAAGGGTCCCTGAGAGGAGCGCGCTGCCAGGATGGTCAGGTGTGTGCGATGATGCTGGGTCTGCTTCACTCCTGCAGGTCGGAGCTCCCTCTCTGGAGGCCGCGCTGAGGAAGTTCCATGACATCTATAGAAAGGGAAGCAGAGGCACAGAGGGTGGCAGCCGGCTCACCATCCTTGCCCTTTTGTATGACTTCCACCTGCTACAGTCTCTCCGCATCTCCTACATGTTGGAAAAACTGACTGGAACTTTCACAGAGAAAGATAAGGAACTGATCTTGTTCAGGCTGAGAAATGGGGATTTTCATTGAGAAAACACGATGCTATGTCCCTGGCAATGATCAGAGAGACCAGGGCAAAGCCAGCGGGGCAGGCAGCACGTTCCGGGTCCAGACCTGGGACGGTGGGTTCCTCGACCTGCCTCCTAAGTGCCTAAGTGCGCAGATGCTGAGCAGCAGGTGAAATAAGTGGGGAAATGCTGTGTGCCATGCACTAGCCATCTGTTATCGTCTGCTCCTGGGATGAAGATGTTTTTATCGTGAGTGTGTGAGCAAACCTTATTCCTTTACTAAAACTCGGGTCTTTTGTGAGTTAAGAATCGATTTAATTCACACTCATCTGTTCAACAAATGTTCACTGAGGAAGGCCGTGTGGCTCGGGGCTCAGGTGTCAGCGACCTGGACTTCTGGCTCAGCAGTGGACAGCAATGTGACCTGAGTCTTCCAAGCCTCAGTTTCCCCTTGTAGAACACAGGGCTGAGCAGAGCTCCTGTCTCTTTTCCTTTTGTGCAGATCAGAGATAGGGGAGGGCGGGGGAGCCCCGAGGGATGTGTGAGGAGCAGGAAGAGGGTGCGTGTGGGGCCCGCAGGGGAGCAGGGCAGAGGCCGTTGCAAGGACTTGGGCTTTGATCCTGGAGGCACCTGGAGGGTTCTGAGTGGGAAAATGGACTGGGAAGGGTTCGTGCTAACGGTCACCCTGGCTACAACATAGAAGAAGGAGGTGGTCAGGCAGGAAGACCCCCTTCAGGGGTCAGAGATGGTGGTGGGAGGATTAGCTCTGTGGTAGTGGACGTGGGTGTGGGAGAGGGTGTGGGAGTTGGAACTGACCAGGCGGAGAATGGGTGGGAGGGAAGGCGGGGTCAGTGCATGTTCTCAGCTGGGCCTTTAGTGGACAGCACTACATGCAGGAGACACAGGCTCAGAAGGGAGGACGGGACCATCCTGAAACGTGACATGCTCACTGGGATGTGCTGTGGTCTGAGCCCTCTGAGGACGCACAGCCCTTAACATACGCAGTGGACACTGTGAATGGGTGGGTGTGATGCTGTGTGAATGCTCTCACTGAAAAGTGAATACTTGGAGAAATCTCAGACAGGGCTCTCTGGGAGGTCTCTGAATTGTGCTTGGGACTTTTCTCTCAGTGTGACATTCTTTCCAGTTGAAAAGTTAAAGAGTGTACAGGCCAGGGGTGGGGAAGGAATGGCCAATGTCGTGGAGAGGAGGGGTGGCTCAGAGCCCAGGGCCAGGAGGGAGGAGTGCAGGGAGGGGGGAGAACCAGTGGGAGGAGGGGGGTGGAGGGGAGCAGGAGAGGGAAGGGGAGCTCTGTGGGTAGTGGTCCAGGCCCCGGTGGAGGTCTGGCGGGAGTCCGGTGCCGGGTCATGTTAAAAGGCTGCAGAGGCTGGAGTGGGGATGGTCTGCCTGCGACCATCGGGTTTATCAGCAGTGGTGGCCACGTGCAGAGTTGGTTTGTTTCTTCCCAAGTTGAAGTGATGACCATTTGAAATGGATGGCTCTCTCTTTCTTTTCTTTATGTTTTTAAGGTTCGCTGTGTGCTGGAAACGATGTTGGTTCTGAAGAGCAGTGGCATGCAGAGGATTCCGGGCTGTGAGCTGAGCCTGTGGAGAAACTGAGGAAATTGCTAAGAGGGGAAGTGAGTGCCCTGTGGACGTGGACCCACCGTGGAAGGCTGGGAGGTAGTTGGAGCCGCGAGTCGGGTGCCCGGCCTGGTCAGCAAGAGTTGCGAGGGAGCGAATGGCAGCTGTGTTTCTGCGGTGAGACCCTGTGAGGGGCCCGTGTGCAGTGTGTCCCTGTGAGATCAGCATCCCCCACACTTAGCCGGTGGTGCTGGACTCGGCTGTGCAGCAGAATCACCATAGACCTTCTGACCACTTTGGAAAAGGGCCCACCAGAACCGGAGGCGTTAGCCCAGCAGGAGAGGGGCTTGTCTATGTAACCTCCCCAGGTATGTTTACGTGGGGCCACAGCAGAGACCCACCGCCCTCTCCAGTCAGGGCGTCCTCTACCCTTACTTCTTTATTCATTTTTTTTGAGGAGAATTCTTATTTTATATATACTTTTATTGACTTCACAGAAAACTAGAGACAGAGCGCGAAAGAGAAACGCCAATGATGAGAACCATTGATTGGCTCTCTCCTGGACACCCCGCATTGGGGATGGAGGCCACAACTGGGACATGGACCCCAACCTGGAAGCCAACCATAACTGCCTGGTTCTGGTTCATAGGTTGACACTCAACCACTGGACCAGGCCGACAAGGCTCGGGTGCCGGTAAACCTGCTTGTATAAAGAAAAGAATGGTATTCCTGGTTTAGTTAGCTTCAAGGTATTCTTTGAAACTATTGGAGAAGTTGCTAAGAATTGATAACTGAAAATTTGAGAATGACTTTCTACGACCTAATGGAACCCACTTTTTCTTTAAATCCTATGGCAAGGATGTGCTTATTGATTTGAGAGAGAAAATCATTGATGTGAGAGAAAAGCATCAATTGGTTGCCTCTCATACACACTCCCACTGGAGACTGAACGCCCAACCTAGGTATGTGCCCTGACTGGGAATTGAACCCACAGCCTTTCCGTGTAGAGAATGATGCTCCAGCAAACTGATCCACACCGGCCATGTCGTGGACCAATTTTTAGGAAAGAAAACGTTCTGTGACTCCTAACCTTTGTGCATATCCGTGGTCCAAAATACAGCTCAGTCCATGGGAGTTCATGGAACACCTTGATGACTTTGAGTTGAGTGAATGAGATGCAATGTGTGCAATGTGCTCATCACTGTGCCAGGCTTGTGCTCACTCTTTTGTGGTTTCAGTTGGCCTCATCCTGTTTTCTGTGTCATTCTTATGTATTTTCCTTAAAAATAGCACTAGGTTCATAAATTTTGCATCGTTTCTCTAAAATGTTGGCCCTGAAAACGGGGAGCAGAGAGTCTGAAATTTTATCATCCAGTTTATATCCCTTTGGCATAAGCTCATCAATTCAACTGTTCTTGAAATCTTGTTTTGCATAATGATAAATAATTTTCATTATCTCAAGATTCCTAAAAGTATATGTTATCCGCTGTGTTCTCACTTCAGGTCACTGCATCTATAAATTTGTTTCCAGGTTAGATCACATTTCGTTGGACATGAATTGAAATCTCATCATGCTGCCCACAAATGAAGGCGGTTAGATTTATGGAATAGCTTCTGTACGAGGAATTGATTGAGATAGTTATGAAAAAGTCACCACTTTAGGTGGGATTTTTTTCAGTTTTGTTCTTTTGTTCGGGGCAGGAATAGACTGCTGGGGACTCGCTATGATTACAAGGAATATGAATGGTGCTCTGTTAAGCATGATTGTTCTGTTCTAATGAGGGAAAGCACGTTCTGATCTGGTGGAGAGTTGTCCGCCCTGGGACATGGGAGCTAACAAGGGAATGCAGGCCACCCTCCTTTCTGAGAAAGGCCTAGATCAGCAACCTCGTTGCCTGTAATCTGGTCCCGGAGCCACCCGGCCTCTGCCAACACCCAGCCTGAGTTGCCTGTAACCTGTAACCACTATACCTTCCTACATTCCCAGGCCTGAAATGTCTGCTTTCCCGTGGGATCTTTGTCCTTCTACCCAAGATAAGCAGCTGGCTTATTGGGGGTGGGGGACAGGGGGTAGAGCAGACGTTTGTGGGTGACCTGCTGCTCTCTCCTGCTGCTGCATTCATGGAATAAATGATCTCAACCCTGTCTCTGCTTCATTGGCTCAAGGAGTGACCAGCAGCTCGGACCCATTGCTTGTCCAGATTCACTTTCAGTAATTTTATAACAGTCATTGGATCTGGATAATGAATCGAAATGCTAATCAGTACTCTCCCCCCACCCCCAATCTAAGTCCAAAGATTTCATCTACTTTAAACAATTTAAATTTGTCTTAAATTAAGAATGAGTTTTTTAATTCACCCAAGTAAACCATTACTAGTTTAGAAATAATTGATTGGCAGCCTAAATGTTTAAATTCTGTTCTGAGGGTGCCTGTATATTTGTTCTCTAAATGTCTTTCTTGCATGTGCTAATTTAGTACTCCTTGCACTGAAAGCTATGTACAAAGTCCTTTTGTTAAAATATTTTCCAGTCCGGCCGGCATGGCTCAGTGATTGAGTGTATCACTACGACCAGGAGGTCACCATTAGATACCCAGTCAGGGCATATGCCCTGGTTGGGGGCTTGATCCCCATTATGGGGCGTGCAGGAGGCAATTGATCAATGCTTCTCTCTCATCATTGATGTTTCTCTCTCGCTATCTCTCCTTTCCCCTCGGAACTCAATAAAGATATATTTTTTAAAAATATATAAAGTATAGCCCTAGCCAGTTTGGCTCACTGGATAGAGGGCTGACCTGGGGATTGAAGGGACCCAGGTTTGATTCTGGTCAAGAGCATGTACCTTGGTTGTGGGCACATCCCCAGTGGGGAGTGTGCAGGATGCAGCTGATCGATGCTTCTCTCTCATCAATGATCCTAACTCTCTATCCCTCTCCCTTCCTCTCTGTAAAAAATCAATAAAATATATATTTTTAAAAATATATATGTATATAAAATATTTCTCAAATATATAGCTTTACTTTGTTCATTTTTCTTATAAACTACACATTAGTGAGTGGTCTGTCAAATTGTTTTTTAGGCAATTGACTGGTGGACTTGAGGGGTCTTACGTATGAACTATTGACAGTCGATGGTGAGAATTTCCGAGCTGGGCTCTGTAGGTAAGACTTCACAAAATAAAATGATTGTGTAGTTCCCTGAAAGGAATGAATCAAATTTCTGTAATGTGGCTGATGGGAAAAAATAATTTTTTGAAACATAGACAGACATATCAGAATGAAGTGGTTAATTTCCATTGATAATGGTATAGGATCTATAAACATAACCTTTATGTTTCTTTATATTTTATGTGCCAGATAGATCTTAATCTTGATGGGGAGAGTGTCCTAATTTTTGCGTATTCCTAAAGCAGTTGGCATGGGGCATGAGCCTCTGGCAGAGCCGTTTAGAATGCTTGGCCTAGAGCAGTTTGGTTGGGGAGCCATGGAGACAGTGGAATGTTAGGTGTGAGGTCGGTGGGCGTGGAGTTGGAGGGTGAGGAGTTGGTGGGTGCAGAGTTGGTGGTGCGGAGTTGGTGGTGCGGAGTCGGTGTGAATTGTCAGTGTGTGAAGAGTCGGTGTGAAGAGTTGGAGTAAGAAGAGTCGGTGGTCGTAGAGTCGGTGAGTGCAGAGCCTCTTCCTGTGTGAGAAGGGACTGTCCCTGCCTCCCCCTCAGGGCTCTTGTGAGGAGTGACTGTGCAAGGACAGAGGGCACCTGGCGCAGGGCCGGGGATGGGCAGAGAGACGGTGTCCAGGTGACTCCTGAGTCTGTGAGCAAACCCTTCCCGCTGCCAGGCTTTGACCAGAACCGTGTCCACTGGCGGCAGGTCCACGGCTTCCCTTCTACCAATTGGGATCCCTTGGCCTGGCCTATGGGAATTCGGCTGAAACTGGCTCTCTGACAGCCCCTGAGGAGTCCCAGATTGCGAGAGGGCATAGGCGAGGCAGTGGGACTCCACTGGTGTATGATGAGGGCGGGGAGGGACACAGGAGGTTGGCTAGTGGGGAGGGACCCTGGGAGGGCCCCAGGGCATGTCAGGCCTGTCTAGTTCAGCCCCAATCAGCCAGACCCCAGCAGCAAGCCAACCTGCCAGTTGCAGCGTCGGCCCTCCAGTGGTCAGTGCACGTCATAGCAAGTGTTGAGTGGCCTTAGCATATCATTCGTGTATTATGCTTTCATTGGTTGAATGGATGACCGGACACTTAGCATATTAGCCTTTTATTCTATAGGATGTTAAAAAAAAACAACAAACAAACAAACAAACAAACAAAAAACAAACAAACGGATAGGGCCTGACTGCTGTGTTGCTTTCTGTAAGGATGGATGTAGGTGGGTGACTGGCAATAAGGGTCTCTGCTGGCAACTAGGATGTGGGTCGAGCTGTGATTTGGGAGTCCCTACAGCAATTCCAAGACATGGTAAACCAGCTAAGGGGCCTGAGAGCCGCCCGTCCTCCTGTCACCTGCTTTACAGCCCTGTGCTGTGCGTCACTTTGCTCAGACACCACAGAGGCCTCATGGGTCTTCATCACCTACCACTGGGTCAGCATGTCTTTTAGTGGCTGTAGGTCTCCCAGCAGGACCCTGTGCTGGAGTCCCTTCTGTGCAGCTGTGCTCTAGGAAGTGAGCAGGTGCATGGAGGCCCTTCATCCTGGGGAATGAGGGTAGCTGCCCTGGGGCGGGGCAGGCCAGCGGGTTCCATGGTGCGCATCCTCAACCCACCCCTCTTCCTGCACTAGGATCGTGGACACATCCCCCAGCAGTTCCTTGAGGAGCTGCTGGGGGACATCATGGCCCTCGAGGCTGAACAGGTCCAGAGGAGGAACCAGCCCGCCCACCTGAGCTGGGACCTGGAGCAGCTGATAGAAGGTAGGCAGCAGCCCCTGGCGACGGGGAGCCAGCCTGGCTGTGGCTTCTCCCTCACCCAGGGAGCTGAGCCCTTGGCTCTGAATCTCCTGGGTCAGCCCACCCTCAGGCCAAGTCAGTAGGGTGTGATTCAGGGGCCATTTGGGACCGTTTCATTGCCATTCTCCCCAAGGGGAACATGAGGGCCCTGGCAGCCTCAAAGTCAGGACATGAACTACAAGTAAGTAGATTCAGATTTCTCAGCGCCCGTGTGGACAGTCCCGGGAGCTTCCAGATGACAGCACGCTGACCCCAGAGGCTGTCTTAGATCTGTCCGTGGGGGATTGAAAGCTCTGGATGGCAGGAGCTTCCCCAGTGCTCACTCACCTGCATTATAACAGAGGCCTGGGCTGATTTCCTCCATTCATGTCCTCCTCGGGCAGATGGCTGCAGTCTGCACTCTGTCTCCCTGGGCAGAGACTGCTCAATGACCTCTCCTCCCGAAGGACCTCACCCACGGGTGGCAAGTCCTCGACACACGCGCCCCAGATCCGCTACCCCCCGCAGGCATACTGGTCAATGACCGTGCCTCCCACTCCCCAGCTGAGCCACCCAGACCCCCCCCCCCCCACTCTGACGGCTGGCCCGGACCATGCCATGTCTTTGCCGTCTCTGTGAGTCTCTGAAATCCTTGACTAGACAGTCAGGTTAGAACTTGGTAAAAAGTGGTTCCAGCAGTTCCACCGTCTGGAACTTCTGCTTTGGCCTCTCCACGGTCACCTGCCTTCTTCTTAAGCTCTGGATGGCTACCCTACCGGCCCCCAGCTGAGCCAGCACAGGGGCCACAAACAACAGCGGCAGCACCTTGTGTACGACACCCAGCTGACCATCCCCGGCCCTCACACCTTGGCCTCAGGGTGGGGGGGTGGCCGTCTGGGGGGATGGTCCTCTCGGGGCCAGAGTCAGAGAGGGGAAGTGGAGGCCCTGGAAGCTGGGCTCTGACTCCACTTTGCTCTTCAGCCTGCACGCGGATCACTGATTTGGAGGAGAATACCCATGCCCTCCGGGGCACAGTAAAGACGCTGCAGGAGGAGAACCAGCAGCTCCGGAAAGAGGTAAAGGTGGGCGGTGTCCGGAATAGACGGGCAAGCCAGTGGCCAGGTGTCCCGTGGGGTGACAGGTTT
The DNA here is from genome assembly GCF_964212035.1 of Myotis nattereri. Lineage (NCBI taxonomy): Eukaryota > Metazoa > Chordata > Mammalia > Chiroptera > Vespertilionidae > Myotis > Myotis nattereri. The sequence continues at coordinate 10,049,253 of NC_138085.1, forward strand.
GGGGTTTGTTCTCAAGCCAAGTTCACTCTGTGACCTGACTGTGGCACGGGCTGGGTCTTTGGCTCTGCAGCTGGAAGAGTTGGGGACCCAACTCACCCAGGACAAGGCCAACAGCCAAAAGGAAGAGCTGGAGGGAGAACTCCAGTCTAACATCGCCAACACCGTGAGGCCCTCCAGGGCCACGCAGGTAGGCCCTCCAGAGCGCATGTCCCCCTGGCGCCCCCGCCTGCCCGAGGGAGCCTCCGGGATCACAGCCGTGTCCTGGTCATTGATCAGTGATTCCTGCGTGACCATATTCCCTCGCTCAGCTGCAGCTCAGACCAGCAATTCTCAGCCGCTGCCGGCCGCGGGGGCAGGTGTTGCCTCCCAGGGACACTGGCCATCTTGGTGGTGGTTGACAGGACTGAGGGGAGGAGGAGGGCGGTGCTGCTGGCTGTGCCCATTCGATGGTTGTTCCGTAAATATCAGGGTCAGTTGGCTGCTAGTGTTGTTCAGATATTCTGTATCCTGACTGCTGTGCTATGTACTTTTTCTTTTTCTTTTATTTTTAAAATATTTTTATTGATTAAGTTATTATTTTTTGTGTGATTAATCACTATGCTTTTATTATGTTCAATTTGTAACAATGAAATTGGGGGTCACCGCAACATGAGGCACTGTATTAAAGGGTCACAGCATTAGGAAGGTTGAGAACCACTGGTTTAAGGTTTATTTCAACCTCGATTGCTGGCCCCTACCTATCCTGGCCCTGTTCCAAGCTTGGGCAGGAGGCAACCAACTGATGTGTTTCTCTCACATCGATTCTTTCTTTCTTTCCCTCTCTCCCCCACTCTCTATAAACATCAAATATCCTCTCGGGTGGTAAACGTGGTCGGGGGTGAATGTTCTTGAGCATCCCCAGGAAGGCCTACGGGGATGCTGCCTCCACATTCTGGAAGGTGTTCTGGACTCTGCCAAACAGGATGAAGGATTTCTCCTCCAGATCCATGAACCCCAAGTGGTTCTCATCGAACAGGATGACGACTCCAGGGTAGCGCCAGTGTGAGGGACATACGGGAACAGTTTCCATGCCATAGAAACACATCCTGCAGGTCCAGGGGTAGTTCTGGTCCCTTGGGCTCACGCCCACAGGCAGAACAAACGGGACAGGCTGCTCCTCTGCAGCTGCAGCCCCGGACTCCCCGACGCTGGGCTGGGCGGGGTTCTGCCAGCCATGGCCCTCGCTTTCCTCGGTCCCGTCTTCTTGCTGCTGCTGCTGCTCCTGGAGCACCTGCTCCTCCATCTCCCGGACCACGCGGGAGAGCTCGTGGAAGTCGCGGAAGATCTCGCCATCTCGCAGCTGGATGCAGCGCGTGAGGTGGATCTCTAATATGTGGAATGCGATTCCCGTGCTGTGCGTGAGCCTGGCACACTTCCCGAGGAAGCTGAGCATGAAAATCGTGAGGCCCAAGCGATCCGATCGCATTTGCCTTGGAAGAGGCCTGGCCTGATGAGGTGGTCCGGGTGGCTGGGCGGGAGGTAGAGGCGGCGGTAGGTCCGGCAGTGATGCTGCACTGTGACATTCCATATCAGCGCCTGCCGTCCCGAATTCCTCCCTAAGCCGCGTGGGTGAATCCCTTCGGTGGTCTCTCTTCTGGCACTGGCTGGTGAGCCTGTCCTTCCGAATCTGCAGGTGGCGGCTGTGGGGCCTGCGGTGGCGGCCTTCCATGCACTCCACCGTGGCTGATTTCCGCTCCGTCAGGCGGATTCGGAACGTGGGCTTGAATTGCATTGGGCCGTCCACATGGGTGTTAAGACCAGGCCTGTACGTCCAACCAGTAATGCCTAAGCCGTCCACCGCTACATACAGCAGTGTTTTATAGAGCTCAATATCTCGCCCGCACAAACCCAAAATGTGTCTGTCTGGGTGGAACAGCTTCGCATAGACTTCTCGGTAAGACGTGCCTACTGCCTCCAGATTCTGCAAGGTTTCACAAACGCCAAACTCCTCCAGGCAGCGCTGTCTCCAGATGTTGTCGATGTGCAGGGTGCGGCGGAATTTGGTGCAGACCTGGGCCAGGCTGGCCAGGTCGGTGACTGGGAGCGAGGCACAGATAACCACCAGCATCTCCACCCGCAGGTCCTGCAGCGAGCAGTGCAGGGGCAGCCTGGGGATTGCGATTCTTCCACTCCCCACCCAGCACCCCGCTGCGGTGTCCGCCTCCAGGTGCTTTTCTGCTGGGGCCCGCTTGCCCTCGGCCGCTGCCTTCTCAGCCGGGCCCTGGCTCTTCTGAGGACACCGCTTGCCCTGGGCCTTTGCCATCTCAGCCGGGCCCTAGCGCTCCTGAGGACACCCACATCCCCGCGAAGAGTCCAAGCCGCAGAGGCAAGCGCACTCCTCCATGCCTCCTTGCTTACCAGCCACCACAGTCGATTAAGTTATTACATATGTGTCCATATCCCCACATTGCCCCCTATTGGTGGGGGGAGGGAACTCATGCTCTCAGCCCCGTGTTGTCCGTGTCCATTGGTTAGGCCTATATGCTGGCATAAAAGTCCTTTGGTTGATCTCTATGTCCTTTTAAAAAAATAGGCTTTTACATGTGGTCACAGAGGGCAGCCAAGGAGCTGATCCAGAGAGCGGGCATCCTGTGCCCCTAAAGGTCCCGAGTGTGGAGAGGGGGCAGGGCTCCCGTAGCACCATGTGGGCCCGGCCAGCGCAGTTCCTTCAGTGCTGGGAGAGCCGCACTCAGCACGGCGGGTGCTGCCTGCCCCGAGGGTCCCTGCTCTTTTGGGGTCTGCACTTGCCCTGCTCTTGGCCCCTCACTGCGTGTGGGGGTGCAGGGATACGGGGTCTGTTACTCCCCGGGGCCGGCACCCAGTTAGGCATCCTCACCTTTTCACTCTGGGCAGGAGGATCCTTCTAGTCTGGGCCCCCAGAACCAACAGGGGGCCGAGGAGAGGGAGCTGGAGGAGCCGGGGCAGCAGGACAAGCAGGTGCCCGAAGCCCAGGAGGCCCTGAAGCAGGAGCAGGAGGCCAAGGCCCTGGCCGCCGCCAGAGAGAACCACGGAGAGGAGGAGAGGCTGCGGCAGGAGAACGACAGGTACCCGCCCGCCCCTGCAGCAGCATCTCCGCCTTCAGTCACACCAGCTCCCTCAGCTCCCGCTGCGCTCAGCTCAGGGGAGTCCCCTGGTAATGGTGCCCTTTCACCTGCCCTGTCACGGTCACAGCTGATGGTCAGGAGGGAAGGGCCTCCAGCTGGTGGCTGGGATGGAGCATCGTCCAGGTGTGGGTGACCACCCCTCCATCATGGATGATGGGGATGACTGTGTCGGGCACGGGCATCTTCATCCTCTCTCACCAGCCATTCCAGAAGGACATATGCTTGCTCCCCGTCATTCCCGCGTTCCCTGTTGGCGAACTCACCTCCTCGTTGAGATACACTTGTCACCCCGCATCGGTCCCCATGGCCTGTCAGGGGCCTGTCCATAGGGCGAGATCCTGGGATCGCCTGATGTGCACATTTGCAGCTGCGGTTGAACAAGGCCTCTGACTCCTGCCTGTTTCAGCTCTCACACTGCACACGAGCGTCCCTTCTGTGGTCCATGGAGTGACATGGAGTCCTCTTCTCTTGCTTTTTGGTGGCGATTTCGCTGTTTGAAACGGCCCCCAGGTGGAGTGCTGCAGTGCTTCTAGTGTCCCAAGTGCACGCTGCGCTGGGCCTCAGGGAAAATATCCGAGTGGCACATGAGGGTCGTTCAGGCCCGAGGTCTGGTGCTGTTGGCTGTCCCAGTGAGCATATGGCACAAAGCGTCCTTATGTCTTGATTGGTTGACAGAAATGTGGCCAGAGACTCACAGGAACTGGTGGGGACAGTTGCAGTCTACACTGCTCAGTGCTCGCGGGGGCTCCCTAGGACATTATACCGCGAATCCTGAGAATTGACTGCGTTTTTATCCTTCTCTTCAAACAGATGAGGAAAGAGGCTCAGAGAGATTCAATAACTTGTTCGGGCCAGTCCTGAGTGTAGTGGCCCAGTCAGGACTCAAATCCAGGTCTTGTCTCAGCCCAGTGGCCTGACCACGTGAAGCCTTCCTTCGCACAGCCTTGTTTTAATATGTTTGGGGCTACACAGTCAGGTGCCTGTGGGGCCAGGCAGGTCCAGCAGGTGGGGAGGGAGTGTCAGCGGCAGGGCAGGCCCTCGTGGAGAATACACACCCTCTGAAGGCGGTCAGCTGCGGGGCGGACCCGGGCTGCCAGGCCATCCTTTTGTTTCTACTTTTTTATTCTTCTTATTATTTAATCCTCATCCCAGGATACTTTTTCCATTGCCCTTCTGAGAGAGAGGGAGGGAGGGCTGGGACGGAGGGAGGGAGAGAGAAACAGCGATGGGAGAGACACATCTATTGGATGCCTACAGCACACACCCCTCTATGCCAGGGAGCAATCCCACAGCACAGGGACATGCCACTGGGAATCCAACCCGTGACCATTCCGGACACAGGCTGATGCTATCACTGCTGAGCTGCCCCTGCTAGGGCCTTTGCTTGATGCTTTCTCCCCACCCTCCCAGAATCTCGGTAGCTGAATGTTGATGTGAAACGGAACATTTTTAGAAATATTGAATAACTAATTACTTTAAATTAAATCACGGAGACTGTGTGGGCCTCACAGGGCCCATCTGTGTTCACATGGAGTCCATGAGCCTCTGGTCGTTGAGATTTCAGGTAGAACCCTTACTCCTGGAAAGCCAGTCGGGTAATTATGCCCATGATAATGATGATGATGATGTCAGTGGCTTTACATAATGCTCCAGAATCTCTTATTTGTGTTAGGAGTTGGGATCAGAAAGGGTCTTGGAATTGGGGAGAAGAGCTCGGCAAAGGCAGAGTTTCAGAGCAAAGATGATCTGATTCCAAGTTTTTCAAAAGTGTTTCAGTCGAAGAACCCTTTTTCCAAGGAGGCAGACATGCAAAGCCTTCCATGGGAAGGATTTTTCACACGCTGCTCTGTTGAATTGTGTCTGAGCCTGCCTGTCCTGTGTCCCAGCCCAGAGTGTGGCAGCCGGGGTGGCCGCATAGAACCCCAACGGACACAGTTTAAGAACCTCTGAATGTGCTCAGCCCTCATTTCCACAGGGGAAACCTGAGGCCCAGAGAGGATGGGGGTGTGATTGAGGTGTATGTGGGACAGAGGCTGGGAGTGCTCCTGAGCCCTGGGCCATGTGGCTCTCCACCCACAGGCTTACTTCCTGGACTGAGCTGCTTCAGGCGGAGCAGGAGGAACTACGCTCCCACAGGCAGGAGCTGCAGGCCTCCATAGAGGAGGTGGAGCAGAAGATGCGGATCTGGGAGGCTGAGTACCAAGACCTGAAGGCGGAGCAACTGCCCAAGGAAATCTTGCTCTACAAGCTGAGCATGCTGTGTGAGGTGAGGCCGGGGGCTGGTGGGCTTCAGGACACCGGGCCTGAACCCGGGGCTGACAGCCTGGGGCTCAGCCAGGTCCGAGTGGGTCCTCATTGGCATCTGTGCCCAAACACTGTGTGGGAATGTCACCCAGAGGCCGAGAGGAAGCCAGAGGCATTTAACAGGGACAAGCACCTTGGCTGGAGGGGATGTGTTAGAAAAGACCTCTCACCAACCTTTGCTTTTGTATTTTTTAAAGCCATTTTTCTTGATTTGAGAGAACAAGGGAGAGGGAGAGAGATGGAAACATCTATGAGGACAAAGAATCGTGGTTCCGCTGCCTCCTGCACCACCCCCGCGGGGCGCCAGCCCACAACTGGGGCATGTGTCCTTGACCGGATTCGAACCTGGGACCTTTAGTTCGCAGTCCGATGCTCTCTCCACTGTGCTAAACTGGTTAGGGCCTGACCTTTCCTTTTCGCAGGGCCGGGGGGGTGGGGGCCGTGCATGGAAGCAGCTAAGTGCTGTTTTCATTCTGTCCTCGCGGCTGAGCTCTTTGCTCTGTGCTCCCCGTGTCATCTCACTGAATTCTCACAATGCTTTTGTGAGCTGGCGCCCATCCTCATCCTCTGAGGTTGGGTCTGAACTCAGTTTGTTTGAAGCCAAAGCTTGGGCTTTCCCGCCACTCCAGCCCGATGATGTTCTGGGTGGAGAGTTGAGCAACCTCAGCCCCGAATTCCTATCCAGCCCGGCATTTATTTTTCTGATGTCAGAGAGAGGAAGGGAGAGGGAGAGAGGGATGGGAACTTCAATGAGGAGAGAGAACCTCTGATGGGCTGCCTCCTGCACGCCCTGTACTGGGGATCAACCCCTCATCCTGGGCGTGTTCCTTGACCAGGCATCTCTTTTGTGAACTCCTGGTGCATGGGGGGCCGCTCCACCACCTGAGCCACACCCTTTGGGCTGCTTCCTAATGAGATACTTTACATTCCTTTTGAAAATGGCTGTCAAGTCCTCAGAGCCTCTTGTACATTTTGCACTGATGGCGCCTCTCTGCTCAGACTGGCTGTGTTTTCAGTGCTCAGTGGCCACACGTGGGCAGGGCTGCGCGACTGGCCGGTGCACTCGGCCATCCCCATGTCATTGGCTGTGTTGGTCCTTGCGACTGGTGAAGCTCATGCCGAAATGGCCATGTTCATGCACGTGGCCCTTTTCTCCTTTTGGGAGCAGTTTCCCAGCAGTGGAGTCACAGGGGCCCGTGGTGTTGAGGACATTGTTGATCTGTGTTTCAGTCGCTCACCCTTGCGGAGAAGGACTGGCAAGAGGAGAAGTGTCGCCTGAGGAAGGAGATAGACACCTTGAAAGAGCTGAACCAGATCCTCCTGGACGCATGGGACCAGCACTGCACTGAGAACGTGTAAGGGGGAGGGGTGACCGACACCTGTCCGCACAGGGCTGCGGGCTTCCAGCTCCACGCCCAGGCCTCCACGTTCTGGGCAGAGAGCCCGCCGGCGAACTGGTGTCCCCAGGGCAAGGGAACAGACCATCTTCCCAGTGCAGCCTGCTCTCCTCTCCCCGGAATGGCTCTAGAATTCTGCAAGGAGCGGTGGTTGGATTTTGCTGGCTTCAACGACATGGCCCACTGCCAGCCGCTTCTTAATCTGCTTTTGGAATTAAGCTCAGTTTAAAAATGATGACAGAGGCAAAGAGAGGTACCTAGGGAAGCCATCCAGGTCGCGGATTGAGCCCGTTCTCTGTCTGATTTCCGTTTGAGGGGCTGGAGAGAGGGTTGTGGGTGCGCCCCGGTTGTCCTCCCTCTGCTGACATGACACGGACCTGGCTGCTCCTTGGTGCTACAGCAGGTCTCCTCACGTGTTAGGGTTCCCGGACCCACGCCACAAGCTCCCCTCCCCATCTTCCCCCCTCGGCGAGCTTGACGGTCATGAGAACCGTGATGTCATAGTCCCCGGAAAATGCCGGCCCTTCTGGGCCAGGTCCCAGCCAGGGCCGATGAGTCCATTGACACGTTTTATATAAAACCAGACTGTTCTTTCTTTCTCCTCTGTTTCCAGCGACACCCGGCAGACTATGCCTACAGGAGAGGCGGAAGAGGACAGAATTGGGGCTCCAAAGGAGGCTCAGTGTCCTGCTCCTAGGAAGTGAGTTGATTTCAGCAGCAGGAACTTCAACTCAGAACAGGAAGCTGCTCTTTCACGAGTGGGGAAAGCCATGTGGAGCAGTGCCCAGTGTGTGGGGCCCGCACCTTCCCCTCTAGGGCAGGTCCCCTGAGCGCACCTCCCTCCCAGCTCTGAAAGAACTGAGAGTTTCTTTCCGGCCTTCCTCGGGGTTATCCTCTGAGGGTGGGGAATGCCAGCTGCCATGTCCGGTTGAAGGGGCAGAGAGTCTGGATTAGAGCCACTGAAGCAGGACTATCAGGCTGTGTCTCCAGGTTTCAGGACCTAGAAAGCCATGTTTCTGTTTTGGGAAGGAAGCGTGGGCCGGACACCTGGGCCAGCACCCATGGTCTTCAGTCACAGGAACCTCTTGGTCTTCCCTACATTCCTCTGGAGTCTCTGGACGCCAGGGTGGTTCTCAAACACGTTCCCTTCTGCAGAGCAGCAGCCCCGGTGGTGGGCGGCTCGGTCCCCGAGGCTGCGGGCTTCCGTCAAGCAGGCCTTCCCCTGCGTCCGGGCCTGAGCCCCAGGAGCTGGGCCTTCAGATTGTCCTGCCCCAGCCCAGCCTTGAGGGCAAATCACCATGAATCCTGCAAGGGCTCTCTGTTGACATCACAAAACCACATAATTTCCCACCCTCCTCCTGTCCCTTGTGTTGGTAGGGACATTGAGGCCTCGATGAGGAAAGTACTCGAGTTGAGTCAGCAAAGTGTCGCTCTGTGGCAGAGCCAGGATTAGAACCAGCTGCGGTTCTTCTTGTGACATTAGAATGCCTCCATTTCCGGTTAGCTGCACTGTAGGACCCTTTAAGTTCACTGTTTTCATTGATTCGTTTTTATTTTACTATATATATATATATATATATATATATATATATATACACACATATATACATATATACATGTATATATATATATGTATATGTATATATATTAGTATATTTTAACTGAATTCAGAGAAGATGCCTGAGGGTCAGAGGGAGAAACATCAGTGATGAAAGAGAATCATTAATTGGCTGCTACCAGCACACCCCCCACCGGGAATTGAGTCTGTAACCCGGGTATGTGCCCTTGACCAGAATGGAGCCCAGAACCCTTCAGTCCATAGAGTGATGCTCTACCCACTGAGCCCAACCGGCTAGGGCTATTTTAATTTTGCTCAATCCTCACCTGAGGATTTTTTTTTCATTGATTTTTGGAGAGAGTAGAGGGGAACAAAGGGTTGGGGGGAAGAGAGAGAGACATCAATGAGAAGACATCAATATGAGAGACACATTGATTGGTTGCCATCCAGTACATACCCCCAGTGGGCCCAGGGATAAAACTGCAACCCAGGTACAATCCCTTGACCCAGAATCAAACCCTTGACCCTTCAGTGCTTGGGCCACTGCTCTAACCCCTGGGGAACACCAGCCAGTGTCCACTCTTTTTCATCCACATGGCCCACTGGGCCCACCCTGTTCCCCCCTCACCCAGATTCCTCTGTGCCCGGAAGGGGCTAAGTCTGCCCCCCTGTCTCACCTATTGGGAGCTCCAGCGGGAAATGAGGAGGCCCTGACTCTCCCTGACATGGCCCTGGGATGCACAATTGCCAGCTCACCTAGGTGAGCACAGCACCTCTCGCGGTGCCTCCCGGTGACGCAGAGTGGAGGCTGCATGTGAGGTTCTGTTTCCCGAGAGGCTAGTGCGGGTTTCTGCCACAAGGAACGCTTCTCCCGTCCCTGGGTCTGTGCGAATGAACTGCCAATGGTGCCCCACGCCCTGAGGCCACATGGGATGATCCTGGTGCTGGCGATGCAGATTCGTGGGGAACCTGGTGCTGAACCCCAAGGGAAGGGCTGCTTCCCCGGCTGGAGGGGCAGTGGGGGTTGGCAGTGTCCTAACCCTCTACTCCTAATAGGAAAAAGCGCTGGAGTCGAGCCAGAGCCTTCCTCAAATTGTTCCAACGCCAGAGAGGCCGCTCACGAGGACAAGCCAAGTCACCCGCAGATGGCCGTCCTGGGCCCCTGGAGGCCACCCCATCATGCTCACACTGGGAGGAGAAGGGAGACGCCCGCAGTGGGCCCCCACCAAAAGGTAGGAGGGGCTGGCCTGGCTGCAAGAGGGCAGTGAAGGGGAGGATCTCAGGCCTTCCTCAAGGTCAGGGCAGAACCGACGAGATGCGAGCTGGGTGCGCACACGTGCGCTTGGAGCCTGAAGGGGGCTCCGCACGCCCTCGTCTGCCCCCTCAGGTGTGTGAACACCCAAGTAGAACATGTAAGCCCACGTCACTGTGGAGGCAGTTTCATCCAGATCCATTTAGTTCCTTCAGCATGAGGAGCCTCCCCATCACGTACACTGGGTCCTCGGATATCCAGAGCGGATCTCCAGACAGTTACCGCGGAGACACGCTCAGGAGAGGATGTGTTTGGGGCTCCTTGTCTCTGCCAGGCCTCAGATTAGCCATTTCTGTCGGGGGAGCCCCCATGTAACCCGTCGTGGACATCTGCCAGGCCTTCAGCCAGGCTCGGGCTCTGCTCTTGCTGTTGCTCTGAAAAGCAGGGGTGGTTCTCTTCTCCCACCTGACCTGGCCCTGAGTCCTCCCACCAGGGGGCGCTGGACCTGCTCATTGAGGGCTGTGATGGGAGTGAGCCATTGGCTCCACAGTGGATTTGTAGCTGCATGTGCTGCCTGTGTTTCCTGGGATCTAAGAGGCTGTCAGCTGTCAGCTGCCCGATTTTGTGCTCATAGAATGAAAGTGATCGGGTGGTGGCAGTGAGGGTTTTGTCAGAAGCGCCACCAGCTGACAGTGACTGGGGAGGGATGCTCCAAGCTGCACCCTGATTTCAGAGATGGAAGGTTGAGGGGGGGTGGGGGGATTCCTCTTAGAACCAATTAAACAAAGCCATTGACTGAAAGGTGGTTGAGTTTTCACATTCACTTTGAAATATCATTTTATTGATTATTTGCCGATAAACCTGCCAAACATGCCCCCTGAGAAAGTTAACAATTTGATGAAGGACACTAGGACTTTCTGAAGACGGGGCCAGGCCCGAGACTCGTGGGCTCCCAGGGGCTGGGGGGACAGGACCTGACAGGACCCGGGGCCGTGACAAGGCGCCCTGTGGCTGTGACGGGTGCAGCAGCCATTCCGGGTGGCTGTCACCACTGCAAGTCCTGCTGTGTCACTTGAGATGCAGAAATGAAGTGTGTGCACGCGGACACACTGTCTGGGGGCTGCTGCTTGTGTTCCCGGTCTCACAGGAGGTGAAGTCGGGGAAACGCTCATGTGCAGGTAAATGATCATGAACCTTACTGCCTTGTTAGCATTGGTTTTCTCCAGAGGGTTCTGTGGCCTGGGGTTTTCCTACTGGCTCCTCACACTTTTGGACATGTATCACGTCCACTTGTGTGATTGGCTAAGTTGATGAATGAGCTATAATCAGCCCAATTGAGTCAGCAAAACCTTCTGAGAAAAAACTGCTTGACAGATCCCCACTGTGGTTTGGATCCCTGAGTGAGCAGGTCAGGGGCTGCAGTTAGTAACGGCAGCCGTGCGAGGGGGCTTTCTGGGCTCAGCAGCCTTTCGGTAGTTGACCCACTTTGTCCGTCTCCTTGAGTTCTAGCTGCCGTGGGAGGTCGGCGCCATTCCTGTCCCCCGTTCAGAGCTGGGAGGGGAGCTCAGGAATGCTTGACCAGGGTCAGCACTGGCCCAGAGAGTCAGTGTTGGAGCTGGGACCCGAACCCGCGTCTGACAGGTTCCGGGGCCCGAGCTCTTAACCGCTGTGAGCACTGCCTGCCCTTCAAGCTGCTGTGGTCCCTGAAGATGCTCAACCAACTTGGGGCCCCAGCACTGAGGAGTGGGTCCCTTCTCTGTGGTGTGAGCTGTGTCAGCAGGTGGTGCTGCGGGGGAAGAAATAGCAGAGGTGCAGCTGTGCACTTGAATCCTCCATCAGGACTGGAGAAATCCCTTCTGTTCATGGATTGACGTGTTGAGGAAGTCACTAGACCAATTGTCTGCTCTCATAAGACTAGAGCTTAAAGGCTGTGAGGGCTAAACCAAGAGGACAGGGTGCGGCGCCATCTACACTGGAAGAATGCTTGCGTTTGAGGGTGTTTTGGTATCAGATAGAGGTAGGTATTTTCATTATGTGCAAAGTCATCCAGCCATCCGAGGCTGTGAGAGGTACCAGAATTCTTAGTGAGCCTGCCTGTTTGTCTCAGTGGTTAGAGCATCGAAGGACCGAAGGGGCGCAACTTAGATTTCCAGTCAAGCGCACATACCTCGGTTGCAGGGTTGATTCTGGCCGCGGTTGGGGTTTGTGAGAGAGGCAACCAGTGGATGTATCTCTCTCCCATCGATGTTTCCCTCTCTTGCTCTCTCCCTCCCTTCACCTACGTCCTCCCATCCACTCTCTCTCTAAAGACCAATGGAAAAAAATCCTCCCGTGAGGACTATTTAAAAAGAAGTATTATGACTGAGGTGTCCAGGTGGACTGTTTCACTGCCTGCAGCAGGCCAGAAGCATGCCACTAAGTGTTTGGAGGGGAGCAGGAGTTAGTTGTGTGTGAGACAGGATGCCAGGGAGCCTGTCATTAAAATGGATGAGTAAGCGCAGCTGGTGTGGCTCAGTTGGGTGAGCATCGTCCCATGAACCAGGAGATCACCTTCTGATTCCCGGTCAGGGCACACTAGTATGGGCGTGCAGAAGACAGCCGATCCATCTTTCTCATCATGGATGTTTCTATCTCCCTCTCCCTCCCCCTCTCTGAAAATCAATAAAAACACATTGGACAAAAAAGAGGATGAGTAAGGAAAGCTGCCCCCTACATCAATAAACACCCTTGCTTAATAATGTAACCCATGGAAATGGAAAAGCAGTCTAAGACATCCAGTCCTTGAGCAGTACAGAATGCTCCTCTCGTGCTACGTGGAGCCCTGGCTCCAGCTGCCACTCCAACACTTGACTGGAGTCCGAGCAGAAAGGGTCCACCGGGCCCTGATGCTGGTTGTGCTGGGGGGAATGTTGCCGTCTCTCCCGGGCTGGACTGGATTCTGACTTCCCAAGTACATTTGGAGAATGTAGCGTCATTTGTCCATTATTCAGTTCATTTACTTGCTGTTTTCTGTGTTTTGATCCTTCCTCCCTTGGTTATCCGGGATGACAATTTAGCAACGGAACAACGCAAGAGTGCCTTTTGGAACAGAAAGAAGCATGTTGCGGTCAAAGACAAGCCTCCAGTGGCCAGAGGGTTGTTCGGGTGGTAACCAACTTGGTCTAACGTCATGAAAAGCTGCATTTAATGCACCCACCCTCTCCTCCCTAACTTGCCTCTCCCTTTTTTCCGACCACGAAGATTTATAATCCTTTCCCTTTATCCCTGTCTTGAACATATACCCTTTATTTCTGAAAAATTTTTAAGTTTCTTTTAAAAGAACAAAAAAACTCCAACAACAACGACAACAACAAAAGCCCAAAGAAAACCAGTTCGCTTGGAAGCAGAAAAATCCTGAACCTAATGGAAACCTCAGTCGCCATGACAACAAGGCCACGCCAAAGCAGGAGTCACCATCGCCCTGACTTAGTGGCTTGATGTGTCCCCTACTTGGCCTCTTGCACCGGCTGTAGCTCCTGGGCTGGCACGGCCTGGTCCTCCCTCGGCCTGTCTCTGTGGGCGCAGTTGGAAACCCGAGGTCTCTCTGGCTTGGCTGTGTGCGCCCCTCTGCTCCTCCAGGTGTCGCCACGCAGTGGAGGCCTGATGTCAAGCGGTAAGATTTGGGTGCTTCAGACTTCATGGTGGGTGTGACATTGAGTGGCTGAGGGGTAGGGGGGCAGGTCCTGGGAGAGTGAGGAGGGGCCCGCAATCCCCACAGTGGGTGTGGCTCCGGGCCCACAGCCCCAGGGCTGCCTGGAGCCTATGCTGTGCAAACAGCCTGTCCTCCTGCTCCCGGAGCTCCTCCACACACCTGTGCCACTGGGATTGGAGAGCCCATCGCCTGTCCCACGATGAGGTAGTTGCAGGTCTTTTCGGGGTTTGGCCCTCATGTTTTTTTTTTAATTGGGATTCTGTTTAGCTTTGACAAGAGTATACGTTCATGGTAGAAAATTCAGAGATTGCAGAAAGCACAAAATACCAGGTAAACTCATGGTGCAGTCAAAGTCACCATGCAGAGAGGAGGACTTCTTAAACAGAGGGTTGTTCGGGTGGTAACCAACTTGGTTCTCAAATCCTAAGGGTGCCCTCCTGGACCGTGAGGGCCCGGACCACAGGTGTGGAGTGGTCCTAGGCAGACTTGGGTCAGGGTGCTTTGAAATCAGGGATCTGAGGACACAGTATCTCACGGCAGGTGTGCCCAGGAGTTATGTGTTGGCCTTGTGCCAACATTTGGTGCAGCCTCCTGAGTTGGTCCCCCAAGTTCTCCCAGCTGCTCAGAGCCCGCCCTGTGAGCGATGGGTAGAGTGAAGGCCTCCACTCAGGCCTGCGGCCAGGGCCTCCCAATCAGACCACAGCCCGTGAGGCGCAGCCCCACCTCTGTCCCTGGGCTCCGTGGGCCCCGCTGCCTCTGCTGCTGGGCCTCGGTGTGGTCGCCCCCCCTTGGCATGGGGTGTTGCAGCCCCATTTCTCACTGTCCTTCTCTGCCCCAGGCCCTGGGGACCCGATACTGAAGGGAGTGGCCCTCCACGGAGGCAGCCTTGACCACTCAGATGCCTCTGCTGACCCAGCACCCAGGCCTGGCGTCCTGACCAAAGGCGCTGCGGGAGCTGGGGTGACGCTAGGCTGTGAACAGGCTGAGCAGGAGCGGAAACTTTGGTCCTGGCCATGTGACCTGTGAGGGGCAGCCCTGGGAGGGGAGGGCTCTCCGAGAACCCTCCTGCCTTCACTCCGTCCTCTCCTTCCTTCCTCTCTTCTCTGTAGGACACTCCCAGGTGCCCGATGACCTGCCAAGGTACCTGCTCAGAAACACCTTCATCTCCTGACCACCGGGGGCCAGGCAGGCGCACCTGCCAGTAGCAAAGGGAGGATGCCCTCCAGCTCTGTGCCCGCAGGAGGACTGTCAGCCCCTTGCGAGGGAAGCTGCTGAAGGCGGGGCGGTATGTGAAGCCCAACTGGAGACCTGCTGAGCCCGAGGCCCACCCAGTGCGCCCTGAGGCAGCCCTGCCTCACCAGAGCCTTTCTCTGGGCAGAGCCAGGCCACCCCATTCCCCCCTTGCCCCCCACCTCCCACACAGCTGCCCGCTGGTGCCTGTCCCTAAATAGGGCGGTCAGCCTAGCCTCAGCCCAGCTGCTTGGGACCGCAGGCCACAGGCCGGCAAACAGGAGTCACCTGAAGGCGGGGGTTCTGAGGACTCGAGGGGCAGAAACAGCCAGCCACACCCTCTGCCCCAGCTCCTTCACCGCCAGGGTCCCCAGTGCCAACCACTGGACAGGAGGCGCTTCTCACTGGCTCCCCCAACGGAGGAGAGGCTGGCTCCCCTGCAGCCTCCGCCACGGCCCCGCCATGGCCACGGGAGGTGGCGGCCGCAGCAGCTCCAGCCCCAGCACCACACAGTGACTGCAGCCCCGGCTGCCAGTACGAGGCCTCAGCCCGGGACGTTCAGGGCAAGTGGCCACCGTGGCCCCTGTCCTGGCAGTGTCAGCTTCTCAGAGCCCGACAGGTCCAGGGCAGGACCACAGGGAGGGGCTCCCTGCCAAGAGCCCACGCAAGTCACCGGACGTGGCTCCCAAGCCAACGGGCCCCTGAGAACGTCAGTCATGGGAACAACTCAGAGAGTAGGCGGGCGTCGCCACAGCTGAGTGGGACCAGCAGGTGGAGCTCAGACGATGAGCGTGGCTGTGGGCGACTGGTCTTTTGGACCCGCAGCCCCTGAGCCTTCAAACTCCTGACGCCCCTTCTGACCACCAGGGCCCCCTCTTCCATCGGCCTGAGGGGCCGGGAGCGACTTTGGAATGGGGAAGCCCAGACCGGCCAGACGACCAAGACCTCCCAGCCCTGGGTGGACCTTGGAGTCGGGCTCACTGTTACCCCAGAGCGTTGCCGAGCCAGGCCTGGGCCCCACACTCCTGAGCCCGGGGCCGTCCAGACAGGTGGCCTCAGGCTGTGCCTCTCTCCAGCTGGCTCCTGGGCCCCGGACCTGCCCCCGGGTTCACTTTTCTACCATCATGGGCTCTGCTCCGCCTGGCGCAGAGAAGCCCTGCCCGCCCCCTCCCAGCAGAGGCCACAGTGTGCAGAGGGGAGCGTGTGCGAGAGGGGGGTGCAGCCTGGTCGCTAACGCGGCTGTAGCCCCCGGTGACCACCATCGAGGATGACACTTTGAGTCTTTGTTTCTGAGTCACTCCCCGGGATAGAAATCCAATTTACTACATTCCATACCCGTGTAGGCACTCATGAAATATATGTGTTTTGAGGTGTCCCCCAAATGGATGTACCACAGGCTGGCTGTCCACCAAATGTACACGCACTTTAACAGCTGAGAACTCAATTTTCCCTCCTTTCAGGGTGAGCGGATTTGACGTAATGGGTGAAGCCAGACTCAGCTTGGAACCAAGAAGATGTGTCCTCTGGACTTTGTGATGGGGACACATCCAGGATGAAGTGTCTGGTCCCGAACGGGCCCCAGTCCAGGCATCCAGGGCCGCTGTGGACAGAGGATGCGCAGAAACACCGAACGCAGCGATTCTCGGTGTTTGCGGTTCCATTGCTTCAGCAGCAGCAGCGCCTGGACCAGAACTGACGCAGCCACGGAGCCGCACACATCAAGAATCGTTCCTTCGGTTCGGTGTTTGTACGCTTCTCTCTCAATAGCTGCCCTCGATTCCTCGACTGCGGGGTGTTGGGTCCCCTCAACTTTATCTTTTCTGTGTCCCCATAAAAAGTCTGTGGAGACATGGTCTTCGTTCAAATCTTACCGTCTTCACTGATTTCTTCAAATCTGTTCAAACTGAAAAGAAGTGAAAATTAAGTGCGTTATCAGCTGTTAATGTGTCTACATTTTGGGGGGATACTACATGTACATTCAATGGAGAGAATTTTCCATCAGTTGTCTGACCTCTTTGTACCTGTTTTGGGGGACAGCCTGTATTTACATTCAATGGGGACTCATTGTCCATCAGCAGCCCTACCTCTCTTTACCTCTTTGGGGGACAGCCCATATTAATATCCAATGGGGACTCATTTTCCATCAGCAGCCCTACATCTCTTTACCTTTTTGGGGGACAGCCCATATTAACATCCAATGGGGACTCATTTTCCATCAGCAGCCCAACCTCTCTTTACCTTTTTGGGGGACAGCCTATTTTTAAATCCAATGGGGACTCATTTTCCATCAGCAGCCCTACATCTCTTTACCTTTTTGGGGGACAGCCCAAATTAACATCCAATGGGGACTCATTTTCCATCAGCAGCCCAACCTCTCTTTACCTTTTTGGGGGACAGCCCATTTTTAAATCCAATGGGGACTCATTGTCCATCAGCAGCCCTACCTCTCTTTACCTCTTTGGGGGACAGCCCATATTAATATCCAATGGGGACTCATTGTCCATCAGCAGCCCTACATCTCTTTATCTTTTTGGGGGACAGCCCATTTTTAAATCCAATGGGGACTCATTTTCCATCAGCAGCCCTACCTCTCTTTACCTTTTGGGGGGACAGCCTATATTGACATCAGTTGGCATCAATCTTTCTCTTTGGGAGTCACACCTCTAGTGTGTATATGGCTGGTTTCCTGACACATGGTTTCCGGTTTCCTAAGGTGCTCTCCTGGGATGGGCTTGGCCTGGGGACCGGGGATCTATAAAGAGGTTTTCCTTTGGCCTTAATGTGCTGACAAAGAACTGGGTGTGCTAAAGTGTTCTGTCTCTGAGTGCTGTGACCTGTACTGATGAGCCATTGATTTTGGAACACAAGGATGGGTTTGTAATAAAATGAGTTGGAGTAGAATTGAGTCCTGGATTTCCTCACCGCTCGTCACTGGCAGCGATGCCCGGGCTCCAGGCTCCCCGCTTCTGCCCCCGGGTCCTGGGCCCCTGGAATGCAGACCTCCCTCGGCCAGGAAGCCAGAGAAGGGGAAGCCAGGTTTCCTGTTTCCCAGGCAGCCGCTCTTCCCAGGCCTTGGTGTATTTTAAGTCCCTCTAAGTGGAATCCCATTTTGATTTGGGATTTCTATCACAGCAGGAGCTCAGCTTAAAATGATCCTTGGGTTTTCCAAGGCCACTCAACTAGGAAGAGGCCGAGGAGGGAGGAGGACGGCAGGTGAAGATCCCCCCTGACCTGACCTCATGGCGGCCTGTCCAGCTGCCGCCTGCGTGTCCCTCCTCCCTCACCAGCCTCTTCTGTAAGGTGCTTCCTGTGGCCTCCTTTCCCCTTCTTTCCAAGGCCCTGCCCCTGGGGGAGCCGCCCCCTCTGCGAGCTGCCCTCCCCAAAGATGGGAGCCAAACTGAGCGTGTGGACCCCTGCAGGCCGCCTCCCCTCCGCCATTGGCTGTTGCAGGGTCTGAACCTGACCGGTCACCCCTGGGAGCTCTCAGCCTCTGTCCCCTGATTCTCTCCCCTCTGGGACAGCTCTTCAGGGCGCACACTGGCCGGTCCCCGGGTCCCCCCTCATCCTTTCCACAAACACTCATTGGAGTTCCCTGTGTGCTCACTCCCAGGTTCCATCGTGGAGGCAGCCCTCTCCCTGCTCCTCTGCAGGGCTGAGCCACCTGCTCCCCAGCACTGACCGCTCCTGAGCTTCAGGCCTGAGGTCGCTGCCTTAGACCCCCTGCCTGGGCTGCAGGCTTCTCCACTGTCCCTGACTCCTCTGGGCTCCCTGCTTATCCAAGGCCACCAGCTGTCAATCACAGAAGCCAAAACCTGGGGTGCGGTCTGGACCCCTCCTCTCTCCACTTCCCACAGGTGATCGCTCCCCTGAACCTGGGTCTGGAATGGATCTGGAATGTGCCCACCCCTCTTAGCTGACTGTTCTCATCCCAGGTCCCCCCGACACCCCTGTCCCTGGGTCTTGGCAGGGCCTGGCCAACTGGTCTGCCTGTCTCCCACAACTTCTCAGCCCCCTGGCACCTCTGGCATCCACCCCGCTGACCTACCTTTGTGAACCTCCCTCCCTCAGCCTCCACACCAGCTACACCCATCCTTCTGCGGACTATGTGTTCCACGTGACTCACCGCGGGGTGCACCCCACCCGCTCTCACCCCCCTCCAGCCCCAGACAAGCTGGTCGTACCCACAGCTTTCACTGCCATCTTCCCAGAAGGCTCCCAGCACCACTAGCCCAGGCCTCTCCTGGGAACCCCCAGATCTGTTCCCAGCTTGGAGGTCCCAAAGACACCTCCACCCCACAATGCTCAGCACACCGTTCACGCTCCTCCCCCACCAAAGCCTCTGTGCTCCTCCTCTCATCCCCTCTGTCCCCTTGCCCCAGACCATGCTGGGCATCGCCCTCCCTTCCCCCTGTCCTATCCTTCACTCCCAAAGTTGCTCCCAACTCTGACTTCTCACTCACATACAACCCAACCCAGGGGGGGGGTCCCCCCGGGGCGGTGCACGGGATCCTGTTGCTGAGGGAGCACCCAAACCAGGCCCTCCTGAGCTCCAGGGCCCCATCTCTCTGCACTGGCTGGGAGCTGCGCACTCTGGGGGGTGGTAAACATCCAAGTGACCGCTCAGGGCTGAGGTCTGCCTGCAGAGAGGGCGGGGTCACCTGTGGCACCAGAGGGGCTCCCCCTGGGGAGAGCAGGAAAGTGAGAAAATGGGAAAAGGTCAGACACACCTCGGGAAAGAAGCATCCAGCCACATGTTTATCAACCAACCAGAGGATGAGGAGGGAGTGTGTTTATATGTACACACACACATACACAAACACAGACACACACAGAGACACACACACATAAACACACACACACACACACACACACACACGAGTATATAAAGATGTAGATACACAGCCCATTGACTTCCTTCGAAAGCTCTTCTTGATTTTTGCCAAACAGGTGAATTTATAGCTACCCTATGCTTGCCCTCAACTGACGGATGTGTGTCATTCCAATGAGAATGTTGGGTGATGCTTGCTGTTATGTTAGCAAGTAAGACAAACTGGAGGTGCCTGTGAGATCCTCACTCTTTTGTTCATGATGTGACTACTCAGTCAGGTAGTGCTTTTCTGAATGCCAGCCCAGTCCCTCAATTCTTATAATGTGTTGGCACATTTTAAAAACCAGAGAGACAATTTACGTGTCATAATATTCACCCAGGGCACACTTTTAGGTTTAATCTTCACTATTAACATTTTCTGCATCACTTTCTCAAGTCTAGAGACCACAGGCACAGAAGAAAACAAATCAAGTCCCGATTTGGTAACACTGGCCAATTCCTAGGGTGCAAATATTTTCACCAGAGGTGATTTCAGGCTGCTGACATGGTGTCCCGACCACGAACATGGGAATAGATGTATGGTCCACCCTGCTCTATAATATCACCTCCACGCAGGTACGATACGTCTGAATAACCCCAAGAGTATGGGTAACAGGGAAAAAATTCCAAGTAACCAGTTTTGTTTTTTTGTTGTTTTTTTTTTCAATCTATTTTTATTGATTTCAGAAAGGAAGGGACAGAGAGTGAGAGAAAAGAGAAACATCAATGATGAGAAAATCATATATCGGCTCCCTCCTGTACACCCCCCACTGGGGATCAAGCCTGCAATCCAGGCATGTTCCCTTGACTGGGAATTGAACCGTGACCTCCTGTTTCATTGGTTTCTGCTCAACCACTGAGCCACGCCAACAAGGCCAAGGGGCAAGTTTTGAGTATTTATAACCTTTCTTTCTTATTATGTTTTTATTGATTTTAGAAAGAGGATTAGGGAGAGAAAGAGAGAGAGAGAGACATTGACCAGTTGCCTCTGCCAACACCCCTACCATGGACTGAACATGCAACCTGGGCCTGAACCCTGACTGGGAATGGAATCGGTGACCTTTGGGAGCACAGGACAATCAATGCCCAACCACCTGAGCGACACCGGCCAGGGTTACCACCTTTGCTTTTAATATAATTTATTGAATCCCCAAGTTCATATAAGTTAATTGTTAGCCAAGTCTGTGTGTATCACGTGGCCTCTGAAGCCCCTGGACACACCCATGGGCTCTCACCAGCAGCACAGGCTGCTGCAGCTCAGCCAGGGCCACTGCCTGGTAGGGTGGGCTGAATGGCAGGGGCCTGCGAGGGTGAGAGTGAGCCCTCTGCCAGCGCGTGCACCAAAGAGGACCCGCAGGAGGAGCTGCAGGACCATGGTCACCAGGATGGGAGAAGAGACTGGGCGGCTCCCAGGGTCTGACCAAATGTTCTCCCCAGGCTCAGGGGGGAAAACAGCTGGGTGTGGCTGGGTGGCTGGCTGGAGGGAGCTGAAGAAGAGGGTTGGGTGACCTTGCAGCCTAGGGTCCTCCCGTATCCTTTCCCTTCTCACAGGGTCTCTCTATGCTGACTTTCCACCTACCAGATGGGCAAAGATGAAAACCCAGGAAGGAGTCAATGAAGGAGGCAGTGTGGCGAACAGGCGCTCACTCTCCATTTGAGTGTGAGCTGGCACAGAAGCAGCTTGGACATTTGCACTTACCTTTTCATTAAAATAGATTCATGCATTTTCCCTAAGCTATTTCTAGGATGACAGCCTAGGAAACACTGCATGTCCTGCAAACACACACACACCTACACACCAAACACACTCTCTCTCTCTCTCTCTCTCTCTCTCTCTCTCTCTCTCTCCCTCCCTCCCTCTCTCTCTCTCATGCACACATGCGTGCACACCAGTACCCTGTCCCAAGCACTCACCTGTCAGCCTCTGTGTCATTCTTGAACTCTCTTATGTTTGTAACCAGGCCTTTCACCAGGAGCAGAGAAACAGAACTACCTGTCCACCATCTGCCCTGAGTGCCTGCGGAGGGCGCTGGCATTCATTCACTGAGCAGCTGCTCTGTGCCAGAGCCCTTGTCAGCACTCCTTGGGAATAAATGGATTCACTTCATTTGGTTCCTGTGAAAGGGGGCGACTGACTCCCTCTTCCCAATTAGCACCAGAGAAACCATTGCATGAGAAAGAGTCATGGGCTCCAGGGTGTAAGACAGAAGGGAGACTCTGTAGAGACTTGGGTGGGGGTAGTGAGGGTGCTGAGTACAGGCAGCACTAGAGGAGGTGGGCTCAGACCTAAGAGGAGCTTTGTCACGCCTGCTCTTGAGTCTCCCTCGCACAGCCCTGCGCCCTGGTCCTCAGGCCCTCTGGGCAGATATAAACCCAGGTCCACAGGTCAGGGCACAGGATGGGAGGTGCCCAGGGCATCAGGGATGAGCCAGCACCCCAGGAACCCCTCCTCCTGCTCCTCAGCCCCAGCCTGGAGCCCCTTCCTCTCCTGTGGCTTCTCTCCAGGAGCCCAGGAGGCAGTGACCGGGCAGGTGGGCAGGGACCGGAGCTCTCCACGCTGCCTGTGAGACTCTCAGCCCCGGGATCAGGGAGAGGGCAAGGCTGGTCCTCCTGGGGCTGCAGGGAAAACCTCCCCCAGCTTCGGGTGGAGCCAGCTGTCCTCGGTTCCCGGGCTGGGAGCCCCATCCGCCCACCCATCTCTGCGCCCAAGTCATATGACCTTCTCTCTGCCAGCGAGTCTCATTTCCCTCCACCAGGACACCTGTCACTCAGTGAGGCCCACCCACCCCAGACCCTGAGACCCCTCTGACCTGGAGTCCACCGGCCAAGGCCCTGTTCCCAACAAGGCCACGGCCACTCTGTCCCATCCGCATGGACCGGGGGCACAGAACACACCCCAGAAGAGGCCCCACATGGCACACGGAGGCACGAGGCCCTGGGTTGAGTGGCAACAGCAAGCTGAGTAGAAATTTCCCGTCAATTCTGGCCAATATGCGCCCAGGCCACGGGCACATTCCCTATGGCATGTTCTTTGCGGTCCTTGTGCCCACGTGTGCCTACGTGATGCCTGCGACCAGCAGAGCCCCTCCATGGCGGGGCAGGCGGAGGCATCTGCACTGGGACCTGCAGGGCTTTGCTGTGGGAGCCAGAGCAGCCCCTGCTGCCCCTGCTCAGAGCACAGAGCTCCCCCAGGAGGCACCTGGCTGCTGACACTTCCATGTGCTGCCGCCTCCCGCCACGAGGTGGCGCACAACGGGCCCTCGCAGGTACCGCCCACTGCGCGGAAGTCCCGCCCCTCCTGGAAGTCAGCCAGGAGCCCGTGGAGCCAACAGCTTGGAGGTGTGGGCATTGTCTGACCTGTGTGGCTGCTGGCAGCGCGCGGCCAGGGCAGCCTGGAGGCTTCTGCAGGGAAGATGGCGAGTGGGGGCCGCGGGGGCCCTGGGGCGCGGGCTGAGGACCGCCCTGCTCAGGCCTGGTCCTCCAGGCAGCGACCTCGCTCTGCCCGCACCAGTGGCTCCAGGAGGGAGGCGCCTTCCTAGTTGGGGTTTGTGTCTGAGGAAGATGCCCCCTCACCAGCCAAGCCGCCCTCCTCCCTGCAGAGGGCGCTGGACCCGGCCACGGCCCTGCTCTGTGTGGCCCTGCTCAGGGCTCTGCTCCAGGGCTTCCCAGGCCCAAGGCCTGCGGTGTCGGACCCGCAACCTCCTCAGCCCCAGGGTTCAGCTCAGACATAAAGTCTGGATGTGGAGTGAGAGCCACGGACCCCGACCTCCCGCTGCCGGTCCAGCGTCCACCTGACGCAGCCCAGGAGATCACTATGCACTTGGCGCTGCAGCCTTCCCTGCGTGCGGCAGGATGGACACCGGCCATGACGCGCTCAGGGACGGCCTTCAGCTCCAGGCCTGTGGCGACAGGGGCGTCCTCGTGGGGCCCAGAGTGTGTCCCCAGCCCGTGGGCCGCCCCCGAGCTGCTCTTGGCTCCTGGATCCATCAGACAGCAGGTCTGCAGACCTGTGTGCACGTCCCATCGGAGTCACTGTAGGTGCTTGAGTAACTCCAGCCACATGAATGCTATTGCTCCTTTTAAAGGGTCTACAAAACTCTATTTTATTTATTTTCATTTTTTATTTCTTTGGCATTTTCTCTCTTTTTTTTTAAGAAAAATGATTGTAAATATAATAATGTTACATGCAGTAAACAATGTTTCAAGAAAAATAATTTAAATATAACTAGAGGCCTGGTGCCCAGATTTGTGCACCAGTGGGGTCCCTTGGCCTGGCCTGTGCCCTCTCACCATCCGGGACCCCTCAGGACATGTCGGAGCCCCACAGGCCCGGTGAGGGACCCCACAGGGCCTCTAGTATGCATATAAGATCTTTGTTGAAACTCTTCCCGCCCTCCCCCAACCCCTTCCCTCTGAGATTCATCAGGCTGTTCCATGGTTCCATGCCTGTGCATTGAGCCTCTGCCCCCTGGTGCTCACTACGCATCATAGCAGTGGTCCAACTTTCTCTTAGGCTTTTATATATTTAGATGTTATGTGCAATAAACATTAATATTTCAAGAAAAAAATTTAGAGGCTGGGTGGACAGATTCGTGCACCAGTGGAGTCCCTGGTTCTTGCCTGGGCCCTTTCACAGTCCAGGAACCCTCAGGGCAAGTTGCACTGCCAGTTTCAACCCGATCCCTGCAGTAGGCTGAGGGACCCAACCAGGGGCCTCTAATATGCATATAAGATCTTTGGTGCATCTCTTCCCACCTTCCCCCTTCCTCCTTCCCTCTGATATTCATCAGTCTGTTCCATGTTTCCATGCCTGAGCTTTGAGTGTCTGACTCCTGTTGGTCAATGTGCATCATAGCACTGGTCCAAGGGTAGCTTAGGACTTTATATACACTGAGGGGCTAGATTATTATGACCACCTGATGTTTGTAGGCAAATTAGCTGTACAATTCATTGTTCGGGATATGGAAGCTGAAGGCCTCGTCGAACGCCTTTGCTGTCTGCAGTTACCAAGATAAAACATCTCCAATTTGCACAGGAACACAAGGATTGGCTAAGTTGAGCATTAGAAAAAAGTCATGTGGTCCAAAGAATCATGTTTCCAGTTGCATCAGCAGATGGCAGAGTGAGGATTTGGTGGAAACAGCATGAAAGCATGCACCCACATGCATGAGTACAGTCCTTCAAGCTGGTGGGGTCAGTGTTATGGTTTGGGGCATGTTTTTCTGGCATGACCTGGGCCCTTTAATTCGTGTGGAACAACATCTGAATAGCACACCATACCTAAGTTCATGCTGTCATGTTGATGGCGTATCCCTATGGCGTCTTCCAACAAGACGATGCACCATGACGGTGCTCGTATTGTGCAGGAGTAGTTTCAAGGACATGAGGGAGACTTTACCTTGCTTATGTGGCCCCCACAATCACCAGATCTCAATCCAATTGAGCATTTGTGGGACGAAGTTAAAAGAGCCACCAGGCAGCTGGTTCCACAACCATCAAATCTCACAGAACTGGACAGTGCTATTCATCAGGCATGGTGTCAGATTCCTCACATCACCTTTCAACATCAAGTGGAGTCAATGCCAAGAGGAATCGCCGCAGTATTGAAGGCAAAAGGTGGCCCAACGAAATACTGATGGTGTTGTCATAATAATCTGGCCACTCAGTGTATATATACTTGTGGCCCACTGCCCAAAATTTGTGCGTGGGGGCGGTGCGGTGTCTCTCAGCCCTGCCTGGACCCTCTCCAATCTGGGACCCCTTAGGGGTGGTCCGACTGCTGGTTTAGGCATGATTTCTGGGATCGGGCCTAAACTAGCAGTCAGACCTCCCTCTCACCATCCTGGACCGCTGGCTCCTAACTGCGCACCTGCCTGATTGCCCCTAACCACTCTGCCTGCCGGCCTGTGTACTCACAACTGCACCCCAGCCATCTGTCTTAACCTCAACTGCCCCCCTTGCTGGCCTGGTCATCCTCAACTGCCCCCCACTGCTGGTCTGCTCCCCCCCAACAGGACCCCAATGCTGTCCTGCTCGCCCCCAATTGCCCACAACTACCGGCCTGTTCCCCCGACCCATCTGCCCTTCCCGCTGACCTGCTTGCCCCCCAACTGACCCCCCTGATGGCCTGCTTGCTCCCAACTGCCCCCTACTGCCGGCCTGCTTTCCGCCAGCTGCTTGCTCCCAGCTCCTGGCCTAATCACCCCCAACCGCCTCTACCTCAGCCCCACTACCATGTCTTTGTCCCAAAGTACATCTACAAGGTCTCATGGTCTAATTAGCATATTAACCTTTTATTAGTAAAGATGTTATGTGCAATAAACATTAATATTTCAAGAACAACTTTTAAATATTACATGCAATAAACATTAATATCTCAAGGAAAAATGATTTAAAATATACTAATCTTAACAAAACTTTATTAACAATATATCACAAAAGTTGTAGGAAATATTAAAAATCTGAAAATAACAGGATTACTTCTAAAATAGTTTTTGCTCTGGCTCTATTTTTTGTTCATCAGTTTACATTTTTCCTTATATTCCACAAATGAGAGAGCTCACATGATATTTGTCTTTCTCCAACTGGCTTATTTTGCTTAGCATAATGCTCTCCAGGTCCATCCGTGCTGTTGCAAACGGTAAAAGTTCCTTCTCTTTTACAGCAGCATAGTATTCCATTGTATAGATGTATCACGGTTTTCTAATCCACTCATCTGCTAAATAGGGCACTTAGGCTGTTTCCAAATCTTAGCTCTTGTACATTGTGCTATGAACAGAGGGGTGCGTATGTCCTTTCTGATTGGTGTTTCTGATTTCTTGGGATATAGTCCTACAAGTGGGTTTACTGAGTCAAATGGGAGTTCCATTTTTAATTATTTGAGGAAACTCCACACTGTCTTCCACAGTGGTTGCACCAGTCTGCATTCCACCAGCAGTGCCAGAGGGTTCCTTTTTCTCCCCATCCTCGCCAGCACTTGTGTTTGTTGATTTGTTGATGATTACCATTCTGACAGGTGTGAGATGGTATGTCCTTGTCATTTTGATTTGCATCTATCAGATGATTATTGCTATGACGTATGTCTGATATTTTGCTGCCTATGATTCTTCTAAGATTTTTATGGTTTCCCACCTTCTGTTAAATTCCTTTATCCATTTTGAGTTTATTTTTGTGTTTGGTGAAAGTTGGTGGTCTAGTTTCAGTTTTTTTGCTTGTATCCATCCAATTTTCCCAACACCATTTATTGAAGAGACTGTCTTGACTCCATTGTATACTCTTGTCTCCTCTGTCAAATATGAATTGAGCTTAATGGCCTGGGTTGATTTCTGGATTCTCTGTTTGATTTCATTAGTCTACACATCTGTTCTTGTGCCAGTACCAGGCAGTTTTGAGAACTGAGGCTTCGTAATATGGCTTGATATCTGGCATTGTGAGCCCTCCAACTTTGTTGTTCTGTCACAGGATTGCTGTGGCTATTCGGGGTCTTTTAAAATTCCATATGAATTTTTGAATAGTTTGTTGTAGGTCTGTGAAATATTCCGGTTGTATCTTAATGGGATTTTCATTGAACCTATAGATTGCTACCAGTGGTATGGACATTTTAATGATGTTGATTCTACCAATCCATGAACACGGTATATCCTTCCATTTATTTTTGTCTTCCTCTATCTCTTTTTTCAACATCCTGTAGTTTTCCGAGTACAGGTGATTTACCTCGTGAGTTAAGCTTATTCCTAGGTATCTTAATTTTTTGGGTGCAGGGGTAAATGGGATTGTTTTATTAGTTTCTCTCTGTGTGAGTTCATTGTTGGTGGATTTTCTGAAACAGTCTGAGGAGTATACTAGTAGGTTTTAGTTCTTTTTTGAATGTTTGGTAAAACTCCCCTGTGAAGCCGTCTCTTGGACGATTAGAGACTTTGACTATGTTATCATATGTCTCTTGGCCTTCTGTATGTACTCTTTCCAAAAGTATCTAGTTAGGTCCTTTGCCCATTTTTTGATTGGATTATTTATCTTCCTTTTGTTAAGCTGTAGGAGTCCTCTGTAAATTTTGAAGAATAAACCCTTGTTGGAGATAACTTTGGCAAATGTGTTCTCCCATGCAGTGGGCTTTCTTGTTCTTTTGGTTGATGCTTTATCTTTTGATGTAGTCCCATTTGGTTCTTTTCTCCTTAGTTTTCATTGCCCTAGGAGCTGTATGGGTCAAGATATTGCTATACTTTATTTTAAAGACTTCAAATAAATTCAGACTTTGAGAAAATTTGATGTAGTTAAGTAATTCCATTAGTGTGCTGAAAACATTCAACCATTCAATTCTATGCATAATTTTTATATCTGCAGAATTCTAATTTCTCTTTTTTAAAATCTATTTCTATTGATTTAGGAGAAGAAGGGAGAGGGAGAGATAGAAACATCAATGATGAGAGAGAATCATTGACCATCTGCCTCCTGCATGCCCCGCCTTGGGGATTTAACTGGGCATGTGCCCTGACCAGGAATTGAACCGCGACTTCCTGCTTCCTAAGTCGGCGCACCACCGGAGAGTCAAGCCAGCTTGGCTATTTCCTCTTTTTTAAGTTCTATTTGAACATAATGTCATGGTCATGGCTTGCTCTCCAGGTTGATGTTTAGTGAAAAGGCTCCACTAGGTAGTTTACAGGTTAAATTCATTAAATTAGGAATAGCCCCTGTCTATGGGCACTGGGTTCTGTGAAGTCATGGTTCCCTCCTACCCATCTGCGCCTCTTCTTGAGGCTTCCAGCATTTAGTGTTTGCCTTCAGCAGTGACACATGTTTACGACACTATGACCTGTCGGGCCGAACTCACCTGCAGCCACAATTGAAGCCGCCCCCCATAACCTGCTCTTCCCCCCCGAGGTTTCCCCTTCCAGCTCCTGGTCCTCAGAGTTTGATCTTTTCCATCTAGTGGCTGCGTGGCTGGACACAGCTGCTGGGTCTCTGGGTCTTCCTTCCCAGGTCCCGCAGGACTGTGTCTGGTAGGTCTCCCTACCAGGCTGCCCCTTCCACAGGGCTCCACGCCCCCACCTGGTCCTGCTCCCGTCCCCCCTCCCACCTCCGGGCTCAGGTGTGCTTCAGAATGCGGGCTGTTGGCCTAAGTGCCCATCAGTAGATGAATGGATTAGAAAACTGTGGTACATCTACACGATGGAATACTATGCTGCTGTAAAAAAGAAGGAACTCGTACCATTTGCAACGGCATGGATGGAACTGGAGAGCATTATGCTAAGTGAAATAAGCCAGTCAATGAAGGAAAAATACCACATGATCTCACTCATTCAGGGATAATAAAGACCATTATAAACTTATGAACAATAATAGATACAGAGGCAGAGCTGCCTGAAGTTGATTGTCAAACTGCAGCGGGAAGGGCAGGGAGGGTTGGGGGGCAGGAGGGAGGGAGGTAAGAGATCAACCGAAGGTCTTGTATGCATGCATATAAGCATAACCAATGGACATAAGACACTGGGGGGTAGGGGAGGCCTGGGGAATGTCAGGGGCGGGGGAAAAAAAAGGACACATATGTAATACCTTTTGTAAAATTTAAGCAATAATAAAAAAATACACATGACATAAAAAAAGATCAATGGAACAGAAAAAAAAGTCCAGAAATAAACCCATACATTTATGGCCAATTAATATTTGACAAAGGACACAAGAATATATAATGTGGTAAAGATAGTCCACTCAATAAATGCTATTGGGAAAATTGGACACATAAGTAGAAAAATCAATGAATGGAGACTACCTTCTTACACCATATTGAAGAATAAACGCAGAATGGATAAAGACTTGAAAGTGAGATTTGAAACCGTAAAAATTCTAGAAGAAAATAACGGCAATAAATTTTCATAGAAATATTTTTTTATTCTGATATATCCATTTGGGCAACAGAAGCAAAAGAAAAACTAAACAAATGGGACTACATCAATCTAAAAAGTTGTTGCACAGCAAAGGAAACCACCAACAAAATGAAAAGACAACCCACTGAAGGAGAGAACATATTTGCCAATGATACATCTGAAAAGGGTTTAATACCCAAAATTCATGAAGAACTTAAAAAACTCAACATCATAACAAAATTAAACAATCCAATTTAAAAATGAGCAAAGAACCTAAACAGACACTTCTCCAGCGAGGATCTGCAGATGATTATTACACAAATGAAAAGATGCTGAGCATCACTAATCATTACAGAAATGGAAATTAAAATCACAGTGAGGTATCACCTCACATCTGTCAGAATGGCTATCATCAATAAATCAATAAACATCAAGTGCTGGTGAATATGTGGAGAAAAGAGAACTCTCGTGTACTCTTGGTAGGAATGCAGATTGGTGCAACCACTGTGGAAAGTAGTATGAAGTTACCTCAAAAATTAAAAACAGAACTGCTTTATGAGCTAACATTTCCACTTCTGGGAATATATCTGCAGAAACCTGAAACACTGATCGGAAAGGATATATGCAATGCTATGTTCACTGCAGCATTACTTACAATAGCGAAGATTTCACAGCAGCCCAAGTGCCCAGCAGCAGATAAGTGGAGAAAAGGCTGTGGTACATTAACACAACGGAATGCGACTCACCCACACACGCAAAAAGGAAATGAAGGAAATCTTACCTTTTACAACAGCATGGATGGAGCCGGTATTATGCTAAGTGAAGTGAAGTAAGCCAGTCAGAGAAATACAAGTTCCTTATGGTTTCACTTATATGTGGAATCTAATGAACAAAACAAACTACAATCAAAATAGAAACAGACTCATAGGTGCAGAAAACTGACTGAATACTGTCAGAGGGGAGGAGGATGGGGGACTAGGGGGAAAAGGTGAAGGGATTAAGCAAAGAAAAGACTTATAGACACAGACAACAGTTTGGTGATTATCACAGAGAGAGGGGTGTGTAGAAGAGGGCTTAGAAAGGATAAATTGTGATGGAAGGAGACCTGACCTGGGGTAAGAGGGGAGGGAGGTGAGATACATACATCAACATACAGGTGATGTATTACAGAACTGTATACCTGAAAGCTACATGATTTCATTACCAATCTCACCCCAATATATTCAATTTAGAAAAAGAGGCCATTGTGGCACATGCTACAACCTGGATGGACCCTGAAGACATGATGCTCAATGAAATAAGCCAGTCACAAAAGGACAAATAGTGTCTGATCCCACTCACATGAGGTCCCTAGAGCCGTCAGAGTCATACAGGTAAGATAGAGGGTACCAGTAATGGGGGAGTGGATGCAGAGTTGTTGTTTATTGGGGACAGAGCTTCAGTTGGAGAAGATGAGAACAGTGATGGAGCCGATGGTGGTAAGGGCAGCACAACAATATGATTGTTAAGTTGTGTTAAGGACCACTTAACACCACTGGACTGTGCTCTGAAAAATAGTTAAAATGGTAAATTTCATTGTGTATATATTACTGTGATAATAATATACCAAAAAAAAACAATAGAAGGCTCTGTCCTGGGTGTGGGAGAATCAGGTAGAGCTGTTTTCTATCGGCCCTACATGGGCAGTTGGGTCACTGTGAATATCCTGGTTGTGAGATTTTTATAAGATATTATTGAGGGAAACCAGGTCAGATTCCATGGGCTACCTCTGCGTTATCTCTTATAAATAATGGAATCTACAATTATATTTTTAAAAGGTTCAAAACTAAAAGGGGCGGCAACCAGATTTGGTGGTCTTGCCCCAGGGAATCTGGTCCAGCAAGTCCAGTTGGGGTCAGGGCTGAGGATAAGGAATTGCCCACAGGAACTGGTGGTCAGTGGGATTGAGGACCACCATCCAGACCAGTGACCTACACAGTTAAGTTCTCATACCATCATGAAGCTTCCACAGCTTTTAATACAGCTGCTGTGTCTGAGCCACCTCTAATGCGATCACTCGGGTGAACAGCTCCTTCACTCTGCCACCTGGTTTCTTAAAGGAGCTTCAAACCTTTTAACCATCTCACAAAACACAATGCAGGTAGTGCAATCCTCCCACAGTGACCCTCTGCTTCATTAAACCACATCCACCAAGTGACAAGGATGGGCCTTTTGTGCCATTCCAGGAACGCTGGGCCAGGGTCTCGTCGGCAGAGCAGATTCACTTTTCGTTGTCTTGGTTGGGACCTGGGCACAGGGCACAGGAGTGACGCAACCCAAGGACAAGGATGAAGGAAGGCAGCATTGTCCTTGGAAGCAGGTGCCTTTTAATCATCTACAGATCTCAACTGTAGAAAAGATACCTATGCCCTGTTAAAGGTCAGGAAAGATAAATAATTTTTCTCTTTGTACTCGACAGAGTGGTGCTCAAAATGAACTAAAAATAATACCCTGTCTTCATATGCTCTCTCCTTCCATAGATGGCTCCAATTTTCCTGTCAACTTGAATGCGAGATGGAAGAAGTAATGCTGGTGGATGAAATCAACACATCCCTATTTAAAGGGGTGAAACGTAGATGAGAGACGGAGTGTCACTCATTAAAGGTTTGGTACTTTACTCTGTGGTCAAGTAGGGAGTTTGTCATTGTCCATCCAAACCTGTACCATTAGGGTAATAATGTAGGGCTGTCATGAAGCCCTTTTCAGTGTCTGTACCCCATAAAATCTTGCTCTTTTTGGTCCATGATGTGGGCCAGTGAGCCACCAATGCTCATGCTCTGCACGCAGTGACTCAGGGCTCCAGGGCTCCCCTGGCTGGTGGGCTTAGCTGGCAATGAGCACAGCTCACTGGTGTAGAGGTCGGACAGACGAGTGGTGTCAGGATGGCCTGGGAGCAGCCACTCATGGATATCCTTGCCTCTGGCCAGAGCTGATTCACATGGTGAGAGAGGCTCAGAAATGCAGAACAGCACAAACTCCTTGCTACTTGGCACACAGGGCAGCACACTCACCCTCTTGTTCCTTTACCTGTGCAGCCAGCCAACTCAGTCACCTTCAGGAAGAACATCCAGAAAGAATAATAAAATAAAAGTACCTCATGCCAATCCACATAGCACTTCAAAGTACTAAGAGTAAAAAACTCACTGTCCATGCATTTCTACAGAAAGGCTACTTGCTGTCCAGACCCATATTCTTGCTCTTTTTTCTTCTTCTCAAAAGAAGAAAACACATCATTCTGGAGCCATCGAGACGGAGCAGACCAATGGCCAGCTGTCCACCCAATGATGTCAACCATGGTCTCAGAGAGAATAGTATCTGCGGACTCCAGAGAGAGCAGCAGTGGGCTGAGTGGGGAGAGAATTGAGAACCTGACCAGTGACCAGCACGGTGGTGAGCTGATTTGTCATGAAGGCATTGAGTCTTAGCACTGCTCTGTGCAGAGGACGCGAATGACTCAGAGAGGACTGGACCAGGGGCCTGTTGGAGCCAGAGTGGCGGCTGCCCTGGACCCTTCCCCCTTCTCTCCTGGCCGGGCCCTGGACTCCAAAGTATTGCGGTGACTCCTGATTATTTTTCTTCTTTTTCTCTTGCCAGTTTTCCCTGAAAACCATCCTGTTATATGAAGCTGCCACACAGCTCATGGGTGGAGAGGAGTGTAAGGTTCTGAGAGAACCAGAGCTTCTAGCAGAAGGACCAGGAAGGTGGCTGAAATCCAGGGAGAGAGGAGCTGTGGGTGAGCTGGACCCGCACAGAGCACACCCTGGAGGCCAGCATAGGCTCTGCGCATGCTGATGCTGAGGTCACCCCCAGAGCTGCTGAGACACAAGTGACTCTGAACTTCATATGCTCCACAGCCTTACACAGGGGGCTCTCACCTCTGACACTCCGTGGTGGGAAGACAGACTGTGGAACCCATCCAGCAGGGGCAGCACATCCATCACCAGCCTCATGTGAAGTCTGGAAGGAGAAAGGATCTGCATGAGAATAGGCACAGGGCTCAAGTGCAAGGGGCCAGGGCAGTAGAGCCCCAGCCTGCAGACCCACCACACCCTGCACTTTAGTTCCAAGTACAAGCTCTTTTTTGCAATAGTAACAATTGTAGATTTGACTTTGAAGAAAAAATAACCCAAATTACATTAGAGATTTCAATTTTGGTTTGTCACATCTTCAGTACATGTTAGCTGAACCCACTGTGGTAGTCATTTCACAATGTAGGCAAATCAAACCATCCTTTTGTCTGCCTTAAACTTATACAGTGGTGTATATTGATTATTTCTCAATAAAGCTGGGAAAAATAAACAGTGCCTTCATAAACGGGAAAACAGTGGTTATAGATGCAGTGGAATGAAAACACCATAACTAAGAGAAAACAAATCAGGATACACACATAACAAATAGTATCATCTTGCCCTGGAGGCGTGCTCACTGGTTGAGCCTTGATCTATGAACCAGGAGGTCATACATGGAGTCCCTGTCAGGGTACGTGGGGCTCCATCCTTAGTAGGGGGCATGTAGGATGCAGGTGATGAATGATTTGTTCTCATCATTCATATTACTACTACCTCTCTCCCTCGCTCTCCTTTCCTCTCTGAAGTCAATACAACATATATTAATATAAATGAATTAATAGTATCACCTCAAAAAGGTATCTAGATATATAAATGTACGAAAGACAAAAGGAAATACTTTGAAATGTTGACAGTGGTTAACCTTGGATAGTGGAAAGAAGTGATTTCCTTTACTTTATACTATTCTTTTTAA
The DNA here is from genome assembly GCF_964212035.1 of Myotis nattereri. Classification (NCBI taxonomy): domain Eukaryota; kingdom Metazoa; phylum Chordata; class Mammalia; order Chiroptera; family Vespertilionidae; genus Myotis; species Myotis nattereri. The sequence continues at coordinate 10,083,355 of NC_138085.1, forward strand.
AATTCTAATGATCCTATATTATTTTGATAATGAAAAAAATCTTCTAAAACACATTTAAGTAACTTTTTTTGGTGTAAAACGCATTTTGCATCCATGTTCAGTGACCATCCACTTATCTTTGAGAAGCTTAAAAAGTGCTTTGGGTTGTGAAATATCCTTTAAAATGCATTCTTGCACTCCAACAGCTCCTGAATGAGAACACTGGGCTTTGGAGATGCTGGGTCTGCTTGGAAAAATTAATGGGCAGGGGTTAGAGGCATGATAGGGGATGGGGCGGGTCAGCAACCCTGAAGAGAGGCTCTTAGGCAGGATGCCTCAGGGTCCACAGCTCAGGCTGTATTTGAAGAATTCCTCATTGGAAGGCTGATATCTACAGTAAAGTTTCAGATTTGATAAAGTTCAGACATGAGCCACAGTAACTTTTTAAAAATGGTTTTTGCCGTCCTTATTGCAAATCCATATATATAAAAGGCTAATGTGCTAAGGATTCCACCACCTGACCACTCGCTATGAAGAGCACTGACCACCAGGGGCAGGCGTTCAATACTGTAGCTGCTGTGACCTGAACTGGCCCTTTAAAGAGGAAGGGCACTGCGCACCCAGAGTCCACAAGCAACACTCCGCTTTTCCCAAGTGGGACACGGGCCCCGCCATGAACCCATGGCACAAAGCCCACAGGCCAGCCCAGCACAGAAATGGTGGCTGTGGGCACCAGGTAATGATGTCACATAGTAATGCCAGGCTTCCTCTCCCTAGCGACTAGCCTCCTTGGAGTTTCTTCACCCACTTGCTTTATAGCCAGGTGCAAACATTTTACACTTTCACCAAATGTCTTTGAAGTGTTTTCATGTGCCTCATCTCATTTGATCCTCACTGAAGTCCCGGAATAGGTAGAGAGGAGACTCGGTAGAATCCTGTTTTCATTTCATTAGCCAGAAAATGAAGATTTAGAATGTTTTAAAAATTGACCCAAATGAAAAGAAGCAAGAAATGGTAGAGCCTGAACATGACTTCAGGTTTTCTCACTGCACGGAATAGAGTCAAACGGGGCTGTAGTTAAATATTTCTCCCTTTGTTATCTCCGCATGATCCACAATAATAATCTGCTTTCATATTGGTATTTATGCTGTTTTGCTGTCAATATCCTGAAAACGAAATTGGGGCACTTCACCAAGCTGGAAAAAGTTTACCTAATCAGAAAGCAGGACTAAGTAAGCAAATATCTATATCTATATCTATATCATCTATATCTATATCTATATCTATATCCATATATCTATATCTATATCTACCTATCTATCTCTCTGGCGCCAGTTGCATGTGTTTCCATCTGTCATTGTTGATCGTGAATTTGGTATACACTTCTATTATTGAGAAAGGGCAAAGAGTGATCTTACAATATTTCCTCTAATTAATTTCCTTTCAATGTGCACCAATTCATGCACTGGGACTCTAGTAATTAAATAATACTATCAAGACTCCTAAGAGAAGCATATGTATACAGAAAAGATTTTTAAAGGATTCAGATCTCCTAAGTCACAGCTCTATGGTTCTAACCTCAACTGGGTCTACAGAGGCTGACAGGAAAAATAGAATGAGCACTTGCCCTGGGTTCTCATTTGATCTCTGCTATTTTAATAGCTTGTGGTCGTGGGGATTTCACTTATCCTTTCTGGGTCTCCTAGCTGCATCTATAGGATGAGGGTAATATTAGACCTCTTAAATAAGGTTTCTACAAATGCTTCAAAAAATAATTGTAGGTTCAGATTTTTACAATGTTCCTAAATATCTCAGCAATAATAAACTTTTCCTTGTTTTAAACTTTGTGGTACAAAACTTCACAAAAATGTAAACACAGTTTTATAATACTACTCATTTCAAAAATATACAATCTCTATAAACCTTATCCTATAACATTTTGGTAGATGCTATTAAACATTTCTTAGTAACTGTACTATAACCCAAATTAGTAAATTTAGCATTATCTTTTTAAAACATCAATTGCATATTCTTTGTATTGGTGTGAAAAGGCTCAGAAAATACAGATGTGTTGAGCACCATATGTCACTTTTATTAAAATTCAACAAGTAACTTCCCAGGTATGGAAAACTTCAGCTGAAGCCAATTTTGGGGGGGTGGGGGTAAAAATCAACCTTTGTAAACATCAAATTAAAATATGGCTGTATTTTCTGCCTTAAAAATTAAAAAACATAAGAGTTGTTATTTAACTCACTCAAATGGTTTGTGAAGCTGAACTACTTCCATGTAGGGTCTGCCCCAACCTGGCATTAGTTTAGTGCAAGGACTGAGAGCCTCATGTCACCTATTCTCCCCAGTGAGGAAGGGAGCTGGGTGTGAATCATTCCTGCCACTAAGCCCCTCGGACAGCCAGCCCCTAGGCAGCAAGGATGCCAGCCTCAGCTCAGAGGTGGGAGAAGTGCTGCCATCTCTCTCAGAACACTTCCAAACTCAGCCTGAGAAGGACAGGCCCTACCAGCCAAGACCCAGTCAGGCCACTGCTGGGCTCTAAGTAAAGACTGACGATTGTCTCTACCTCTTATTTCTTCTGAGACCAAACCAACCAACCTCCCACCCACCCACCCACCCACCCACCCAACAAAGCAACCACAATTTAATTATCATCCTTGCACTGAAGCCACTGCTAAATAAACACCAAGTTGTATATGGGCTCACGTGGTGACTACCCCCCAAGACACATATTCCCAGGCCTGGAATAAGCTCTGCCCATGCCCATTCCCTTCCCTCAGATCGCCTCTCCACCCTCCCCCGCTCATACCCTCTGCCCCCTACACACACACACACACACACACACACACACACACACACACCCTATTTGACCAGGTAGTTAACTTTGTGGGGACTACAGATCTGTCTTGTCCCCGGGCTTGAGACACAAGCCCTGGAGAAGCAGGCCCCCTCACTGCCTGGCTTAATAGACAGGGGGCCCTGCTGGGGTCTGGCTGGAACTCTGTCCCAAGCTGCCTCCTGTCAGCTCAGCAGCCACCACTCCTCCAGGTCCAGGGAGCACATGCCCCAGAATGACAGGAGACCAGCCCCGCACAGGGAAGGAGCCCCCAGTGGGGCTATTGGTCACTCACTGGGGCTCTTGGTCCCAGGCAGCGATTTGATGGAGCCTCTCAACTCTCCTGCTTTTTCCCGGGGCCCAGGGGCTCTCCAAGTCGCACCCTTCCGGAAAGTGACACCTTGGCTGCCCCCACAGAGCAAGGCCCAGGGAAACCCCAATCTTTCAAGCGTTTTAAATATCTGATAAGCCCAAGTTCACCCTTGGAATGAGCCCTCCCACCCACAACAGCCACTACCACGTGGGACACTCCAAGTCCCAGCACCTGGGAGGTGCCAGATAGGCTGGAACCCGCACTCAGTTGCGTGGGGTCGGGGGTGGGGGGCACTAGGCTTTTAGGCCGGAGTCGCTGGGCAGGTGAGCAGGAGGGCACTCACCTTGGTGACATTGAGGAAGGTGGTTTGGTCCAGCGCTGCCCCTCACCAGCTTCCGCTCCAGCTCCTCCCTCAGATGAGCAAGTGGATCTTGCCCACATGCTGGAGAGGAGTGCCTGCAGGATGGTGGCCTGGACTCCAGGCAGATGCACTTGGTCTGGTGGCAGGGGCAGCATCCACACCAGCTGGGCTCGGCCTCCAATGGCTCCTCCGCCCTCAGGACCCTGGCGGACCCGGACGAGGCAGCAGTACGAGCCAGGAAGCCCAGTGGGTCCTGTGACTCGGGGTCCCCAGGCGTGTCCCCCTCACCCAAGTGGGAGCCTGTGGCCAGATCTGCCAGGCTGTCCTGCCAGGGGAGTTTGCTGCTGCTGCGCCACCTGCTGGCGCCTCTGAGCAGTACCAGGAGGCCACCCTGGGCTCCTTGCTGCCATCCTGCTGTGCTCAGTAGTGTGGGTTAGTTCATCCACCCAGCATTGCTTCCTGACAGTCTGTCCCTGCAGAATAACTTCAACACAGGACACTTCTGCATTCTGACCAAGTCACTGTCGAGAGCCAGAATTTTTCATTAGGTCACTGATTTGCTCATCATCATGTAGAATATCTGAGCTTTTAATTTTTGACTTATTTTATTCATTGTTTTATATTAAAGAAGGAAATAATTTTTATAGATGTTATAAAGGAGGGTATGTCATTATATTATCTGCATACCAGGTGTCAGGATGTTATACTCAGTGGGTGAAATCTGGACTATTGCCTGTTTATATATATCGCATGAGATAAGAATTATTTTTTTCACTTTTTAAAGGTTAGGAAACAATGAAAAGAATATTTTTGATACATAAACATAATATGAAATTAACATTTTGGTGTCCATAATTAATGTTTGGTGTCCACAATTACTGTTTCACTGGAAGGCAGACATGTACATTCATTAACACATTGTCTTTGGCTCCTTGCATGTTACAATGGCAGAGTTGAGTAGTTATGACCAAGATGGGATTGTCTACAGAGCCCAAACCATTTGCTATCAAACCCTTTACACAGGAAGTTTGCGGACCCTTGTCCTACACAGAGTAGATGAAGGCCATGTGTGTTATTATTAGCACTGTATTTGGATTTCAAATGATTTTAAATGTGGCCTATTGCACATTTGCAAATCAACAACATATGCCTAGCTAGTGTTGCTCAGTGGTTGAGCATCAACCAATGAACTAGGAAGTCAAGGTCAGCTCTGAAACCCAGTCATATGCCTGGGTTGCAGGCTCAATCCCCAGTGTGAGGTGTGCAGGAGGCAGTCGATCAATGATTCTCTCTCATTATTGATGTTTCTCTCTCTCTATCTCCCGTCCTCTCTGAAGTAAAAATATATATATTTTTTAAAAATAATAATAAATAAAATCAACAAAATATGGTAAATGTTCACTAGAAAAGGAATACATACGTAGTTCTGAAATACTCATATGAATAAATATTACAGGGCAGTTAAAATCAATAAAGAACTATTTGTCTCAAAGTAGATAGATTTTAAAATTTATGATAATATAAACAAAAGTTCCAGAATGTTACATAAAATATACCTGTATATAAATCCAGAAAGATGAACTAATACTGCATAAGGTTGATTGATATATATTCATAATAATAAGAGCTAATTAGAGCAAACATCTTTCTGGAAGACCTTCCAGACAAAGCCAGGGCTGCAAAGGGTGGCCAGGGGGTTGGGGGGGGAGGGTTGCGGAGCAGCCCGGTCCCGGGTCCCAGAGGGAAGCTGGTGCTGGCAGCTGGGGGAAGGAAGGCCTACTCGTGCATGAATTTCATGTATCGGGCCTCTAGTATAGGTAACAAATGATTAAAGACCTAAATTAGAAAAATGATTAGAAAATTTATAATGTAAATATAAAGAGAAACTGGACTGAACATGATATAGACTATTACTGTATTGTATTATTTCTTTATTATTGTGTTGTGTTTTTTCTTTTTCTTTTAATCCTCACCTGATAATTTTATTGATTTAAGAGTAAGAGAAAGAGAAAGAGGGTCAGAGGGAGAGAGAGAAACATCTATGTGAGAGAGAATCATTGAATGCTGCCTTCTGTATGTACCATGACTGGGGATTGAACCAGCAACCTAGGTATGTGCCCTGACTGGGAATCAAACCTGAAACTTTTTGGTGTATGGGACGATGCTCCAACCAACTGAGCTACCCAGCCCGAGTGTTTCCTTATTTCTTAAAAAATGAAAATATAAAGAAAGAGGGCAAGATATGATCACTGTTTATTGTACACTGTTTATTCTACATCTATTAAATGTTTTCTGTACCATAAATATTACTTTTCATAAAAAAGGAAGGCAACATGGCTATGGAAGTATTTATTTTTATTTGTTGACAAGAGAAATGTGAATGGTGTAAATGCAGACCAAATCTGCACATACCACCAAAAAAATAAAATAAAATTGATGTTAATCATTGGGTTCTGATGACTTATCAGAGAATCACTAATTTGTTAAGGGCCCTTAGAATACACTTGGCTTAATAGACATCAGCTGGGACTCAGGGCAAGGTCAGAGCCATGCCCTGAGGGCGGGACCAGTCAAAAGATTGGATGTCACTCAGTCTGACTCTCTGGCCCAGTGTTAAGGGGATGGATCTCATGATGTCTCAGGCCCACCCAGATGTGATGTAACTTCCTGTAATTGGAGTATATAATAAACAGCTTTCAGAGCTGGCTCTCTCTGTGCCTGTCCCTCCAGAGGGCAGACTCTCTCTGTCTGTCCCTGGAGTCAAAGGGCAGACACCACACCCAGCCCAAGCTTTTAATCTAGTTTATGTCTGTCTTTCATTATTCTTTAAACTCCAAAGAGCCTCCTAACTTGCTCGAACCGGTTCAAGTCTCCCCCTCCCTGCGGGATGTGGAGAAGAGACCACAGCCCCAGCGCGCCCACCATAGTCATTTATGACTAACTTATCCTAAAAGAAAAATAAATAACAGCCAATAGCTTTTATTGAAACACAATAGATGTATTAGTTGTTCTAATGCAACAGGGAACTGTTCCAAGGCCAATGTGAGACGTTGAAACCAAACAAAAACTGAGCTTCCTTATAAAAACTTGATTGTTCCCAATAATTACAGATGACAAGATAGTTGCTGCTCATTACTTACATATGGCTAAATAAATTCCAGTAACTAGCTATGGGATTCGCTTTCCAATGCTTGATAATTTACCTCATTTGTTGCAGGGGATTTGAGGTTTGGCCATTCTGCCTTGTTTCACAAAGTCCATTGGACCTCATTTTATTGCCCTTTTCCCATTTCTTCTGCTAAGCTTAGCATGAGCCCTAAAGACTAAAGTAGACAGAACCTAGAGACAGAACCTAGTGAGAGAACATGGCAAAAGATCCTGGACAGAACCCGGCTACAGGAATTGGCTGGAGATCCTAGACAGAACTTGGCTGCAGATGCTGGCTACAGAACCTGGCTGAAGAACCTAGCAAGAGAACATGGCTAGAGAACCTGGACACAACCTGGCGACTGAACCTGGCTGGAGAACCTGGAGAACCTGGCTGGAGAACCTAGCGAGAGAACATGGCAAGAGATCCTAGCTACAGAACCTGGCTATGATGATCACCTGAACGCTGCCTATGTGTCATTCCTTCTTCACCAACTCCGTACACACCTTTGGGGACCCCTGGACCTGCTGGGGTTGGACCCCAGCATTAAATCTGATCTTTCAAAGTTCAAAAAAAAAAAGAAAGGCTAATGTAGCATCCTGGATATTTGGTTAACATACCCCAAAAGGGGTGTGCTTTAGGGATAAATCTCCAATACAATATGTTTCAAGGCTATTTCAAGGATGTAATAACTTCCAGGAACTCTTCACATTTCGCCATTCTTGGAAAAAGATATCCTTGATGCCTAAAAGTGATCATGTCCCAATTGTACTAATTCTAGGAATAACCATACGAAGCTTTATCTGTACATAGTAATACTGTTGGACTTGGGAGATAACAAGGTCCCTCTGTTTAAAATCCTCCGTGTGTCCCAATCAAAAGAGTGACTCTATTCTTAGTGTTTTTCTAAATATTTACTGTCCACTGCAATTCATTTGCCCTGTGTGCGGACTGTCTTTTAGCCATGCCAGTCTTAAAACTTCCAGATAATTTATATAATCTACCAGGTGACTCTTATGGTTTATGAACGTTCTGAAGTTATAAGAAAAAATACTTGCTCACACTTGCTAATACACCTTAGTTCCCAATATTTCAGAAGCAATATTCTAAAAGACCACAAGATGGGGGTATTCCTGCATACAAGCAAATTCTCAAAGCAGTGCACTGAGCTCCCAAGTTTCAAGTTCTGCTTTGTTGTTTGTTTGTTTTTATAAAATTTCTTTATTGATTAAGTTATTGCATATGTGTCCTTATCCCCACATTACCCTCCCCACTCATGCCCTCAAACCCTGTTGTCTGTGTCCAGTGGTTAGGCCGATATGCATGCAAATAAGTCCTTTGGTTGATCTCTCCCTCTTACCCCCACCCTCCCCTACCTTCCCTCTGAGGTTGGTGGTCTGATAGATGTTTCTCTGTCTCTGGATCTGTTTTTGTTCATCAGTTTATGTTGTTCATTATATGTACCACAGTCCCTGGAGGCCTAGTGGTTAGGGTTCGGCACTCTCAAGTTCTGCTTTGACCAATAAGGTAGACATTACCCACATGAGGCTAATTTAAAATGAAGTCAAAGGTGAAATCACGCTCCTAAGTTGCACTAATCACCTCTCAAGATCTCAATAGCCATATGGGGCTACTGGCTACTCTACTGCAAAGTGCAAAATAAAACATTTCTATTCTCAAAGGATTTTAGTGATTTTAAAATTAGTTTTCTTTAATTCAAAAAACAGAAAAAGTTTTAGAAAGTGCTGATTCTTTTTATTATTCATAACACTGAACAAGTGGGAAAAACTTAAATGACGAGTGATAGAATTTTGGTTATCTGAATTGTGATTTAAACATATGCTGGAATATTACAAAGCCATTAAGATAGGACTCTCTTAGAATATGCGGGACGGTTTATGGTATAATTTTAAGAACAAGAGGAAGCAAAAAGTATGTGTACATATATTTTTATAAATATATGTGCATACACATTTCGATATATAATTCCAAATTTGGCAACTTTATACTGTGCATACATATACATACCTATATAAAAAGGAAAAAAAAAACACACAAAGAAACAAAGGGAAAAGATCATACTATTATCTAACTGTGGGATGTGAAATTATGGAGAAGTTTATGTTCTTCTTTCAACATGCCTTTATTTTTTTATCTTTTTCCAGTATTGGAGAGAAAAAAAATCAACGAAGGAAGAAACTATAAAAAGAATGTGGAATTTTTTGAACTTTTTCAAAAGCCAAAATAAGTTTCAGAAGATTCAGTAATTCACTTTAAAAAAACAACAACTAAAGATTTTTTTCTAAAGAATTTCTTTTAAAATAGGTTTCATTGATTTTCTACAGAGAGGAAGGGAGAGGGATAGAGAGTTAGAAACATCCATGAGAGAGAAACATCGACCAGCGGCCTCCTGCACGCCCCCCACTGGGGATGTGCCCACAACCAAGGTACATGCCCTTGACCGGAATCCAACCTGGGACCCTTGAGTCTGCAGGCTGACACTCTATCCACTGAGCCAAAGTGGTACTGGCTAAAGATTTTTTTTTATTTAATAAAGTTTTGTATATCCGCTGAAGCCGTCTGCATAATTCTTGTCAACAAGACAGGTGTCATGGCAAGTGTCATTCATAGCATGCTCCCATGTCTACAGAGCAGATGAGTGGTCTCTGGATTCTCTCTGTAGCTGCACCTGTCTAAACCTTGAGCCCAGTGTGACATTCATTCATTTATTCGGAAGCAGATCTGTAAACATTGTCTATGCTCGAATTGTTCTGAATGAGAGTCTCTTCTGTGTCCCTATTGCTGTCCTTAACCGTAAAAATTCTTTTCCCACTGGTGCTTTTGGAAATTGGTTGAAATTCATGAAGACACCAGCATGTGTCTTAGGAACGGAAGGTCAGACTTTCCATCAGGAGGACAAGAAACCCTGGACACAGGAGGCAGCTTGCTCTGGGGGAGCCGACTTGGCTGGATTTGGAGCCCCACCAATTCTGGCCTCCTGTCTTCAGTTCTCTGACTTCAGTTCTCTGCTTTCTAAAATGGGAGGCACATGGGGACCATTGTGGGATTAGAACAATACATGTAAAGTGCCTGAATTATGGAAGACAACTAGGTTTTTTTTAGTTCTTATTATGCAGATGTTTATTTAACAGAAAATTATCCATTTTTCCCTTTTATCAACCATTTTGAGCACTGTGAGATTTTACACTGTCTGGCCAGGTGTCAGGCTGTGTTTAACATTTGTGTAGCTGGAGGTGACAAAGGCTCCAACTACCTCTGAAGTCTCTGCTTTTGTTTTTCCTGCTGCCTTCAGATTACCCTAAGAATTCCTTCTCAGATAGAGTTTGCTTCGTGCAGTGGGATTGGTTGGCATGCACTCATAGTTCAGAGGGCTGGAGAGTGTCACCCCCAGGGGCAATGGTAAGATTTCTGGGAGGAGGTGGGGAAGGCATGGTTTTCTTTACTAAAATGAGAGGAGAAACTGTGAAAGGTGAGATGGAAAAAAAAATAATCACAGATGACTCCTCAGGCAGATCAAATTTGAAAAGAGCACCTAGAAGGAACAGAATTTAGAAATTAATTTTCTCAAATACTTTGTAAACACTTACATACTCTTGAAAAGTCTTCATGTGCCCTGTTTTCCAGTGTTCTCAAATTTTCCATCAGGTAAGGTCTGTATGGATAGGAAGGAGTAGCAAAGCCTTCTGAGCTCTGGTAACTGTGGGAACAAATGAAGAGATTGAGGACAGGGAACTGCAGATGCCTCCTGTCCCCTCCTCTGCAGCCAGGACTCTCAGAGGGGAGAGGGGGACACACAGACACTGGGGTTAGAATTGGAGGGCTGAGGACTGCTCCCCTGGGATTATCTGGGCAGACTGGGAGCCCCCAACAGGGATGCTGCATGTCCTCACTCTCTGGGTGAGTAGAACTCCAGAGGGAAACTTGGAGTAGGACCCCACACATGGACCCAGACTAGCTACTCCCTGAGCTACAATAGGAGATACAAAGACTCTGCCCCTGTTGCCAGAAAAACAAAATAGCTCCGCCTCCCATCCCATATAACACCAATGGGAAAGGCACTGGGTTCATTTAAAGACAGGATTCAGTTCATGAGGCTGAACTCAGATATTTAATTGAGCTAAATATTTTCTTTTGCTCTTATCCCCTCTATCCCCTGGTGGGGGACTCAAGGGAAAATCCGTTTAGAAATAAATAAATAAGCTATATTTTTTCTGCACATTAAACATACTGAATATATTTGCAACTTTGATCCGTACTTATCTTTATTCATACAAAACTGTAACTCTATCTGACATTTCTTCTTAAAGGTTTTTCTTCCTCGCTACAATGTGCAAAGGAAATTTCTTTCTCTTTTTTTTTTAAATATATTTTATTGATTTTTTTACAGAGAGGAAGGGAGAGAGATAGAGAGTTAGAAACATCGATGAGAGAGAAACACCGATCAGCTGCCTCCAGCACATCTCCTACTGGGGATGTGCCTGCAACCCAGGTACATGCCCTTCACCGGAATGGAACCTGCGACCTTTCAGTCCGCAGGCCAACGCTCTATCCACTGAGCCAAACCGGTTTTGGCAGGAAATTCCTTATTATAAAAATCGTGCTGTGGTTTCAGCTGTTGTGTTTCTGTAAAGTAAGCGGAGCTTCTTTCACCAGATACTGAGCAGGGGTCTTGTGAAAATAGCATAAAGGCTCTTGTGAGGGGAGAACCCTTCCTAGTATCTAGTGATAAAAGTAATTCAGAATTTGTATATATTTCTTAAAAAGAAACCTTCAAAAGTCATTGCTGAATTCCCATTCAGCACTGGGAACTCTTAGGTACTAGCACAGGCCTAGGCACCTTCTGAGAGGGAGATCCAGTACTGAAAAGGTCAGTTCTAGAAATGTCTGTAAAACATACATTTGGCAAATGAATGAACAAAGAAGCAAAGAAACACTCATAGAGAAGATGTTCCACTCTGCTGACTTAAAGTGTGCTTTCCAAAGGAGGTTTGAAGCTTCCTACTGTTTTTGCAGCTCCTTTGGATTTTTAAAAGGCAGGACCTTTGAAGTCTAATGGGAGAAAGACAAGAAAGTGCTGGGCATTCAGAATCAAGGGCAGTGGGAATATTGGGGAACCTCAGACCAGTCACTTCATCTCCCTGAACCAGTTTCAATCTGCAAAATAACTAAAGTGTGTGTTGTTGTTTTTTTTTTTTTAATATTTTTATATATTAAATCCATTGGGGTGACATTGGTCAACAAAAACATATAGGTTTCAGGTGTGGGTTCTATGTTACAGGATCTGTATATTGCACCTTGTGACCAACACAGGAAGCAACACCAGGCTGGTGAACAGGAGATGAGGTGTAAGGGCGCATCATGGGTCAACTGGCCACCAGAGGCCAAAGGACTGGCCTGTGAAGGACCAGGAACAGGAGCAACATCCTGGCGTGAACCTGGTCTGCAGTCAGAACCCTCTCCTCCCCGAGGCAGGTCACAAAGCAGCTACTGCATTTCTGAACAAGAAATTGAGACGCGGGTTTTGACCAAAAAATTAAGATATTTTAAAAATTCATGAATCTATGTGGGATGTCCTAAAGAGGATGAAGATATCATATGTATGTACATGTTAATGAATCAGGTTTATTACAAATAAAAAATTTATGAAATCTAAAAGAGCTCTTTGCTCAGGAAATCATTCAGCAAGTGTGTGCTGTCTACCTGGGTCTTGGGGGCGGGGCCTTCACAGGTCACCTTTCAGGTGCTGAGAGGGCCTGAGAGACAGACAGGTGAACAAGAACCAAGGCCACACTTTATTTCAGAAGATAGGAAGAGCCATGAAGAAAATAGACTTAGCTTATATGACTAGGGAGCCACAGGGACGCAAAAGATTTCTATTGGTGCCCTGACCTATGACCTTAAACGCAGTGGTTCACAGGACAAAGTGTGGGGTCCCAGGTGCTGTGGGTCAGAAACCTGAGGTGGTTCATTGGGTTGCCCTCCTCCCAGGAGGCCTCGGGGGCCTGCACATGGGGAGGTGACAGAATCCATTCCTTATGGCACAGTTCCCTTCTGTGTCCCTGCCAAAGCCACTCCCAGATTCCTGGGGCTCCCAAAAATCTTGGCCTTTGATCCCTTCCTCCAGCCTCAAAGCCAGCAACTCAAGTGGAGTCCCTCCCTGGCTTCTCAGACACACCCTCCCACCCAGTTTTCACTTTGAAGAACACCTGGTTACTGAGGGCCAGGACCCAGGAGAGCCACACCTCCTGTGGTTTCTGTAGAGGGCCTTTGGTATGTTGGGGTCAATAAATGTTTATTCACTGATTTTTAACAACACCACCACCAGAAAACTTGAGAGGTTGGCCCACATGGCTGACCTGGCATGGTGGCTAGGTTACCTCTATGACCTGTCTTAGCATTCTGACCTCTGTTAGTATTGTGACCTACTGCCAGGTGATATACCATAGGGCTACATGGGGGCTTCAGAGCAGAGTGACTCCCTAGCAGGCTCAGGAAAGGGCTCCCCAACATGTTTAAACTGAGACATGGCTGTTGAGACAGAGCTGGCCCCATGGAGACCTGGGGAAGCCACCCCAAAAGGAGAGGCAGTGCCCCAGGGCAAGGACAGCCAGGCTGGATGGGAACAGCAGAGAGTGTGGGGCGGGGGGCGGGGGGACATAGAGGGCCCTAGTGTGGGTTGAAATTGCTGTCACAGCAGGAAGGCTTTTAGGCACGAGAATAGGGGGATCTGATTTATATTTTTTAAAGATCACTCGGTGATTTGACATTTGAAATGATATTTGACATGTGTCCTGAGAGCCCGGGAGGATTTGGGCAGATGAAGACGGTGAGATGTGCTTCAGGTGCAGACAGTGGACACGGCCTGGAGGCAGGACAGATGAACACTGGGGACCAGAGCACATGCCTCGCAGAGCCTGTGAGTGATGGGACCAGGCAGGGAAACAGAAGACCCTGCATGGATGGGGCAGGGCAGGGGGAAGGGGTCCTTCCATGGAGGGGGCAGGGTAGGGGAGGCAGTGAAACCTCCATGGAGGGGGCAGGGCAGGGTGGAGAGAGGATCCTCCATGGAGGGGAAAGGAAGGGAGGAGAAGGGACCCTCCATGGAGGGGAGAGGGCATGGAGGAAAGGGGACCCTCCATGGAGGGGACAGGCAGGGAGGAGAGGAGACCCTCAATGGAGGGGAGAAGGCAGGGAGGAGAGGGGACCCTCCATGGAGGGGAAAGGAACGGGCTAGAGAGAACCCTCCATTGAGGGGAAAGGAAGGGAGGAGAGGGGACCCTCCATGGAGGGATCAGGCAGGGAGGAGATAAGACCCTCCATGGAAGGGTGAGGGTAGGGAGGAGAGGGGACCCTCCATGGAGGGGACAGGGTAGGGAGAAGAAGCGACCTTCCATGGAGGATGCAGAGCAGTGGGGACTAGGAACCCTCCATGGAGGGACAGGCAGGGAGGAGAGGGGACCCTCCATGGAGGGGACAGGGCCAGGAGCAAAGGGAATCCTCCATGGAGGGTACAGGGCAGGGACGAAAGGTGACCCTCCATGGAGGGTGCAGGGCCATGGGGAATGGGAACCCTCCATTGAGGGGACAGGCAGGGAGGAGGGGGAACCTCCATGGAGGTGTCAGGCAGGGAGGAGTGGGGATCCTCCATGGAGGGTAAAGGGCAGGGACGAAATGGGACCCTCCATGGAGGGTGCAGGGCAGTGGGGAACCTTCCATGGAGGGGACAGGTAGGGAGGAGAGCGGACCCTCCATGGAGGGGAGAGAGCAGGGAGGAGATGGGACCCTCCATGGAGGCGGCAAGGGTAGGGAGAAGATGGGACCTTCCATGGAGGGTGCAGGGCAGTGGGGGCAGGGAAACTTCCATGGAGGGGACAGGCATGGGTGCGAGGGGAAACTCCATGGAGGTGATGGGCCAGGAGAAGAGGGGACCCTCCTTTCAGGGACACGTAGGCAGTAGAGGGGTCCCTCCATGGAGGGAACAGGCAAGGAGGGGTGGGGACCCTCAATAGAGGGGATGGGTCAGGGAGGAGAAGGATACCTCCATGGAGGGGAAGGGCAGGGAGGAGAGGGGACCCTCCATGATGGAGAAGGGTAGGGAGGAATTGGGACCCTCCATGCAGGGGGGACTGTAGGGTGATGGGAACTCTCCATGAAGGGGACAGACAGGGAGGAGAGAGGACCCTCCATGGAGGGGACAAGACAGGGAGGAGATGGGAACCTCCATGGAGGGGACGGGTCACGGAGGAGAAGGTACTCTCCATGCAGGGGGACAGTAGGGTTTTGGGAACCCTCCACGGAGGGAACAGGTAGGGAGGAGTAGGGACCCTCCACGGAGGGCATGGGTCAGGGAGGAGAAGGATCCCTCCATGGAGGGTACAGGGCAGGGAGGAGAGGGCAGAGACGGGGAAAGGGAAACCTACAGTCATGGGCCAAACAGGGAGGAGGGGGGACCCCTCCGTGGAGGTAACAGGGCAGGAAGGAGAAGGGACCCTCCAAGGAAGGGAAGGATAGTGGTAATGGGTGCTCTATATGGAGGGGGAAGTGCAGGGGGTTTGGGGAGCAGGGAACTCTCCATTGATGGGGAAGGGCAGTGGGGACTGGCAACATGGGACCCTCCAAGGATTGGCAGGTCAGAGAGGAGAGGGGACTCTCCATGGAGGAGGGAGGGCAGGGAAAGTGGGGACTTTCATGGAGTGGACTGGGCAGAGAGGAGAGGGGACTCTCCTTGGAGAGGACAAGGCAGGGAGGAGAAGGGACCCTCCATGGAGAGGGCAGAGCAGAGGATAAGGGAACCCTCCGTGGATGGGACAGGGCTGGGGGGAGAGGGCATACTCCTTGGAGTAGACTGGGCACGGAGGAGAGGGGACCCTCCAGGGAGGGGGCAGGGCAGTGGTGACAGGGAAACCTCCACGGAGGGTACAGAACAGGTGGGGCAGGGAACCATCCATGGAGGGGGCAGGACTCGAGGGGGGGGGGGCTTGCCAGGTAACCCAACAGGGATGGGCCAGACAGGGAGGAGAGGGGACCCTCCTTGGAGGGGGCAGAGCAGAGGAACAGGAAACCCTCCATGGATGGGACAGGGCAGGGGGGCTATGGCACACTCCATGGAGGGGACAGGGCAGGTAGGAGAGGGGACTCTCCATAGAGGGTGGAGGGCAGGAGACAGGGAAACCTTCATGGAGGGGGCAGGGCAGGGGGCCAGGGAAACCTTCAGAAAGGAGTTAGAGCTGGGGGACAAGGAACTGCACTTGCAGGGATGGAATAGTGGGTACAGGAAACCCTCCATGCAGTGGGGAGGACAGGAAGGAAGGGAACCCCAATTATAGGGGTCAGGGCAGGGAGGAGAGGGGAGACCAGGAAACCTCTATGGGGAGGGGGCAGCGCAGTTGGACAGGTAATCCCCATGCAGAGGGTAGGGCAGGAGGAAAGGGGACCTCACTTTGAGAGAGCAGGGCACAGAGGAGACAGAACTATCCATTGAGGGAGCAGGGCAGGGGGACAGGGATTCCAACTTTAGGGGGAGGGGCAGGGAGGAGAAGGTACCCTCCATGGATGGGGCATGGCAGGGGTGTAGAGAACCCCACTTTGAGGGGGAGGGTCAGGGAGGAAGGTTTCCTTCATGGAGGGGGCACGGCAGGGGGACAGAGAACCTCACTTTGAGGGGGCAAGCAGTGGAGAAAGGGAGCCCCAGTTTGAGGGAGAAGGGCAGGGAGAGGACAGAATCCTACATGGAGGGACAGGGCATGCATGAGAGGGAATAGGGAAGCCTCCATGGAGAGGAGAGGCTGGGGGGATAGGGAGGCCTACTTTGAGACAGCAAGGATTTTAGCACAGGTCCTGAAATAGATGGCAGGGCAGGGGGGAGAGGGCATCCTCCAGGGAGGTAGCAGGGCAGGGAGGGCAAAGGACCCCACATAGTCTGAGCAAGATAGGGGGGTTAGGGCACCATCCATGGAGGGGCCAGGGAACGGGGGACATGGGAGTAGAGATAGGTAACAGGGGAAACAGACCCCTCTATGGAGAGTTCCTTGTTCCCCATGGTGGAGCCCTTGCCCCCAGCCCTGCCCCTTGGCAGCATTCCCTCTCATACCTGTCCATCGGCCCCTCCCCTGGTCCCCTGACCCTGCTGCCCTGCCTTCCCATGGAGGGGCTGCTGTCTCTCCTGCTCTGACCACTCTGTGGTTGGTCCGCTTATCCCTCTACCCTTTCCCTCCATGCAGGGTCTTCTGTTTCCCTGCCCTGACCCCTCACTCACAGGCATCTGAGGGGCATATGCTCTGGTCTGTCCAGTGTTCATCTCTCCTGCCTCCAGGCCGAATGTCCACTCTCTGTACCTGAAGCATATTCTCACCTTCTTCATCTGTCTAAATCCTACCTGTGCTCTCAAGACACATCTCAAATATCATTTCAAATGTCAAATCACAAGCAGGGGAAGGGGGGTGGGGGGTGGGGGCTGGGAAGTTGGGGGTGGAGGATGGGAGGTGTGGGGTGTGGGGTGCGTGATGGGGGGGCCGGTGGGGAGTAGGGTTGGGGGTAAGAGTGGGAGGTGGGGGTGAGGGGTAGTGTTGGGGGATGAGAGCTGGCGGGAGGGGAGTTGGGGGTGGCAGATGGGGGCTGTGCGTTGGGGATGTGGTGAGGCAGGTCGGGGCTGGGGGTGTGGGGTGTGGGGTGGCGGGTGAGGGTGGCGTGTGGGGAGTAGGGGCTAAGGTTGGTGGGTGACAGGTAGGGGAGGGAGAAGAGGGCATAGGGGGGATAAATGGTGATGGAAGGAGACTTGACCTGAAGCCAGTGAGCACACAATGCGATATACAAATGCTGCATTAGAGAATTGCACACCTGACCTATGCAATTTTATTAATGAATGTCACCCAAATAAGGTTGATTAAAAATAAATAAAAGGTGGGTCTTTTGAGGTTGATTAGGTTATGAGGGTGGAGCCCTCGTGAATAGGATTAATACCCTTTTCAAAGATATCCCATGCTACACTTATCAGGAGATGCTTTTATATGTTATATAAATGTCTAACCACTATTTTGTACACTTGAAACTAATATTGAATGTCATCCCTAATTGAAAAAAAAATTAAAGAAGTAATTTTTAATAAAAATGCAAATGCAAATCAGAGTGATCTTTAAAAAATATAAATCAGATCATTACACTCTGTGCCTAAAAGCCTTAAGCGCTCCAGCAGGGGTCAGCTCTCCAGACAGAATCATGCCTGTGAGGGTGTTACACTGCTGGGAGAGGAATGCCCTGTCTTCTTCCTCCAGTAGCTCCCTTCACTGCTCTGGTGATGTGTGGCACTGGTGCAGGGCAGAACTGTGCTTCCTTGAGAGTGAGCTAAGCATCACTTTGGCTGCTTAGTTGTAGTGTGGGAGCAGACACAGAGAAAATCAATTTAAACCTTAAAAGTTCTCACAGCATTTCAACCCTCCAAACGGACCTCTATCCTCCCTTCCCTACACTCCAGCCAGCCTGGCTCGCCCAGCCTTGAGGAAAGAAGGCAGGGACAGTGCTGCCCGGGAAGCCAGTGAGCATGCATGTGGTCAGAAGTCTGGAGAGAGCTCCAGTTCTCTTAGGACAGAAATGGAGGGATGAATCTGCTGAAATCAGCCACCCATGAGGGGACTCTACTTTTCACTACGTGATGGCTGGATTGCACCTGCATGATCCCACCATGCTCTCGCTCCCCTGTGGCATCCCAGGGGATCCATGAGTCATCTACAACAGGAAGCAGCTCTCTGGCCTTTGAGAATCCACAGACCCTCTGCAAAGCCCTTAAGCTCACACGGCTGATCTCAGACTACAGATTCCAGACATCTTCAATCCTGGGAAGCAGCCTCTTTTGATTTTTCATTCTCCTCCTACAAACAATGCCAGGTCTGTGTCTTCTGTACACTGCTCAAAGATGTGTGAGGACCCAGCGGGTGGCAGCTGGACGTGGTATACCCTGGGACATTTGCTGAGTAGCCTCAGACGCAACACTGACACTGAGCTTGAACCTGCATCCATCTGGTGAACACCACTCACCTCTACCTGGGGACTCCCTGAGAACCTACCTCATGCAACTTGAGTGCTTCCAGAGACTCTTTCATTAACTGAGAGAAACAGGCACCCATCAGATGGAGGCAAACAGGGAGGCAGAACATGGTGTGCTCTGGGACTTTTGCTGACCTGTCCCCAGGCTCAGTGCTAGTCAAAGCCAGCTTTGGTGCCCTGCTTGGACCTTCCTGTGCTCACTGGGCCTCAGCAGAGGCTGTCACAAATTGTGAATTGCTTTGTAGATGCAAATAGATTGCCCTGGGAGAGTCACATCAAGCATCTGACATTGTTCGGCACCAGAGTCCCTCCCAGGAAGCCCCAGGACCAACAAGCCGATAGCCAGCTTCAGAGCACATCAGAGAAGGATACAAGTAGCCTCAGAAGTGGCATAGCCAAAGAGAGATCTAGGCAAGCACCAGACACCGCTGAGATAAATTGCGCTCCACATGGTCAACACCTGTCAGCAGCTCATACACTACACTGTAGGCAGGGTACACTGTGGTCACAGCCAACTAGCCTGAGCATCGAATCAGTACATGAATGGGCCAACAGCCATCAAGAATCAACTGCCACAGGAAGGTTCACATAACACACACGGGACATCCCTGGAGCACTCAACTCAGATGATCAAGAAGAAATTGCCACTGGGTTCCACAGGACTCCTACTACACGAAGCCACACTACCAAGACCTGGATTTTAATACAAAGAAACAAACACACAGAGGCAGCCAAAATGCAAAGAAACAGGCCCCAAATTTAAGAACAGGGGACACATCCGAAAAAGTGCTAAACAAAGTGAGGCAAGCAATATTCCAGATAGTTAATTGAAGTTAGGTGAAGAATGGATGAAATCAGTGGGAACTTGAAAACTGATAGTAGGCATGAAAAAGAACATTTAAGCCATATAAAAGATCCAGTCAGAAATAAAGTGTAAAATCCTTGAAATGAAGAATACACTAGAGAAAATAAATAATTTGATTAAGGAGAGAATCAAATTAGTGATTTGGAAGACAGGGTCACAGAAGACAAAAGCAGCAAAAAGAAAAAAAGAACCTTTAAAAATGAGGACTGTTTAGGGGACTTTTGGGACAACATGAAACATTAACAACATCCACATTATAGGAGTACAAGGACAAAAGAAAGGTTAAGGGACTACACCATATTAAAAGAAATAATGACCGAACACTTCCCTAACCTGGTGAAGGAAGAGACACACGTCCAGGAAGCACAGAGTCCCAAACAAGATGAACCCAAAAAGGCTTGACACCAGGACACATCATCATGAAAATGACAAAGATTAAAGACAGGACATCTTAAAAGCAACAAAAGAAAGATGGTCAGTTACCTACAAAGGAGCTCCCATAATATTGTCAGCTTATTTCTCTACAAAAACATACCAGGCCAGTAGGGATTGGCACAAAATATTCAAAATAATGACAAGCTAGGACCTTCAACCAAGACTACTTTACCCAGCAAGGCTGTCATTTAAAATTGATGGAGAAATAAAGAGCTTCCCAGACAAGAAACAGCAAAAGAAGTGTGTTACCACCAAACCATTAGTATAAGAACTATCAAGAAGGAATAAAACGGAAACAGAGTTAAAAGAATGAAACATATCTACGAACAATCACTTTAAATGTAAGTGGCTTGACTGCTGCAATTAAAAGACATGGTAGCTGAATCGATAAGAAATCAAGGACCATATATATGCAGTCAACAAGAGACCTACCTCAGAATGAAAGATATACAGACAAAAAGCAAGGGGATGGCAAAAGGTATTTCATGCAAATACAAATGAAAAATAAGCCGGGGAGGTAAACCTATAGCTGACAAAATAGACTTTAAAACAAAGGCTGTATTGAGCGATAAGAATGGACACCACAGAATGATAAAGAGAGCAATCCAACAAGAGGATATAACCCTTGCAAACATGTATTTCTTCAACATAAGAGCAAGTAAATGTGTAAATCAAATCCTGATGTACATAAATGGAGAGTTCAACAATAATACAGACGTAGTAGGGGATTTGAACATCCCACTGGCATCAATGGCTGGATCTTCCGCACAGAAAATCAAGAAGCAAAGAGTGGCCTGGTGCTGGACTCTGCAGCAGCAGCAGCAGCAGCAGCCGCAGCAGCAGCAGCAGCAGCACATATAGTAAAGCTGGAATGATATAGAGGAGATTAGGGTGGCCCCTGCGCAAGGGTGACACTGAAATCAGTGAAGCGTTCCCTTCGCCCTAGTGTGTGACATGCTCACCTGGCTCCCCTGGGCTGGAGCCCCTGCGGGTGGGGGTGGAGGGAGATGGGCGGTGGCTGGGGGTGGAGGGAGACGGGCGGGGGCTGGGGGGGGAGGGAGAAGGCGGGGGGGAGACTTGAGCCCTGACCTCCTCCTGGGCTGGGGCCCCTGTGGGTGGGGGCGGAGGGAGATGGGCAGAGGCTGGGGGGGGAGGGAGATGGGCGGGGGCTGGGGGGGGAGGGAGAAGACGGGGGGGGGGGGGGAGACTTGGGCACTGCCTCACCCTTGCACAGGGCGGCCTCACACCTAGTCTTTAAAAAAAAAAAAGTGTGGACAGAAATAACACAATAGATCAAATGGATTTAATTGGTATCTTCAGAGCATTTCACCCTGAAGCAGTAGAATATACATTCTTTTTAAGTGGACGTGCAACATTATCTAGATAGGCCACATGTTAGGGCACAAAAACAGTCTCAGTAAATTTAAGAAGATTGAAATCATATCAAGAATCTTTTCTGATCATGACTGTATAAAACTAGAAGTCAATTAGAAAAAACTGACCTACAAGTGATCTATTACTGAATTGTACACACCTAAAACCACCCTGCCCCAATAAATTTATTAACAGAGATAAAAGCCATGAGAAGCAAAAATGAATAAATAAATACAAATTTGGGGATACATGGTGGTGAGAATTGCATGTCAATATACTTGATGTATACTTAAATGTGGTTAAAACTCTAAATCTTATATTTATTTGACTACAATAAAGGATCATGCATTCGATTCCCAGTCAAAGGCATGTACCTGGGTTGCAGCTTCACCCATGCCACCTGTTGAGGTGAATAGAGGGAATTCACCTGAACATAATAAAGATCATGAAGAAGAAGGAAGGAAGGAAGGAAGGAAGGAAGGAAGGAAGGAAGGAAGGAAGGAAGGAAGAGAAAGAAAGAAAGAAAGAAAGAAAGAAAGAAAGAAAGAAAGAAAGGAAGGAAGGAAGGAAGGAAGGAAGGAAGGAAGGAAGGAAGGAAGGAAGAAAGAAAGAAAGAAAGAAAGAAAGAAAGAAAGAAAGAAAGAGGGGAAGAAAGAAAGAAAGAAAGAAAGAAAGAAAGAAAGAGAGAAAGAAAGAAAGAAAGAAAGAAAGAAAGAAAGAAAGAAGAAAAGAAGGAAAGAAAGTGAAAGAAAGGAAGAAAGAAGAAAAGAAGGAAAGAAAGTGAAAGACAGGAAGAAAGTGAAAGAAAGGAAGAAAGACAGGAAGAAGTTGAAGAAGATACAAATTAATAAAAGTACATATGGTGTTCAAAGACAGGAAGAATTAACAACTTTCAAATGTCCAATGACGTAATTCAGAGAGCTACAGCAAATATCACAAAAAATTTATATGGAAGTACAAAAAAAAAAAAAAAAAAAAAAAACACCACCAAGAAACCCAACACACACACACACAAATAAAACAAACAAAATAAAACCAAACCAATAGCCAGAGTAATCTTGAGAAAGAAGAACAAAGTGGGAGGAATCATGCTACCTGATAACAAACTATACTACGAGGCCATAGTAATAAATATAGTATGGTACTGGCATAAAACAGACATAAAGATCTGTGGAACAGAACAAAAAGTACAGAAATAAACCCATACATTTATGGTCAATTAATATTAGACAAAGGACACAAGAATATACATGTGGTAAAGATAGTCCACTCAATAAATGCTATTGGGAAAATTGGACACATAAGTAGAAAAATAAATAAATGCAGACTACCTTCTTACACCATATTGAAGAGTAAACGCAGACTGGATTAAAGACTTGAAAGTGAGATTTGAAACCATAAAAATTCTAGAAGAAAGTAAAGGCAATAAAATTTCATAGAAATATTTTTTATTCTGATATATCTATTTGGGCAACAGAAGCAAAAGAAAAAACAAATGGGACTACATCCATCTAAAAAGTTGTTGCACAGCAAAGGAAACCACCAACAAAATGAAAAGACAACTCACTGAAGGGGAGAACATATTTGCCAATGATACATCTGAGAAGGGTTTAATATCCAAAATTTATGAAGAACTTAAAAAACACAGCATCATAACAAAATTAAACAATCCAATTTAAAAATGAGCAAAGAACCTAAACAGACACTTCTCCAGCGAGGATCTGCAGATGATTATTACACAAATGAAAAGATGCTGAGCATCACTAATCATTACAGAAATGGAAATTAAAATCACAGTGAGGTATCACCTCACATCTGTCAGAATGGCTATCATCAATAAATCAATAAACATCAACTGCTGGTGAATATGTGGAGAAAAGAGAACTCTCGTGTACTCTTGGGGGGAATGCAGATTGGTGCAACCACTGTGGAAAGTAGTATGAAGTTACCTCAAAAATTAAAAATAGAACTGCTTTATGACCTAACATTTCCACTTCTGAGAATATATCTGCAGAAACCTGAAACACTGATCGGAAAGGATATATGCAATGCTATGTTCACTGCAGCATTACTTACAATAGCGAAGATTTCACAGCAGCCCAAGTGCCCAGCAGCAGATAAGTGGAGAAAAGGCTGTGGTACATTAACACAACGGAATACGACTCACCCACACACGCAAAAAGGAAATGAAGGAAGTCTTACCTTTTACAACAGCATGGACGGAGCCGGTGAGTATTATGCTAAGTGAAGTGAAGTAAGCCAGTCAGAGAAATAAAGGTTCCTTATGGTTTCACTTAAATGTGGAATCTAATGAACAAAACAAACTACAATCAAAATAGAAACAGACTCATAGGTGCAGAAAACTGACTGAATACTGTCAGAGGGGAGGAGGTTGGGGGACTAGAGGAAAAGTGAAGGGATTAAGCAAAGAAAAGACCTATAGACACAGACAACAGTTTGTGATTATCAGAGAGAGGGATGTGTGTAGAAGAGGGTTTAGGAAGGATAAATTGTGATGGAAGGAGACCTGACCTGGGGTAAGAGGGGAGGGCGGTGAGACACATATTCAACATACAGGTGATGTATTACAGAACTGTATACCTGAAAGCTACATGATTTCATTACCAATCTCACCCCAATATATTCAATTTAGAAAAAGAGGCCATTGTGGCACATGCTACAACCTGGATGGACCCTGAAGACATGATGCTCAATGAAATAAGCCAGTCACAAAAGGACAAATAGTGTGTGATCCCACTCACATGAGGTCCCTAGAGCCATCAGAGTCATAGAGGTAAGATGGAGGGTATATCAGTAATGGGGGAGTGGATGCAGAGTTGCTGTTTAGTGGGGACAGAGCTTCAGTTGGAGAAGATGAGAACAGTGATGGAGCCGATGGTGGTAAGGGCAGCACAACAATATGTTTGTTAAGTTGTGTTAAGGACCACTTACCACCACTGGACTGTGCTCTGAAAAATGGTTAAAATGGTAAATTTCATTGTGTATATATTACTGTGATAATAATATACCAAAAAAAAAAAAAATAGAAGGCTTTGTCCTGGGTGTGGGAGAATCAGGTAGAGCTGTTTTCTATCGGCCCTACATGGGCGGTTGGGTCACTGTGAATATCCTGGTTGTGAGATTTTTATAAGATATTATTGAGGGAAACCAGGTCAGATTCCATGGGCCACCTCTGCGTTATCTCTTATAAATAATGGAATCTACAATTATATTTTTAAAAGGTTCAAAACTAAAAGGGGCGACAACCAGATTTGGTGGTCTTGCCCCAGGGAATCTGGTCCAGCAGGTCCAGTTGGGGTCAGGGCTGAGGATAAGGAATTGCCCACAGGAACTGGTGGTCAGTGGGATTGAGGGCCACCATCCAGACCAGTGACCTACACAGTTAAGTTCTCATCCCATCATGAAGCTTCCACAGCTTTTAATACAGCTGCTGTGTCTCAGCCACCTCTAATGCGATCACTGGGGGGAACAGCTCCTTCACTGTGCCACCTGGTTTCTTAAAGGAGCTTCAAACCTTTTAACCATCTCACAAAACACAACGCAGGTAGAGCAAATCTCCCACAGTGACCCTCTGCTTCATTAAACCACATCCACCAAGTGACAAGGATGGGCCTTTTTTGCCATTCCAGGAACGCTGGGCCAGGGTCTCGTCGACAGAGCAGATTCACTTTTCGGTGTCTTGGTTGGGACCTGGGCACAGGGCCCAGGAGTGACGCAACCCAAGGACAAGGATGAAGGAAGGCAGCATTGTCCTTGGAAGCAGGTGCCTTTTAATCATCTACAGATCTCAACTGTGGAAAATATACCTATGCCCTGTTAAGAGTCAGGAAAGATAAATAATTTTTCTCTTTGTACTCGACAGAGTGGTGCTCAAAATGATCTAAAAATAATACCCTGTCTTCATATGCTCTCTCCTTCCATAGATGGCTCCAATTTTCCTGTCAACTTGAATGCGAGATGGAAGAAGTAATGCTGGTGGATGAAATCAACACATCCCTATTTTAAGGGGTGAAACGTAGATGAGAGACGGAGTGTCACGCATTAAAGGTTTGATATTTTACTCTGTGGTCAAGTAGGGAGTTTGTAATTGTCCATCCAAACCTGTATCATTAGGGTAATAATGCAGGGCTGTCATGAAGGCCTTTTCAGTGTCTGTACCCCATAAAATCTTGCTCTTTTTGGTCCATGATGTGGGCCAGGGAGCCACTAATGCTCATGCTCTGCACGCAGAGACTCAGGGCTCCAGGGCTCCCCTGGCTTGTGGACTTAGCTGGCAATGAGCACAGCTCACTGGTGTAGAGGTCGGACAGACGAGTGGTGTCAGGATGGCCTGGGGGCAGCCACTCATGGCTATCCTTGCCTCTGGCCAGAGCTGATTCACATGGTGAGAGAGGCTCAGAAATGCAGAACAGCACAAACTCCTTGCTACTTGGCACACAGGGCAGCACACTCACCCTCTTGTTCCTTTACCTGTGCAGCCAGCCAACTCAGTCACATTCAGGGAGAACATCCAGAAAGAATAATAAAATAAAAGTACCTCGTGCCAATCCACATAGCACTTCAAAGTACTAAGAGTAAAAAACTCACTGTCCATGCATTTCTACAGAAAGGCTACTTGCTGTCCAGACCCATATTCTTGCTCGTTTTTCTTCTTCTCAAAAGAAGGAAACACATCATTCTGGAGCCATCGAGACGGAGCAGACCAATGGCCAGCTGTCCATCCAATGATGTCAACCATGGTCTCAGAGAGAATAGTATCTGCGGACTCCAGAGAGAGCAGCAGTGGGCTGAGTGGGGAGAGAATTGAGAACCTGACCAGAGACCAGCACGATGGTGAGCTGATTTGTCTTGAAGGCAGTGAGTCCTAGCACCGCTCTGTGCACAGGTCGGGAATGACTCAGAGAGGACTGGACCAGGGGCCTGTTGGAGCCAGAGTGGCGGCTGCCCTGGACCCTTCCCCCTTGTCTCCTGGCCAGGCCCTGGACTCCAAAGTATTGTGGCGACTCCTGATTATTTTTCTTCTTTTTCTCTTGCCAGTTTTCCCTGAAAACCATCCTGTTATAAGAAGCTGCCACACAGCTCATGGGTGGAGAGGAGTGTAAGGTTCTGAGAGAACCAGAGCTTCTAGCAGAAGGACCAGGAAGGTGGCTGAAATCCAGGGAGAGAGGAGCTGTGGGTGAGCTGGACCCGCACAGAGCACACCCTGGAGGCCAGCATAGGCTCTGCGCATGCTGATGCTGAGGTCACCCCCAGAGCTGCTGAGACACAAGTGACTCTGAACTTCATATGCTCCACAGCCTTACACAGGGGGCTCTCACCTCTGACACTCCGTGGTGGGAAGACAGACTGTGGAACCCATCCAGCAGGGGCAGCACATCCATCACCAGCCTCATGTGAAGTCTGGAAGGAGAAAGGATCTGCATGTGAATAGGCACAGGGCTCAAGTGCAAGGGGCCAGGGCAGTAGAGCCCCAGCCTGCAGACCCACCACACCCTGCACTTTAGTTCCAAGTACAAGCTCTTTTTGCAATAGTAACAATTGTAGATTTGACTTTGAAGAAAAAATAACCCAAATTACATTAGAGATTTCAATTTTGGTTTGTCACATCTACAGTACATGTTAGCTGAACCCACTGTGGTGGTCATTTCACAATGTAGGCAAATCAAACCATCCTTTTGTCTGCCTTAAATTTATACAGTGGTGTATATTGATTATTTCTCAATAAAGCTGGGAAAAATAAACAGTGCCTTCATAAACGGGAAAAAAGTGGTTATAGATGCAGTGGAATGAAAACACCATAACTAAGAGAAAACAAATCAGGATACACACATAACAAATAGTATCATCTTGCCCTGGAGGCGTGCTCACTGGTTGAGCCTTGATCTATGAACCAGGAGGTCATACATGGAGTCCCTGTCAGAGTACGTGGGGCTCCATCCTTAGTAGGGGGCATGTAGGATGCAGGTGATGAATGATTCGTTCTCATCATTCATATTACTACTACCTCTCTCTCTCCCTCTCCTTTCCTCTCTGAAGTCAATACAACATATATTAATATAAATGAATTAATTGTATCACCTCAAAAAGGTATCTAGATATATAAATGTACGAAAGACAAAAGGAAATACTTTGAAATGTTGACAGTGGTTAACCTTGGATAGTGGAAAGAAGTGATTTCCTTTACTTTATACTATTCTTTTTAAAATTCTAATGATCGTATATTATTTTGATAATGAAAAAAATCTTCTAAAACACATTTAAGTAACTTTTTTTGGTGTAAAACGCATTTTGCATCCATGTTCAGTGACCATCCACTTATCTTTGAGAAGCTTAAAAAGTGCTTTGGGTTGTGAAATATCCTTTAAAATGCATTCTTGCACTCCAACAGCTCCTGAATGAGAACACTGGGCTTTGGAGATGCTGGGTCTGCTTGGAAAAAATAATGGGCAGGGGTTAGAGGCGCAGTAGGGGATGGGGCGGGTCAGCAACCCTGAAGAGAGGCTCTTAGGCAGGATGCCTCAGGGTCCACAGCTCAGGCTGTATTTGAAGAATTCCTCATTGGAAGGCTGATATCTACAGTAAAGTTTCAGATTTGATAAACTTCAGACATGAGCCACAGTAACTTTTTTAAAAACGGTTTTTGCCGTTCTTATTGCAAATCCATATATATAAAAGGCTAATGTGCTAAGGATTCCACCACCTGACCACTCGCTATGAAGAGCACTGACCACCAGGGGCAGACGTTCAATACTGGAGCTGCTGTGACCTGAACTGGCCCTTTACAGAGGAAGGACACTGCGCACCCAGAGTCCACAAGCAACACTCCGCTTTTCCCAAGTGGGACACAGGCCCCGCCCCGAACCCATGGCACAAAGCCCACAGGCCAGCCCAGCACAGAAATGGTGGCTGTGGGCACCAGGTAATGATGTCACATAGTAATGCCAGGCTTCCTCTCCTTAGCGACTAGCCTCCTTGGAGTTTCTTCACCCACTTGCTTTACAGCCAGGTGCAAACATTTTACACTTTAACCAAATGTCTTTGAAGTGTTTTCATGTGCCTCATCTCATTTGATCCTCACTGAAGTCCCGGAATAGGTAGAGAGGAGACTCGGTAGAATCCTGTTTTCATTTCATTAGCCAGAAAATGAAGATTTAGAATGTTTTAAAAATTGACCCAACTGAAAAGAAGCAAGAAATGGTAGAGCCTGAACATGACTTCAGGTTTTCTCACTGCACGGAATATAGTCAAACGGGGTTATAGTTAAATATTTCTCCCTTTGTTATCTCTGCATGATCCACAATAATAATCTGCTTTCATTTTGGTATTTATGCTGTTTTGCTGTCAATATCCTGAAAAAGAAACTGGGGCACTTCACGAAGCTGGAAAAAGTTTACCTAATCAGAAAGCAGGTCTAAGTAAGCAAATATCTATATATCTATATCTATAACTATATATCTATATCTATATCTATATCTATATCTATATCTATATCTACATCTATCTATCTATCTATCTCTCTGGCGCCAGTTGCATGTGTTTCCATCTGTCATTGTTGATCGTGAATTTGGTATACACTTCTATTATTGAGAAAGAGCAAATAGTGATCTTACAATATTTCTTCTAATTAATTTCCTTTCAATGTGCACCAATTCATGCACTGGGACTCTAGTAATTAAATAATACTATCAAGACTCCTAAGAGAAACATATGTATACAGAAAAGATTTTTAAAGGATTCAGATCTCCTAAGTCACAGCTCTATGGTTCTAACCTCAACTGGGTCTACAGAGGCTGACAGGAAAAATAGAATGAGCACTTGCCCTGGGTTCTCATTTGATCTCTGCTATTAATAGCTTGTGGTCTTGGGGATTTCACTTACCCTTTCGGGGTCTCCTAGCTGCATCTATAGGATGAGGGTAAAATTAGACCTCTTAAATAAGGTGTCTTCAAAGGCTTCAAAAAATAATTGTAGGTTCAGATTTCTACAATGTTCCTAAATATCTCAGCAATAATAAACTTTTCCTTGTTTTAAACTTTGTGGTACAAAACTTCACAAAAATGTAAACACAGTTTTATAATACTACTCATTTTAAAAATATACCACCTCTATAAACCTTATCCTATAACATTTTGGTAGATACTATTAAACATTTCTTAGTAACTGTACTATAACCCAAATTAGTAAATTTAGCACTATCTTTTTAAAACATCAATTGCATATTCTTTGTATTGGTGTGAAAAGGCTCAGAAAATACAGATGTGTTGAGCACCATATGTCACTTTTATTAAAATTCAACAAGTAACTTCCCAGGTATGGAAAACTTCAGCTGAAGCCAATTTTGGGGGTGTAAAAATCAACTCTTGTAAACATCAAATTAAAATGTGGCTGTATTTTCTGCCTTAAAAATTAAAAAAAACATAAGAGTTGTTATTTAACTCACTCAAATGGTTTGTGAAGCTGAAATACTTCCATGTAGGGTCTGCCCCAACCTGACATTAGTTTAGTGCAAGGACTGAGAGCCACATGTCACCTATTCTCCTCAGTGAGGAAGGGAGCTGTGTGTGAATCATTCCTACCACTAAGCCCCTCGGACAGCCAGCTGCTAGGCAGCAAGGAAACCAGCCTCAGCTCACAGGTGGGAGAAGTGCTGCCATCTCTCTCAGAACACTTCCAAACTCATCCTGAGAAGGACAGGCCCTACCAGCCAAGACCCAGTCAGGCCACTGCTGGGCTCTAAGTAAAGACTGACGATTGTCTCTACCTCTTATTTCTTCTGAGACCAAACCAACCAACCTCCCACCCACCCACCCAACCACCCACCCAACCAACCAACCACAATTTAATCATCATCCTTGCACTGAAGACACTGCTAAATAAACACCAAGTTGTATATGGGCTCACGTGGTGACTACCCTCCTAGACACATATTCATAGGCCTGGAATAAGCTCTGCCCATGCCCATTCCCTTCCCTCAGCTCGATTCTCCAACCTCCCCTGCTCACCCCCCCCCCCCACACACACACCCTATTTGACCAGGTAGTTAACTTTCTGGGGACTACAGATCCGTCTTGTCCCCTGGCTTGAGACACAAGCCCCAGAGAAGCAGGACCCCTCACTTCCTGGCTTAATAGACAGGGGGCCCTGCTGGGGTCTGGCGGGAACTCTGTCCCCAGCTGCCTCCTGTCAGCTCAGCAGCCACCACTCCTCCACGTCCAGGGAGCACATGCAACCTGCCCCACAATGACAGGGGACCAGCCCCGCACAGGGAAGGCGCCCACACTGGGGCTACTGGTCTCTCACTGGGGCTCTTGGTCCCAGGTGGCGACTTGATGGAGCCTCTCCACTCTCCTGGTTTCTCCCAGGAACCAGGGGCTGGACAAGTCCCACCCTTTGGGAAAGTGACTCCTTGGCTGCCCCCACAGAGCAAGGCCCAGGGAAGCCCCAATCTTCCAAGCGTTTTAAATACCTGACAAGCCCAAGTTCACCCTTGGAATGAGCCCTTCCCGACCACAACAGCCACTACCCCATGGGACACTCCAAGTCCCAGCACCTGGGACAGCCATGCGAAAACTATGGCCCGCGGGCTGGATTTGGCCCTTTGGAAATAATAAAACTAAAAAAAAAAAAAAAGACCGCACCCTATTATTTAATGATGTTTACTTTGAATTTACATTAGTTCACACAAACACTCTATCCATGCTTATCTTACAGCCTGCCAAGAACCCATTGTGGCCTTCAAGTCAAAAAGTTTGCCCATGCCTCTTCTAGAGACAACTTCCTTTCCAGCTCACTTGAGTGGAGGTCAGGAGACCAAAATGTCTCTCTGTTGCTTCCCGTTCTTCCAAAGCTCTGGGAAGAAGAAAGCCCAGGGCAAGAGATGTTTCTGTTGCTGGGGAAACAGGCGCAAGCGCCACCACTGATACCCCTCGCCCTCTGGCACGAGGCACACACAGGTAACCAAGGGCAGGCCCTTTCAGCTCA
Organism: Myotis nattereri; assembly: GCF_964212035.1. Lineage (NCBI taxonomy): Eukaryota > Metazoa > Chordata > Mammalia > Chiroptera > Vespertilionidae > Myotis > Myotis nattereri. The sequence continues at coordinate 10,114,737 of NC_138085.1, forward strand.
CACTTGTGCGCCAACTGGGGGTCATACCTGGGGAGCCCACACCTCTTACCCCTCATCCCAGGTGTGTGTGTGTGTGTGTGTGTGTGTTTGTGTGTGTGTGTGTGTGTGTGTGTCCGGGATGGTGAGGTGAAGAAAGTGGTGGATGAGGGATGCTCAACCTGGGCTAAGGAGCAGGTTGGTAAGTGTCAGAAGCCTGGAGGGTGTTGGAGGGTGTGTCATGTTCACTGCCCAGGTCATGGCTCACAGGAAGGGAAGCTGAGTGCTGGGGTCAGAGCTCTGCTACCCACTTGTTAAATCGCAGGGGTGCTCAAGGGGTCATCAACTTCACTCCCTGCCTGGAGGTCTTTGCAGATGCCCCTCTCTGCCTGATCTGGGGAGCAGAATGGGTGGTGGGCATCTTCCCCACTGGTAATGCCCGGGCCCCTCATGCCTCCTGGCCCGGTAGCGGGCTCTGTCTTTGCAGAGCTCCAACAAGGGCAGCGTCGAGGAGCTGGCTGACAGGTTCACTTATGCCCTCAACGGGTACAAAGGACAAGTGCGTCAGGACAGGAAAACCATCCAGTGCCAAACTGAGGTGAGAGCTGGCCCACACCTAGGACCCTGAGGTGACTGGGGTGGGACCAGAAGTCAGACACAAATCTGGGGCCTCAAGTTCTCACAGGCCCGCTCCCAAAGTGATCTGCACCTTCAATCCTCCCGACCAGCTCCCTGGTAGGGGAGAAAAGCAGTCTTTCTTCCTGTGCTTCTTGGGATCAGAGAGAAAGCATCTGTTGCTCTCTTTGCCTCATGCTCCTTTCAACTGATGAAATCCCTGCCCAAAGTATCCTGTGGACCAGCCCCAGCCCGACTGTCCTTGCAGACCTTCTCCAAGCTATACACATCATCCCACTTGATAGTGCTGTGTATTGGAAAAAAAAGGGGAGGGGGAAGCGGGGGTGGGGGTTAGGGGTGTAGGAAGGGATAAAGGCCTTGAATACTTTTCTCTGCAACCTATCACCTCACAGAGGACGACAAACCATTGCAGTGTGGCCAGCTCAGGAGCTGTGGCCTGACCCAACTCCATATCATCCCAAAAAGGACAGAGTTTTCCTCAGTCATTCAGGCTTTCACTGTGGCTACACCTTGACACAAATCAATTGTTGCAAGCTCAGCAGGGCTGCCAGAAACATCCTCACTGTCCTCATAGGCTAGGTCTGCCATGACACAGGACCACAGATTGGGTGGAAGGTTCCTGATGCCTCCTGGCTCAGTACCCACTCTGTCTTTGCAGAGCTCCAAGGAGGACATCATTGAGGTGCTGGCCCATGGACCCGACTACACCACCTACGGGGTCAGGGTGCAGGTGCACCAGGCTGACGACACAGACCAGTGCCTGTCTGAGGTGAGAGCTGGCCTCGAGGGTCTCTACACCCAAAACCCCAACACAACCTGGCAGTGCCCAGAACCCACACTCAAATCTGAGGACTCCACAGATACCCTCCCAGGACTCTCCCTAGTGTCCCACTGCCCCAAGACAAAGAAATGAGGACCCCCCGCCCCCGTCCAGCTACATGGGACGGTAAAGACACGCTCCTCACATATTTGTAGCAATATCAGAGAGAGATGTCGTGTGAACTGTGTCCTGTCCCTCATCTTGCCATGGCCACGGTACCAGCTTTCCCAGGGGGAATCACCCCCACGTCTCCACGCTGGCCTTCTGCAGAGCCCAACGGTTCCTGGACGAGCTTCTATCTAGGTGAGCATACACTCGTGACTCTGCCCACTGCTAGCTGTGAGGCATGAAAATGTCACCACATCTTCCCGAGTCTCAGGATGCTCCTCTGAAAAGTGGGTTGCTGGGGGGGGGGAACCTCATAGCACTGCTGTGGGGACAAGCCATGGCAGGTCTCACCTACTCCCTGGCTCTGCAGACAGGGTAGCTGGATGTGCAGCAGTTGTTGTTGGCAATTCTTTCACTCTGTCCCACGGAAAGAACTCTGACACACCCATCAGCGGCCTGTGGCATCAGAGGTTGGAAAAGCACATGCAAAGCAACCTGTTAAGCAGTGTGAGATTTCACCTAGCCGGTCCTGGTCCTTGGTGTAACCACACTGGGGATTTCTGGGGAGAGCAGGAGCCCAGGCCCACTCAGATGTATGGCATGCTCCTGGTTGGAGTTTCTTTACTCGACAATGTGCACGCACTTTTGGAGACACTTAGCCTGACTCAAGGAATGAAGCAGACACAATCCCTGGGCCTCAGTTCTGGGCACTGGGTCCAGCAGTCACGCTCACCATCATTCGCAGCTCGTGTCCACCATCCATCAGGGCTGATGCGATCAGAGTGATTTTTCCATCTGGATGCACACCTGTTTAGAATGACCGGGCTGACACATCGCAGGACCAAGTCATAAAGTGAGTGGTCTCCGGGTCCAGAAGGAGGGCCCTCAGAGTCAGCATCGTGGGGACTGTGGTGGGTGGGGGATGGAGAGTGCCTGGCAGAACCCTAATCTTATACATCATCTGATTCCCAAGAAAGGCCTGGGCTCTGGAGTCTTCTATTCCAAGAGGATAGGAGTCAAAGACGACAGTGAGTGGGGTCCCGGGCCTTGTAGACCCAGAGGGGACGCTGTGCTGATTGGTCCCTCACAGTCCCCTCCCCCCCCACAAACCCACCCCGCTCTGCCTGCCCCTCTCCATATCCATCTCCCCTGACCCCGGTGGCCAGGCTCAGAACAGGACTGTGGTGAGCAGGGTGCTCACAAGCCTGTCTCAGTCCTCAGCCCAGATGCCCAGGGCCTGGAGGGTGGGGGTGGGCAGTGCACTGGACCTTTAGGTGAGCTGCCAGTGGGAAGAAGAGTCTCACACAGACTCCGTGTTGAACCTGCTGGATCCCACAACTGCTACAACCATGACAGCCACACAAGGGCCGGGGTTACCATGGTGCTCTCCCATGGGTGGTCATGGGAGACCTGCACAGAAGCTCAGATCTAAACAAGTGTACCATGGGAGGGCAGACTGGAAGGAAAGAGCAGGACTCAGAATCTGCTGCCCACCTGCCTCTCCCCAGGGCCTTTGCTGCGATGGTGGGGACCTGGCTGGACCATGTCCAGGGTTTGGGGCAGCCCCTTCCCTCCGCCTTCTTCGAGGTAGAGCAGGCCTTGGTGCCCATCAATTCCCCTGCCCAAACCTGGTGGGCCACACCCAAAATCTATGGTTGGCGCTGCAGCACCTTGAGCCCACCGAGGCAACTCAACAAGGTGAGGCAGAATGATCATCTGGGCAGATCATCGGGGGAGGGCAGGCTCATGGGCTGGAGTTCCCTTAAAGGTGGTGGCATCTTTCCTGTCTGCACTAAGTCACAGGAAAGCCATGAGTGTGAGTCAATGTGTCTCTTTCTCCTGCTCCACGTCCACGCCCAGTGCTCCAGAGCTCTCCGGAGGCAGAGGAAGGGCCTGCTCAGGGGCCAGAGCCTGGTCCAACGAGAGGCCCTGCCCTGGCCAGGCCTGGCTCAAGGCAGTACCTGAAGCCATTATGGAGCCAGCTACTGGCTGCGCTGGAAGCCTTCTCTCGTGCTGTCAGAAGAGTTCTAGGCGATTATCTTCAATAATTCAGAGGAATACATCCCAACTGTACATTTATAATAGTAAATAAGGATAATTTCTAAAGTACCTACCTATTTATGTAGACTATTTCCCATTAAGTTAAATACTCCTTTTGAATAAATAAGGTTGTTTATTAAAAACACGTGTAGACCATGTCTTCTCACGTACATATACATAATTCCATACACACACACACACACAGACGTACACATATATGCTGACATGGAAGGTGCTCACTGTATAATACAGTTTTAAAATAAGTTTTGAAACATTTAATTTCCTCTGATAACTATGTATACACTGATAAAATGGGGAAATAAAATCTGGAAATATATACACCAGAATGTTCACACTGGCGAACTGTCAGCAGTGAAACTACCAGAAGTGACAGTTTCTTCTCATTTTGCTTCATGTATAGGTTCTGGTTGACACAAGGATCATACCTCCAATATATAGACATAGACAGTAGAGAGAGGAAGGGAGAGGCAGAGAACACAGATGAGAGGTGCACCAGCCGCCTCCTGCCCACCCTGACATGGAACTGACCGCAAAACCCTGCCACGTGCCCTCCCTGGGAACTGATCCGGAAACCTTTCAGTGCAAGGGGAGATGCCCATCCAATGAGCCCCATCAGCCGGGGCTAGACTCAGTATATATTTTTAAAAAATACACTTTGATTGATTTCAGGGAGGGAGAAAGGGCGAGACAGGAATGTAAACCATGAGAGAGAAGCATGGATCGGTTTCCTCCTTCACGACCCCTATTGGTGATCCAGGCTGCAACCAGGCTTGTGCCCTGACCCGGAATCAAACCAACTGTGCACTCCTGCCTGCTTCACAGGCGGATGCTCGACCACCGTGCAGCACTGGCCAGACTCAATCATATCTTTCTAAACTTTCCCAAGTGCCAATTTGTATCTTGAAATGGTCTCAGGAAAGGAAAAATTACTTAATGGGGGGCATTCTACTTCCCTCGCCGTTTAGCTGCATTTGCTATTTGGCCAGAAACAACCAGTAGACTAGCTCTCAACCATACTTAAAATCACTAGGGATAGCAAGAGCATTGCTTTGGTTGCAACAGGAGTAACTCAAAACAACTCCCTCCACTAAACACTTCCTGAATCATTTCCCTTCCTCCATGAGCCCAGAATTTAACTCACCAGTCAAACTCAGCTTAGTGAGAGGAAATGGTTTCACTGGAACAGGACGGTACGGAAACAAGGTACACAGCCCTGGTTCTACCCGAGGGGCCATAGTTCACTGACACCACCAACACGGGAACAATCTATAATTAAAATGAAAACCACCATGTCAGAAAATTCTAAGCATAAAAGGACAAAGGAATGCCACTGGTGAGTATTTCAAAAGGAGGCACGCTGTGCAAGAGGGATCCAATCAGTGCTGTGGCCCAATCATCCAAAGCTCATCGTTCTCATGTGAGCAGTACTCTTGCTCTGAGGGGAGACACATTTCCTTTCTTTCATTTCATATTTGCTTTCAAGGAAAACCAGCTAGCTGGTCAATACACCAAGCCAACACTCCTCAGGTATCCAACAGGAGAAACCTAAATGTCTCAGTGAATTTTAAGTTTTACTAAATTTGAATTAAAAAAAAGTTTCATTTTAAATTGATATGTGGCTGCCCGACTGGCGTGGCTCAGTGCTTGATCGTGGACCCCGGAACCAAGAGATCCCCGTTTCATTCCCAGTCAGGGCCCATACTGGGGTTGCGCGCTAGGGGCTATGAGACGGATGATGCTCTCTCATCATTGATGTTTCTCTCTCCCCTTCCCCAGCCTCCTCACCGCCCCCACCTCCACCCCCCTGCTCTCTCTGTTCCCCTTCCCTTCCTCTCTCTGCGATCAATGAAAACACATATGTTTAACCAGTTCTATGTGGATAATATGGACCCTATGAGACAGGGTACTTCAACACAGTCATGACTGTGAAACAGTCATCCCTGAGTCTCGGGACACCTTTCCTCCACAAGTCCACACAGAAGAAATGTACGGGGCCCTTAGTGATCACAGTAGAAACAGGAAGCTCTCCATCCGACAGGTCCCCACTGCCCTTCCCCTCACCACCTCCTCCTGGGCTGAGGCACCTCCTTCGGGAGCACTTTGACACTAAACTGCCCCATGTCCCTTGCAATTTGGCCCGTTCTGCCCAAGGGTTCACGCAAGAGTCTCATAGTTGATTTCTGAGACACTAAGTTTCTCCCTGATATAAAGCACAACAGCGAGGAGAGGATTTTTTTCCTCTGGTTGATGCTGGGACCTTACCCTGACATCACTGAGCAGCTGAATTCAATATTGGATCCACCTATCTGTTGACTTGTTCTTTTGTGAGAAAGACAAGTCCCTACTGTTAGCTTCATCACTATTCTGCTGCTTATAATTCTCAGCTTCCACACTGAATGAGATCCTTAAAACTCCTGAGGGTGGACAAGGTTGTAGCATTTCATGGTATTGCAAAACAACAACAACACCAAACACGAAAACAAAAACAAAAAACGATGGGAGCAGAGAGCAGGACAGGGGAAAGATGGGAGATGCCGGAAAGTACACCAGCCTTCCACCGACTCCAGAGGGAGATGTCGGGATACAGGGCATGGCACAGCTCTAAGCTGGGCTGGCAGAGTGTGATGCCAATGAGGATCTCAAAGTGTGACCACAGAAAAGGGGTGAGGGAGAGACAAGACTGCAATAGGAGCTAAGGTCGGATCATGGTCGGCCTGGACGGACACGCTAAGGATTTGGGACTCATTTCTAAAGCCATAGGAGACCACTGGCAGTTTTCAGAAGAGACATGATCATATTGACATTTTCAAAAGATCCTTCGGGCTGCTGGTAGAGAATGCTTAGGGACCTGGCGATACTAGAGGTTGACAGGTCACAGAGCACACATGGGATCAGGAGGCCCCGAAGTCAATGGGGCTTAGTACTCTTGCTGCTAACCTTGATGGCTTCACACTAGAATCGTTGTATCAGAAATGTCAAGGTGGAAATCTATCCCACTCATGGCACTTGACAGCTTATGTCTAGAAGTTACAATAAAGTAGCACGATATGCCGTATCTTTTCTCAGATCAAAACACTCTCAGAACAAAGTGGAGAACATACCAAAACCAAGACTTGCTAAAGTGGTAAGGAAAAGGGGGTGGACTCAGCTTCCAGACAGAACAACAGGTCAGTGGCACAGACAGAGACGCACACACACAGAGAAAGCGAGAGAGAGGCTGAGAGGAAGGAAGGGACCTCAAGGACGAGAGTACAAGACAAGTGACAGGACCTGACACCCCATCAGCTGGCCTGTACTTGATGTTGTTTAGAAGTGAGTTTATAACATAGAGTCCAAACATAATCAAAATACAAGCAAATGTCACCATACTGTTCACAAAACCTTTAATGACACAGTTGCTTAACTTGATCAAGTGTGCATACTTCTTCAGTTGTTCTGAAAAGCATTGTGTAATCTTTGCAGTAATGATCTAAGTAAAACTCCATTTTTAAGTCCCTACAACAACAAGAACATATAAAATACAAATAACTAGGAAGGTATTCCAATATTTACCCCCAACAGTTAGCAATCATCAATAGAACTTTCCCATTTAAAAACACTTATGAGAAAAAAGATAATCAAATCCAGAGCCCCTTTATTCTATTTCTGGACTTTCCTGTGCCCAGTATTGTAAGTGCAACCTCAACTACTTTTGCTAGACAGATGTTGTGCAGGTGAAACTACTGTAAAAACACTGTGATCTCTGTTCTCTTCCATTACCTATTGGCTGTTGATCTTGAACAAACCATCTCTAGAGCCTCAATATTTTCTTCCAGAAAATGGGGAAATACCAGTTAATTCACTGTGAAGTTTTAAAACTAAATAAAATATGTGAAAAATACCAGAGCCCATAATTAGGGTTGGAAATCATTTCATTATAAAAGTTTTCACGATAGTAATGATTTGTCCTAAGAGAAAAAAAAAAAAAAAATAAAAGTGCCATGTCTAAGAATACAACTTCTTTATCTCAAGGAAGATCACAAAAATTAGAAAACGTTCTGTAATATTAACTCAGATGTTGGTATTTTTATTCCATTCAATTTTATTTATTATCAACGGTCACAATACCCAAGTGTGTGACCTTTAGAATTCAGTGTTAAACAGAGCGCTGGCCAGGCTGTGAGAGTGCAGTGTTAGCACCATTTAAACGTAGATCCACCAGGAACCTGACAGACACCGAAGGCAACAGCACAAGTGCAGCAGAGAGCCCACAGCGAACCAGGCGTCAGGGTCTTGGAAACACACTGACAGGTTTTCTCATCACTAATGGGGGTCATGGTTCCCTGGCCTGGTTGACAATTTATGTAGCTAAACTGCAGTTCTCTGAACTGTAAGCACTACTAGAATGTAGGTATTGTTACAGCATAGCAGGTATTGTTATAGACCTTCCACCACAGTGCAGGCAGTCAGCCTGTCAACATGAAATGCTCTTCGGGTCACCCCCAGTGTTTACCATGTTTCCTGACTTCCTACTGATCTTAGGACAAAGATGACTCACAAGCCCTTACATAGCCAGTATCTTCAAACAATTCTGTGTTTTGCAAAAAATGCTCTGGGTTCTTAAGGCCAACGTCTGAGTCACCTGAGCACTCCTGGAAGTTTTCACTCTACACACAGTATTTACCTTGCCAACTGAACAAGGGGCGTCAACAAGTGAATGAATTCCTTCTCCCATCAGAGTATTCCATTTAGGCTCCTCAGAGACCCAGTGAAGTAGGAAAAAGATTGCAGGTATGTGAGAGAAGTGTAGAAGAATCCAGACTAAGATTCTGTGACAAGTCTTCATCCTTCATCTGAGAAACTTTCCAAAGGATTCAGACATAAAGATCTGTTCAAAAGGTGAGACTCAACCTTCTGGTGGTGGTCTGAATTCAGTAAATAATCCCAATCCCGAGAAGAAGAAACAGATATTGATTTTTTAAATCATGCCTCCTTGTAATTAGGGGGGTGGGAGTGATCAAGGAGGGGTCGATGAGGGGAGAAGGAGACATATGTAATACTTTAAACCAGTGTTAAACTCAACCTTCCTAATGCCGCGACCCTTTAATATAGTTCCTCATGTTATGTTGACCCCCACTTTCACTGTTAAAAATTAAATATAATTAAAGCACAGTGATTAATCCCAAAAACAATATGTAATTATATATGTGTTTTCCCATGGTATTAGGCGACCCCTGTGAAAGGGTCATTCGACCCCTAAAGGGCTCACGACCCACAGGTTGAGAACCGCTGCTTTAAACAATAAAAAAAATTCAATTAAAGCAATTCAAGTTCCATTTTCGTATTAAGTTGATCTAAGAATATGAAAAAAAAAATCACAATGCTGGCCCAGCAGGTGTGGCTCAGAGGTTGAGCATCAATCCATGAACCAAGAGGTCATGGTTCAATTCCTGACCAGGGCACATGCCCAGGTTTCTGGTTTTATTCCCAGGAGGGAGTGTGCAGGAGGCAGCCAACTGATGATTCTCTCTCATCAAGGATATTTCTATCTCTCTCCCTCTCCCTTCCTGTCCCTGAAATCAATGAAAACATTTTAAAAATTAAGTAATCACAATGCTGGAAAATGAAAGGAATATCAAAACACCTAAATGACTTTAGTGATCTTCTAAATCCTCTGTTGTCATTTCCAGTCTCCAAAGCACTTTCTCCACGAGATGTGAGGCTCTTTGTTGTCATTTCCACAGTCTCCACAGCACCTTCTACGGAAAGAGATGTGGACTCTTCCTTTAATGAATAATATAAAAATGCTTAGACAAAACCACCATTATTCATTTTGTTTTGAACAACAAAAAAAGAGGTATACATTTGGAATCAAAAAGTTCAATAAAATTCCAAAAAGAAACTTATTGTAGGCTTTTTCAGACTTACCCTGTGATATGATAAATGCCTAAAATTAAAACAAAATGCTTATCTAAGAATTGCATCTAAATAATAGCCTATTAACAAATCATATCTAAATAAGAATTGTGGTGAGCTAGAAGGGGACAATAAAAAAGGGGGGACATCTATAATACTTTCAAAAGGAAAGATTTTAAAAATAAATAAATAAATAATTATGACATATAGCTATATACTATCTTCTCACCAACTCAACACATGCACCATGGGAACTAAAAAAGGTAAAATAAAATTAAACAAATGAATGATAAATATTATAAGATAAAGTATGTGTGTAAATAAATTTTAAGAAAAGAGTAGACAAACATTTAAAAATCTACTAGCTAGAAGCCTTGCCACAAAAGTGACCTCAAACCGTGGCTCAACCTGTATTGACCTTATGTCCTTTATAAAACTAAAGATTACCAGAAGAGCTATTCATAACCTACAGGTTTCTTAATGATCTTATCATTCTTAGACAGTCAGAAAAATATCTTTAGAAAAACTAAACTTTCCCTTTCATCTTGCAAAACATAAACTAGGAAATGCCATTCAACTTTCACTAGCATGCCTAACAATCACTTACTTGAAATTATTTCATGGTATTTTATGGGTTTTTTAATTGTGGTTAAATATACATAATGTAAAATTTACCATTTTAACCATTTTGTGGTGTACAAATTCAGTACCATTAAATACATTCATTCATAAAGTTGTGTAACCTCAATGCTATCCATTTCCAGAACTTTTCCATTATCCCAAACAGAAACTGCCAATTCAACAACTCCCCCTTTCTCCCTCCCTCAGCTTCTATTATATTTTCTGTCCTTATGAATTTACCTATTCAAAGCAAAGTACCCCATGAAGGTGGAATTATACAGTATTTATGTTATGTTGGGTATAACATCCTCAAGGTTCATCCATGTTGTAGCACATCTCAGAATTTCCTTCATTTTAAAGGCTAAATATTTCATTGTAGGCATATACCACATATTGTAAATCCAGTCATCTCTCCATACACACTGGGGTTGTTTCCAATTTCAACTATTATGAATAATGCTGCTATGAACACTGGTGTTCGACTGAGTCCCCACTTTCAAATCTTTTCCTTTTATTTCAACATTTTTTTTTATTAAGGAATTACATATGTCCTTATCCCCCAATTGCCCCCCACCCCACTCCCATTCATGACCTCACTCCCCTGGGTCTGTGTCCATTGGTTATGCTTATATGCATGTATACAAGTCCTTTGGTTGACCTCGATCCCTTACTCCCACCCTCCCCTAACTTCCCTCTGAGGTTTGAGCATCTGATCGATGCTTCTGTCTTTTGTGTATATATAATCAAAAGGGGAATTGTTGGATCATATGGTGATTCTAGGTTTAACTCCCCCCCCTCCTAATTTATCTTGAAATTTATTGTTGAAATTATTATAGATGTCCCTTTCTATCCCCCATTCATCCCCTCCACCCTGCCTAGGTTTAATATTTTGAGAAACAGCAAATGGTTTCCCACAGTGGCATTTTTTACTTTTCCACCAGTAATCACAGGGTTCCAGTTTCAACATCCTCACTTATTTTTTTCATTGTTTAATAAATCAGTCATCTCAGTAGGTATGACATGGTATCGCACTGTGGTTTTGAATTGCATTTGCCTAATGATTAAACATGCTGAGCACTGTTTCATATGCTCATTGGCCATTTACATATCTTTAGAGAAATGTCCGTTCAAGCCCTCTGTCCAGTTTTAAATTGAATTGTCTGATCTGTGGTTGTTGAATTTAGGAAAAACCGGCATGTACCTATTATTGACTCAGCTTCCTTTTATGAAATCCCATCCTCCCAGTCTCTAAAAGCAGAGAGTACTTTATTTTATTTTTATTTTTTAAATCTACATTGTTGAAAGTATTACATAGGTCCTCCTTTCCCCGCATTAATCTCTTCCGGGCCACTCCCATCCCCACCCCACCCCAATAGTATTTTCATACTCTCCCTTACTCCTGATGTCTCAGGACTTGCACATTCCCTCAGCTCTGTCTCTCATCTCTGTCTTCTCTCTTCAGAGCCAATCTTTTTCCCCTGAACTATCATAGAACAGTATCCTTGACAACAGTCTCTCTACTCTACAGCCAATCCTACACATCCTACACATTGCCACCAAAGTCATATCTTCTCAAAATACAGAACTGAAGATGTACTTTCCATTTTAACATCCTTGACAGGCTCCTTCTGTGTACAGTTTAAATTTCAAGTTCCCAGGTACAAACAAGGCCCTTAAGTTTGGATCCACTCAGCACCTGCAAGCATCTCTCCACACCCAAACCTTGTGTACATCCATTCTGAACTTAAAAACATCATGTTTTTCCATAAATAGTTTGGCTGATTCGCTCTGCCTAGAATGCCCTTCTTTTCCCAACTTCCAGTTCAATCAGCAACTTCTTTGAGAAATCCTTCCTTCAGAGCCAGTCCCCTGACTCTCACCACACTGTGGACACACAGGTATTATGTGGCATTTTAATTTATCTGCATACAGCATTTTAGTTATCTGTTTATTTGTTCAACTAAATCTGAGTCACATACACCTGGTATTGATTCCTAACCAAAATATAAAATATCTTCCCGCATATAGTAAGAAGACTAAAGAACAATATGTTTTCCAGACCAAAAGGACTGAAATTAAAAATCTTATCGTTCTATTTACAAGCAGACTTAAGATAACGGAGACAAAAGAGACAATTCATCTAACTGCACATCCATGGAATCTAGTAAACATGCAATCATCCTTTGGAGAATTTAAGATGGAAACATAGAAGCAAAGAATGAGTTTGAGCCCGGCCAGCATGGCTCTGTGGTTAAGCATCGACCAATGAACCAGGAGGTCACAGTTTGATTCCAGGTCAGGGCATATGTTTGAGTTGCAGCCTCGATCCCCGGGAGGCAGCCAATCAATGATTCTCTCTCATCATTGATGTTTCTATCTCTCTCTCCCTCTCCCTTCCTCTCTGGAAAATAAAAATACATATTAAAAAAAAACCCTTCTTGGATATCATCATGCCACTTTCACAACTACACTAACCATATGGTTACGGGGGGGGGGGGGGGGCGGAAATATCATCAAAATGGTCACTGGGGCCCTTGCTGGTTTGGCTCAGTGGATAGAGCATTAGCCTGTAGACTGAAGGGTCCCAGGTTCGATTCCAGTCAAGGGCACATGCCCAGGTTCCGGGATCAATCCCCAGTAGGGGGCGTGCAGGAGGCAGCCGATCAATGATTCTCTCTCATCATTGATGTTTCTATCTTTCTATCTCTCTCCCTTCCTCTCTGAAATCAATAAAAATATATTTTTAAAAAAATGGTCACTGGCTTCAACACTCCTGGACAGAAATGCTTTTACACATGCCCTCAAGTTTAGGAATAATTCAGTTTATCGTTCCCAGTATATTGTTAGAAGGGTACAATGTTCATCAGGAAACAGTTAATGGGGGAAAACACAAAAGCAATGTCCAGGTATCAAGATTGCAGTGCTTACCACTAAGGAATTTAACATTAGTCAAAAAGTCTTGAAATCTCTTGTCAATAGCCCAATAATTAATTCAACTGCTATAAATATATTCTCCCCCGCCCCAAAACTTTTTATTCTAAAGATATTCAGTAAAAGTTGAAATAATACAGTGAACACCTGTTTCATCTAAATCTAACAGTTGTTAAGGCCTAGCCGGTTTGGCTCAGTGGATAGAGCATCGGCCTGCGGACTGGTCCTGGGTTTGATTCCAGTCCAGGTCACATACCCAGGTTTCGGGCTCAGTCCCCAGTAGTGGGCATGCAGGAGGCAGCCGATCAATGATTCTCTTCTTACCATTGATGTTACTGATGTTTCTCTCTCTCTCTCTCCCTCTCCCTTCCTCCCTAAAATCAATAAAAAATGTTTTAAAAATAAACAAATAAATCTAACAGTGGTTACCAATATGCCATATCTGCTTATGTGCATGTGAGGGATTTGACTGCGGGATGATGACTACCTGAAAACCCCCCACATCATGACTTCATCATGCATTTCCCCAAAATAAATATTCTCTCCTATACACCACAAAACCATCATCTTGCCTAAGAAAAAATTTTTCTAACATCACCTAATATTCAGTCCATTTGCAACTTTTTCAAATTTTCCCCAAAATGTTTTTTTAAGACAATTTTCTAGAACCAGGACTCAATCAAAGTTCATTCAAAATGGTGCAAAAAATATTGCATTTGGTGATGTCCTTTAGTCTCTTTTAACCTACAATAGGCCCCACCTTTTTCTCCCTCCATGACTCTTTTGTTTTTTTTGCTTTCTACTACTGTTCTTTTTTTTTTTATTAATTAAACCTTTATTGTTCAGATTATTACTTTTGTTCCTCTTTTTTCCCAACATAACTCCCCTCTACCCTGTTCCCACCCCACCCACTTCCCTCACTCCCCATCCACTGTCCTCATCCATAGGTGTGCGATTTTTGTCCAGTCTCTTCACACATCCCCCTCACCCCTTTGCCCCCCAAGAATAGCCAGTCCACTCCCTTTCTATGCCCCTGATTCTATTATAATCACCAGTTCATTCTGTTCATCAGATTAGTCACTTGATTTTCACATTCACTTGTTGATAGATGTGTATTTGGTGTTCAAAATTTGTATCTTTACCTTTTTCTTCTTCTTCCTCTTCTTAAAGGATACCTTTCAGCATTTCATATAATACTGGTTTGGTGGTGATGAACTCCTTTAGCTTTTCCTTATCTGTGAAGCTCTTTATCTGACCTTCAATTCTGAATGATAGCTTTGCTGGATAAAGTAATCTTGGTTGTAGGTTCTTGGCATTCATCACTTTGAATATTTCTTGCCACTCCCTTCTGGCCTGCAAAGTTTCTGTTGAGAAATCAGCTGACAGTCGTATGGGCACTCCCTTGTAGGTAACTGACTGTCTTTCTCTTGCCGCTTTTAAGATTCTCTCTTTGTATTTTGCTCTTGGCATTTTAATTATGATGTGTCTTGGTGTGGTCCTCTTTGGATTCCTTTTGTTTGGGCTTCTCTGCGCTTCCTGGACTTGTAAGTCTATTTCTTTCACCAGGTAGAGGAAGTTTTCTGTCATTATTTCTTCAAATAGGTTTTCAATATCTTGCTCTCTCTCTTCTTCTGGCACCCCTATAATTCGGATGTTGGTACGCTTGAAGGTGTCCCAGAGGCTCCTTACACTATCTTCGTATTTTTGGATTCTTTTTTCATTTTGCTTTTCTGGTTGGATGTTTTTTGCTTCTTCATATTTCAAATCGTGGACGTGATTCTTGCAATCAAGGCTAGAGAGTCTGCTGTTGGGAGTCTGTATAATATTCTTCATTTCAGTCAGTGTATGCTTAATTTCTAGTTGGTCCTTTATCACAACCTCGAGGGTCTCATTAGATTTCTTATAGATCTCATTAAGTTTATCGGCAGTTTCTAGAAAATTCTTGAAAAACCTTAAAAGTGTGGTTTTGAACTCTATATCCAGTAGTTTGCTTTCCTCCATTTCTGTCATTTGTGTCCTTCTTCTTTGTCTCCGCATTTTTATGCTTCCCTGTGTTGATAAAGTGGTTTTCTGTGCTGAGTGTCCACTAGGGCCCAGTGGTTCAGCCTCTCCAATTACCTGAGGAGGACACTCTTGGTGCACCCCCTTGTGGTCTTTGTGCACAGTCTTGTTGTAGTTAAGCCTTGATTGTTGTAGTTATCACTGGGAGGAATTGACCTCCAGGCCAATTGGCTGTGAGTATCAGCTGTGTCTGCAGTGGGAGAACTTCTGTGCTGGACACACTCCTCTGGGGCAAGACTTGCTTCAATGGGGCTTTGGTGCTCACTGAGTCTGCCCCCTGAGTGTGTCCTTTATGGTTCCACGGAGCTGCAAACTGGATGGTTCCACTCTGACCTCTGGGTTTCCTGGCTCCTGGATCTCTAGGGAGGTGCTAATCTAGCCTTTGCCTGATGCTATACAGCAAAATCTTCCCTGCAGGGCTTAGGCGGGGCGGGTCCCACGGGATCAACAGGGTGGGGCTAGCAGTTATGGCTGCTCTCAGTCCAGCCCTCAGAGGCTCTGCTTCTCAATGTCCTGGTAATCGCTGCAAGCACCTCGGAGAGAAAGCTGCCCTCGAGTTCTGACCTATGCCAGACAGTCCCGCTTCTCCCGTATGAGTCTGGGTCCCTAGAAACTTGCCTGGAACTGGAGCTCAGAGCCTGAGACTCCCTTCTGATTGAAAACGACAACCATGCCCTCAGCCGCCAGCCCGCTCCGCATGCACCTCCGCACCATAGTATTTTACTGCCATACTGCGTCTCCTCTGAGTCTCGGTATGCTTTTCTCTTTCCTTCTCCCTTCTAGTTGTACAATTTCCACTCAGCCACCCTTCCTGTGGTTCTGGATGGTGTCCGTTCCGTCTTTTAGTTGTATTTTTGAAGTGGTTGTTCGAGGCAGCAAACTCCAGTGTTTACCTATGCTGCCATCTTGGTTTCTCTCCATGACTAACTCTTTAAGGAGACCAGAATGTAGACTATCCCATATTCTGGATTTGTCTAATTGTATCTCATAGTGGTTTTTTCTTTAAGTCTTTATTATAGAAAATTTCAAATATATACAAAGGAAACAGAGTAACATAATAAATCTCCAACAGCCAGCTTCAATAATTCTCAATTTCTGGTGGTTCTTGTTTCATCTATACCTCCACCCATTCCTCATCTCATTTTACAAACTGATCCTCTAGGCCCCATACTTCCTATAACTGGAAGTTAGGTCTACATATTCATATCAAATATTTGGGGGAAGAAAACTGAGTAGATGACATCATGTCTCCATGCCACATTACAGCTGTAGGTATAAAGGAGTCCTCTGTCCCCTATCAGCGATGGTAAACCCACCAGGTTGTGGAGGTGGAGAACAACATGCAGCTTCAAAGTAGAGATGCATTTGTTTCTTCACTTTGGGTGACACCTTGGTGCCATGCTAACACCTTTCACGCAATGGCATTACTATCCCATTTACAATCCTTGTCTGAATCAGAGGTTACACTGGAGTAAGAGGTTACACAGAATAGCGATTTTCAAATTCTACCAGTCCTTCTATATTTATTAGCTGGAATTCTACTTTAAATAACGGTTTTCCTTTATTAACTGGAGATGAACTGCAAGGCTTCCTAAAAAGGCAGAGCAAATGCTTAATTCTGTCCCTTTAATTACTAATTTTTATTTGTTTCTATTCTTTTTTTTATAATCAGTTAGAAATGTATGTAGTTTACATATAAATAAATATACATATGAATTTATATATAAATTTATGAAATATAAATACATATATAAATATATTTTCATTGACTTCAGAAAGGAAGAGATAGATAGAAACATCAATGATGAGAAACTTTGATTAGCTGCCTCCTGCATGCCCCCTACTGGGGATCAAGCCAGCAACCCAAGCATGTGCAATGACAGCAAATTAGATTTTTTTTTTCCTTTCCCGTACTCTCTATTTTTACTATGAACTTGATTTTTATTTATTCAACACTTTGCAACCAAATATAATCATGTGCTAATATATTCTTATACCCTTAAATTTAAGTCATAAATTTTCTCGGCAATAACTAATTAAATTACTCAAGTGTTTAAACATTACCATGAAATTGACAAAGAACAGTGCAAAAAAATGATGATATAGAAAATAAATGAAATGTTTATTTCCCTACCATTATCTTCACTACATGTTAAAACATATATCTAGCTACTGAGATCATTATATATTGTTTTTATTATTTCTGTTAAAATTAGGATAAAAGCTTTGTTTTTTTAAAAAAAAAACACTCAATAATCAATCAAATACTAAAATTCAAATCAACTCACCTGTTGAACAGGACTATCAACGGTAAAGGCCTTGTAAAGAGCCAATGCCTGGCTTTTACTCCCTTTGCTCCAGATCACCATATTTCCAGCCACATAGAGTTCCTCGTCATAATCCATTTCTCCAATTTCACTTCTGCCTCTCCTTAACTGCCAGCTTTCCTAAAAAATTTACATATGTAAGACATGTTTAAGCAGTTTTTATTTCTTTTGCAACATTATGGAGCAAGATTTATTAATTAAAATTGAACAGCAATTCAGATACAAGTCTCCTGCTCTGTCTGTGGAGTAAGGCTCAGTCCAAGCCCAACTCTTAGGTTCGGTGCCACTGATTAACAGAGGAGGGGGTGTGGGTGTATGTATCATACTGTATCTTACAGGATTTCAAAAATGGGAATTTACCTCAAGAATTCTCTATATTAAGTATTTTATTATTACGTTACCATTTTATGCTGCCAAAAACATAAATAAACAAAAATTAGACCTTACCTATATATCCAAAAATTAAACCAACATTCTTGGGAGACGAAAGACATATGAAGCATATGGGGGGTGAAGCAGAGGGGGCAGTGAAGTGCACATGGGACACTGGGGGAGCTTACCAACCATGCAGACTTCCCTGCTTCACAACTGCATATACATTCACCTTCCTGCCCTTGTGCCAACCATCAGAATGAACAGGGCAGAGAAAGGTTTGGATTCCTAACTACAGACTTCCGCTCCTGGAAATTTTGGTATCCCAAAAGGGATACAGAAATGGAATTAAGATGAGAATGACTGACTGTTTAACATGCACTTACTTCTCATTCCCCTATTTAAAAACTAGTACTGTATCTACTTATGTGGCATTTCCTTTCTCCTCTAGAAATATGTAAGTTTTGGGCAGCAGGGACCATTGCTAACTCGACTATCTAACCATCAAATAACATGAAATCTGGTCCCACGTACTAAATGAAGAAAAAGAGATTTAAATGGACCATAATCATAGTGACTCTCATTATAAATCCCTGAGTTATATGTCTAAACAGCCATGACACTGTAATACAATTAAGGTCATTATTTTTAGCTTTCACGAAAATTACCAAATCTTAACCAATACCCTAGAAGTAGCATCATACTCATTTCTCAGTTGCATCTGGGTAGCCTTAAATTACAAGTAGATCGAATCTCTCTACATTTCAAAAGCAAACTGAGAATCTTGATAAAACCTTCTGTTTTTCGTGGATTGTAACCTCCTGCAGGGATCCCACCAAGCCAGCAGCACCATCAGACGACCACAACTCAGAGGCTGGCTGCAGCTGCCGAAGCTGAAGGTTCAAAGCATTAGGGTGGTGTCTGCAGTGGTCTCGACCAAAAGGAACAAATTCCTGCAAATCCCCAGCTGCAATCATTGTTGCCCTTTCTTCAGAGAAGTTCAACATGGCTTTCAGATATCAATATTATTTCTGTATGAATTCAAACACATTCTGGCCAGCTGTTGGAATCAAAATGAGAAGAAAATTATCAGAAGTTTACAGAAGAGCCATAAATCCTTAAATTAGTGTCATACAATCCTATCACATTGTAGGTGTACAAGTAACCATAACATCAACGGGCATTCCAGATCTGATTCTTTCAGGTTATTAGTTTCCATTTCATAGTTACCTTACACTATCAGTACATAATTAACATTAGAGCTACATGTTAGTTGCTGACAAAATCAACTGTAGGAAATCACTGGGCTGAGAGATAAGCACTTATGTCTGACAATATTGATCCTACATTTCCTACTACTACTCACTAATTTCTCCACATTTCACATTTAAGGATTTAGACAAGTTTTACTTTATAGTAAATGGCTCTCAACATTTAAGGGCATTTCTGTTCAAATGCTGGAACAACATTTAAAAAGCACACCTAACAGATCACTGGCATATTGAAATGAAACAAACAAAAACAATATATCATTTCTAATTCATCAAAAGTTGACCCACTTGGTGCTTTAAGAAACTAGTCAATGTCATCATTAATTGTGAGCCTCAATCCACCTAAACATGTAATTGCAAGCAATGCCAATTTCTGGTGCAAACCCCAAAGACCAAGGCATGAACAAAATCACTGGCGATGGAACAGTCATGCTTGTTTGCAAACTTAACAGTTCTGGCTTTGAAAGAACACAATCTACTACAGTTCAGCTCATTACTACAAAGAAGTGGGCGAGCTGTGGGTGGAAAGAGCCCTCACCCCTTACTTCCAGAACATTTCTACGAACAGTCACTGACAGCCAGTCAAATTCGGCCATTGTAGAAGGTGGATGACAGTTCTGCCTCAAACAACTCTTATATGGAAAACGGTTTTGTGGCATAGCGGTTAAGCTGCAATCCTCAAATACAGGAATCAAAACACACATTCATGTCAGCACTAGACAACCTTTAAAAACAGTGTTGGAAAGGGCTTTCACATCACAAACAGTTTAATATGACTTCGTTTCTCCTCTGAGATCTTTTTGGCACCAGCAGCTTTCTTGGCTGAAATATCTAAGCCTGTGGTTCCCATGCAGCTCCTCTAGGGTTGCAGTTATGTTTTCTGTGAATTAAGTGTTATTCCTGAGAGAACGGTTATGTCACATTCATGACACTTTTTCCTCCTTCTGATAAGTCAGTTTTGAGAACAGTTTAACTTGGGCCATGACTGAGATAGTGCCTGTGGGAGCCTAATCAGAGTATGCCAGATGTTCAAGGCCAATCTGAGCAGGAGAATCCTAATTGGGATGTTCAAGGCCAATCTAAGCAAGGACACAGAGATTGTACTGTACACACTGGGCAGGAGTACCTTACTATCACCCAAATACTGATGTCACTGTTGGGCAGGAAGCCTTTGTGTCTAAATTAGTATAAACGTGTTACTAACCAGCCAGTGGGTGGCTGCTTGGTATGGCTCCTGTTTGCTACTGTATTAGCAAGGGCTGCTTGGCGCAGCCACTGTGTGAAGCTACTTTGAAGAACTGTTTTGTCTGATGGCTCCTTGTTAGCAATGGCTACATGGCCTGCAAAAGAGACTCTCCTGCCCTAACCGGTTTGGCTCAGTGGATAGAGAACAGCCTGCGGACTGAAGGGTCCCAGTCCAGGGCATGTACCTTGGTTGCAGGCACATCCCCAGTAGGGAGTGTGCAGGAGGCCGCTGATCTATGTTTCTCTCTCATGATGTTTCTAACTATCCCTCTCCCTTCCTCTACGTAAAAAAAAATGAAAATATATTTTTAAAAAGACTCTCCTATATGCCTCTGTCTCTCATGTCCTCTTTGTCTACTGCCCGGCGTTCACGTGGGTACAGCCCCTGGCAGAGGACTGTGCACCCCACAGTGCCTTATAAAACTTACACCAAACACCACAAAATCCAGCCGGCCTTCCTATGTTCTAGTCAACGGGTTAACCAACATATTAACTCTGAGAGGAAGCCACAGAATCGGTAATTAAAGGATCGCCTGCACAGAACAATGGCCACTTTGTGCTGATTAGTATATTTAGATCTTTGCAGCCCCAACTGTGTGTGCGCTTCCTGGGGGCCCTATAACAGCACCGCATTGAACTGATGCGCTCCCAGGGAGACCGCGGCCTCGCTTCCTGGGAACAGGGACCTGCCAAGAGCACCCGAGGCTGCTGGGCGGGGGGGGACCCGAAGACACAGGAGGCACCAGAGCCCGGTCTGGGCGGAAGGGCCGCGTCAGGGGCCTCAGGGTCGGCGAGACCCGCGGGCTGAGCCGAGGCCTCAGCAGCGCCAGCCACAGGGCCGGCCTGCTCTGAGCTGCAGCCGCGGAGACACCGCGCTCAGCTGGGAAGGAGGCCGGGGGCTGCGCGGGGAGGGGCGGCGCGGAGCCCAGGCCACGCCGCCCGGGGCGGTCGGGTGGGGGGTCAGGGACACGCGGCGACCAGCAGCGCCACCGGCCGGGCCTCGCCTGAGTCACTCGGGACGCGCGAGGCGCGGGAGCCAGGCTGCGCCCCCGGGGCCACAGCAGAGTCGGTCACCTGGACTCCGCCGCAGCTGAGCGTTTCCTCCCCCTCCGTCCCCCGCTCCGAGAACCGGCGAGCAGCAGCCGAGGACCGCGGGCGTTAGCTCCCGCTCTAAAACCAAAGGACGGACTCCGCTGAATTTCCCGTCCTGCTTCGCGCGGGGCCCGGGGGCGGGGCCTTGAAGCACTGGGTCTCCAGGGAGGTGCTGCAGCCCAATGTCTGTCTCTACTCTCCTTGGGGGAAGATGCTGGGTCCGCCCGCTGGTACCACCTCCTTCCTATCACCTCATGGAGCCCGGAAGCAGCACCCGGTCAGCTGGAGTCTGAGCTGTGACCGGACCGTCCCGGCCTCTCCATCTGCGCCGGGTCCTGTCACTAGGAGCCTGAGCTGCCTCCACCCGGAGCTGCTGCACTTCCAGGCCGGTTCTGCTCGCTCCCCCGTGGGACTGGGGCGGTGAGGGGCGCGCTGATTTCCCCTCTGCTGGTGCTCCTTCACCCTGTAGGGCCAGACCCTGTGAAAAGTGCAGGAAAGACACGGAGGTCCTCACAGAAACATGGCGTGCCATTTCTGAGCTTCACAGACACACCGCCAGGTGACGCCTAGACCTGGATGAAGCACCCCAGCTTTACCTGCCCTCCCTCTCCATGGACTTAGCTGTACAATCTCACACTGATGGAAACTAGAAAACTTTCCTGAGCTCTGCTCTCCCACGGCATAGGATGTCTAGGTTAAAAATGTCAATGGAGCCCTAGCCGGCTTGGCTCAATGGATACAGAGTCAGCCTGCGGACTGAGGGGTCCCAGGTTCCATCCAGGCCAAGGGCATATGCCTGGGTTGCAGGCTCCACCCCCAGTAGGGGGTGTGCAGGAGGCAGCTGATCAGTGATTCTCTCTCATCATTGATGTTTCTATCTCTCTCTCCTCCCTTCCTCTCTGAAATCAATAAAGAAATATATATTTTTAAAAAATATCAATGGATCTCTGACCCTGTTGTTCAATTGGTTGAGTGTCCTCTTGTAACCAAAAAAGGTTGGGAGTTTGATTTCCAATCAGGGCCCATACCTAGGTTGCAGTTTGATCCCGGGTGAGGGGCATGCAGGAGGCAATTGATTGAAGTTTCTCTCTCACATAGATGTCTCTCTCTAAATAAATAAATAAATAAATAAATAAATCCTCAGGTGAAAACTATATATATATAGTTTCCTCTCTCTCTCTCTCTCTCTCTCTCTCTCTCTCTCTCTCTCTATATATATATATATATATATATATATATATATATATATATATATTCATTCATTCAATAGACAACTTATGGCCTAAGAAATCAAGTTCAAATTCTTTATCCAGAAATATAAAATTGGCTGAAACCTATGTCTGCACTAAGATCATCTCCTGAGTGTCCCCAAACACACCTTGCACTTTGTGGTCTTGGGATCTGGGTACATCCTCATTTCTTTATTTGGAATGCCAGCCCTCAGGGTTTAGCTCAAATGCCTCTTCTCAGAAGACTTCAATACAAGAAGGAGTTTGCTGAGAGGACTGAATACTTGCCCCCCCCCCACCCCAAAATTCCCATGTGGAAACCATATGCTGTATGTGATGGTGTTTGGAGGTGGTGCTTAGGTCATGAGAGTGGAGCATTCCTGACTGGCATTAGTGCCCCTTCCACAAAGTGAGGGCCCAGTGAAGGGAAGGTTGTCAATGAGCGAGAAAGCAGGCCCTCAGCAGACACTGAAACTACCAGCACCATGATCTTGGACTTCCCAGCCTGCAGAACTATGAGAAATAAATTGTTGCTTATAATCCATGCAGCTTATGGTATTTTCGTCATAGCAGCCCAAACATACTAAGATAGAGTCACTCTTAGAAATTTGAGTGGCCTGCCGTTCTCTATGGTCATTTCCCTAAAAGCAAAATCTCCACGTATTTCCCTGGCCTGAGGATACAGGGGGCAAAGTTTGATCTGTAGGAATAAGGCAGGAAGGAGCCAGTTAAGTCTCATTTCTTCTCTCTCGGGTACAAGGAGATTGTCCTGTGGGACTGAGTGGGCACACCTGCCACACAGGTTCTCACTCATTGCCCCCAAAGGGTACAGGAACTTCCCTGCGGTGCCCCCCAGGGCCCTGGGCTGTGCTGCATGAACCGGGGCCTGCACCTGTGCACAGGGCAGAAGGTGGAAGTCCATGAAGGGCCTGGTCAGGGATGGCTAGTTTGGGTGCTAGAGTGGGAGCTGGAGGATATGCAAACCTGGCGCCCACAGCTGCAGGACTCCTGCCCCCAAGAATCACAGATGCAGCCCCAGCTCTCAGGAGAACACGCCTCCTCCCTGGTGGTTCCATGGACGGTGAAGCTGGGCTTCCAGCCACAGCCTTTGGGGAAAAGCCCAGTAAGGGCTTCCTGTCCTGGGACCCTGCTCCACTTGCTGACCGTCAGGGCCTTGGGTCAGGGGATGGTCAGGCTGTGGGACAGAGACACACCCAGTCAGATCATTCAATGACAATTCAGTGGCCACTTCTCTCAAGTTTCTAAATCCACAGGCTCCTCGTGCCCACACCCTCCTCACACACACACTGTCACTCAACCCCAAATGGTGGCTTATGGTAGGACACCCTGGCATCCACCCCACTGATTCTGATCCCATCCAGCCCCATCCAGGAACACATCTGAAGACAGCACGAGAGCACATGTCCACCGTGGTGGCAACGACACATTGACAGGTTCCTCACACAGACTGCAGTGGCCATTCTGCTGGAGTTGCTGGCCCTTTGCTCTGTGGGCTCTGCAGCAGCAAGTGGCCCACGGGTCAAGAAGCTCCCTGTGGCCTCTCGGAGCTGAGGACGCCTGCAGCCGCAGCCACAGGAGATCCACCCTCAGTCCTACACCTGCAGGAAACCGAATTCTGCCCGCAACTGGGGTGAGATTGAAAGCACCTCCTTTCCTCCTGGACACTCAGGGGAGACCACCGTCTCAGCCAAAACCCTGGTCTTCTGAGCCCCAAATCAGAGGGACCGCTTATGCCAGGGGTGGGCAAACTTTTTGACTCGAGGGCCACAATGGGTTCTTAAACTGGACCGGAGGGCTGGAACAAAAGCATGGATGGAGTGTTTGTGTGAACTAATATAAATTCAAAGTAAACATCATTACATAAAAGGGTACAGTCTTTTTTTTTTTTTAGTTTTATTCATTTCAAACGGGCCAGATCCGGCCTGTAGGCCGTAGTTTGCCCACGGCTGGCTTACACCATGCCCTGCTCCTGACTGCAGAAGCTGTCAGATAGCCAGGAATGTGTACTAGGTTAGTGATAACAGCAAGGAATATACACCATGTCCTTTATCAAATCAGGTTCTCTGTCCTTAGTTGACTTGTATAGAAGAACCTTCCTATTGGAGAGGGTGCTCGTTCATAACACAATTTCCTGAAAGTGAAAGGTACATGTTGCCTGATGGGAGACAGTTCTCTGGGGCTCCCCCATGGTTCTGCCTGTCTTGCACGGGGCACTGTCTGCCCTTGTTCCTTGGTGTGTAGGGAACAGTTTTGGAAGAGCGTGCCAGCCTCTGGAACAAAGGGCAGGCTTGCTTTCAGCCCTAGGAGATGCAGATGAGGTCTCCCTTTGAGATGTGGCTGGTCAAGGAGAATGGGTCCTGTCCATGGTGCTGATGTACACTTTGGTCAGGACACTGAAAGCAGACAAGCTCTGAAGGGGTTGGTGGGTTTTGCTTAGCTTATCCTGGTAGACATCAAACTCATGACTCAAGAAACGTGGTGTTCTTTCATCCTTACTGGGAGTAAAATAGTTGTATCTCGGCATGGATTTCTTGGGTTTATCCTAGTTGGGGTTTGTGTAGCTTATTAAATCTGTAGCTTATGTCTTTTGCCAGATTTTGGGATTTTTCAGCCATTATTTTCTCTATTACATTCTGGCTCCAAACTCTCCTGGGCACCTTAGAATAAATAAAATGCAGTCTCACCTTAAACACAAGATAATAGTCAGAAGGAGTTTGTACTCCAAGAGTCCAGGTTGATAATACATATTACTTTAGGGAGAGTTTAAATAAATTCATGTGCATTAGGTGTTGAGGGAGAAGGGAACTTTCGTATGTGGAAAACCACTGGGATGCCCGTGAGATACTGCTATCTGCCTACCAGTAGGGGCTTGGAGGGCAGTGGATTGAATTTGACCTAAGCTGACATGTTTGGGGGTAATTTCTAATTACTTTTAAAGCTTAGTTTTAGAAGTGCTATACTAAAATACATTTGTTGAAAATAAAAATTGATTATTCCTTTGAAAGATGCCAATTTTGACCATACATTTTCGTTGTGTTTCATTGTTTTATGTATATTGTGGGGCTAAGTTCTACAGTGGCATTTTAAAGAAATAAGTTGCAGGAAGAATATAATGTACTAGAGGCCCAGTGCACGAAAATCGTGCATGGGGGGGTGGTCCCTCAGCTCAGCCTGCACCCTCTTGCAGTACAGGAGCCCTTGGGAGAAGTCAGCAGTCGGACATCTGCTGCCACGGAGGCAAGAGAGGCTCCCACCACCACCACTGTGCTCACCAGCTGTGAGGATGGTTTCTGGGTGAGCGGTGCTCCCCCTGTGGGAGCACACTGACCACCAGGGGGAAGCTCCTGAATTGAGCATCTGCCCCCAGGTGGTCAGTGTGCATCATAGCGTCCAGTCGTTCCACCATTTGGTCAATTTGCATAGTAGACTTTTATTATGTAGGATGGGCCTTGAGATCGTGAAGAAGATGGAAGCCTGTATCTGAGCTGTTGCCTCGTCTGTCTGAGGGGCAGGTGAGGGACTACGTGTGAAATCCTCTGACAAGGTCACATGTCCTAAAAGGTCATTTGTACCCGAAATTTCACTGACTTTTCTGATAAATCTAGTTCAGTTCAGATGTATCTAACTTAATGTAATTTATTACTAGTGCAAAGATCTGAGTTTGGGTTCATTTTATTAGTTCCTTTTCTGTTTTATAAATAAGTCCTATAAAATTTGTTTTTGTTAATCATTTTTAAAGTGATATATGTACTTGATTTTTTTTGGCATTGCCTAAATGTCCTTGCATTTTTTTTAAAAATTATTAGTGAAGGTATTACAAATGTGTCCTCATCCCCCCCATTAACCCCCAACCTCCCCACCCGACCCCCCCCCACTCCCCGCACACTCATGCTCCCATCCCCCTGTTGTCCATGTCCATTGGTTTGGCTTATATGCATGTATACAAGTCCTTTGGTTGATCTCTTCCCATTACCCCCTCCCTCTCCAACTTTCCTTCTGGGGATTGATAGCCTGATCGCTGTTTCTCAGTCTTTGGGTCTGTCCCTTTTCATCAGTCTATGTTGTTCTCTATAATCCACAAATGAGTGAGATCATGTGGTATTTCTCTTTCTCTGACTGGCTTATTTCACTTAGCATAATGCTCTCCAGTTCCATCCATGCTGTTGCAAAAGGCAAGAGTTCCTTCTTTTTTACCGCAGCATAGTATTCCATTGTGTAGATGTACCACAGTTTTCTAATCCACTCATCTGCTGATGGGTACTTAGGTTGTTTCCAAATATTAGCTATGGTGAATTGTGCTGCTATGAACATGGGGTGCATATATCCTTTCTGATTGGCGTTTCTGGTTTCTTGGGATATATTCCTAGTAGTGGGATCACTGGGTCAAATGGGAGTTCTATTTTTAGTTTTTTGAGCAAGCTCCATACTGTTCTCCTATGTACTTGATATTAAACGAAAAGGAATCACAGAATTGCACAAAGAAAGAAGTGAAAGACCCTTCTCCCCCTGCCCCAGACAGCATAGTCCCTGTTAACTGTTTGGGGTGTTGAGGTTTCCTGGTGTTTCAGAGAGCTTCCTACATGCTTCAAATGGGAAAATATCATTTCCGGTTCTGAGCATCATTTGTTCAGTCAGAGCCACATGGCAGCCTAGCAAGCCCAAAACATGGACCTTTCTCCCCAGGTGAGTCATCTGCTGAATGAATGCAGCGGAAGGTGAACTTCTCTTATCTGTCAAGTGATAGGCAATTAATTTCTAAGGCGAGAATGTAAAGTGTATTTCTGAAATGGCATGGTTATGTTTAGAAAATATGGGGTCAGATTCAAATCTTTAGATTATTTAATGTTCTTTGAAGATGTAGATAAAAATTACTCACATTATTGACTCAGCAAAGTCATAATTCCTATGAATCATCTCATTCAATGCATTTCAGGGTTCAAGTCTAAGAAATCCCCTCTGATGAAAACAGAAAAATGCCATTTCGGAGGTGTTCAAAGATGAAAGCTGTGCTTTCTTCAGATGAAATCAAGGTTGACGCCTAGGTGCCTGGGACATCATGCCCAGGGACTGTTAATACAGGGATGAAAGGACTGGAGTGAGACCCGGTGGTTTCCAACCCCTGAGTCAGCACTGCGTGGCAGCAATGAAGACGAAGGTGTCGGTGCTCATTTGATAAGATTACTTGTCTGTGGTTTATTTCACTTTATTTTCTCTTCCCTCACATTTTCATTGCTTTAGTATTTACTTCCCTGCCACACTAGTTCCCGGGTGTCCCTGCACCCTAAGAACCTTCACTAACTCCCTCTTATGGCATCAAAAGACCTTAAAGCAGGACAGCGGTTCAGTGAGAGGGCACCAGGTGTGGCAGAGGTGCCTGTATGCTGTGTGCTGTGTGTGCACACGTGTCTGGAGTACAACTCCTGAAAGGCCCTGTGATCCTCTAAGCTTCCTCCTGCTGGTATTTTGGCACAACACTTCATAGTCCTGCTGTGGCGTGTCTGTGTATGTGAAGTGTTTGGAGTAGAGTTTTCTAATGTTTTCTCAGACATAGAGGTGAACTGTTTGGAAGGATAAGTATGTTGAATGAAATTAAGCATCTGTGAGGAACAAGGCACTCTTCCTAGGTATTGAGGGAACTTACATGGTGTTAGGGAAGGAACCTGTGCACACATAATTAAACACCTGTGTTTATGCAGCTCTAACCATGTGCATTATCTCATGGAATCCTTAGAGCACCCTATGGGGTGGGTACTGTTAGAACTGCCTCAATGGCAGAATGTAGCAGTTATGGTCCTCCTGTGCTGTGGAAGCACAGAGGAGGGAGAACTAGACCTTGAAGGATGGTGGGGTTTTATTGGCAGGAAAGAGGTATGTGTTTGTTCCAGGAGAGGGAGGAGAATGAGCAAAGGGAAATTCACAGGGCTCACATGCCAATGTGAGTATGAAGTATTTAATTTTAGCTCTGTTCACAAGGAACTGTGGCCAGTATAAAGATCTTATATGTGCAAATGACATCCATCACACCTCTGGGTGCGTAGGTGTAGTACTTGTTTTACTTAGCCTCTCTAAGGAAAGGGTAAGTGAACGTAAAGTTATTTCCCTTTAAAACAAAGTTAAAGTTTTATATTTCAAATCATTGGCTCAGATGAGTCCAGTCCATCTGCTTTTTGTTTCCTGTAAGAGACCTTTACTGTGCTACAAGTTCATGAAGCATTTACAAGTGAATGGAGCTGAACACTCCCCCCCACCCCCGTTTTAATTTTTATTGGTGACTTTAATTTTTTCATTGTTTCAGGTTACTGGCACCTAGCCATGCTTGCTTGATGGTGATTGTTTCATCAGGTCAAATCCTTCATCCCCAGATCTTGGAATATTATTTGACCTTAGAATGTCTTATATTCCCAATGTATGTCAGTTGAAAGTTAAAGCTTTCTAATGTATCAATTAAAAGAGAAAGTTTCATAAAAAAGCTTGTATTTACCAGTAAAATAATTGATGTTCTTAGTGTAGGAGAACTGTGATCCTTTAGGAATGGGGATGGCAGTGGTTTCACTTTTACATATATATATATATATATATATATATATATATATATATTAGTATATTTTAACTGAATTCAGAGAAGAAGGCTGAGGGTGAGAGAGAGAAACATCAGTGATGAAAGAGAATCATTAATTGGCTGCTACCAGCACACCCCCCACCGGGAATTGAGTCTGTAACCGGGGTATGTGCCCTTGACCAGAATGGAGCCCAGAACCCTTCAGTCCATAGAGTGATGCTCTACCCACTGAGCCCAACCGGCTAGGGCTATTTTAATTTTGCTTAATCCAAACCTGAGGATTATTTTTCATTGATTTTTGGAGAGAGTAGAGGGGAACAAAGGGTTGGGGGGAAGAGAGAGAGACATCAATGAGAGACATCAATATGAGAGACACATTGATTGGTTGCCATCCAGCACCCCCCCCCAGTGGGACCAGGGATAAAACTGCAACCCAGGTACATGTCCTTGACCCAGAATCAAACCCTTGACCCTTCAGTGCCTGGGCCACTGCTCTAACCCCTGGGGCATACCAGCCAGTGTCCACTCTTTTTCATCCACAAGGCCCACTGGGCCCGCCCTGTTCCCCCCACACCCAGACGCCTCAGTGCCAGGAAGGGGCTAAGTCTGCCCGCCTGTCTCACCTATTGGGAGCTGCAGCGTGAAATGAGGAGGCCCTGACTCTCCCTGACATGGCCCTGGGATGCACAATTGCCCGCACACCTAGATGAGCACAGCACCTCTCCCGGTGCCTCCCGGTGACGCAGAGTGGAGGCTGCATGTGAGGTTCTGTTTCCCGAGAGGCTAGTGCGGGTTTCTGCCACAAGGAACGCTTCTCCCGTCCCTGGGTCTGTGCGAATGAACTGCCAGTGGTGCCCCACGCCCTGAGGCCACATGCGATGATCCTGGTGCTGGTGATGCAGATTCGTGGGGAACCTGGTGCTGAACCCCAAGGGAAGGGCCGCTTCCCCAGCTGGAGGGGCAGTGGGGGTTGGCAGTGTCCTAACCCTCTACTCCTAATAGGAAAAAGCGCTGGAGTCGAGCCAGAGCCTTCCTCAAATTGTTCCAACGCCAGAGAGGCCGCTCACGAGGACAAGCCAAGTCACCCGCAGGACACTAGGACTTTCTGAAGACAGGACCAGGCCCGAGACTCGTGGGATCCCAGGGGCTGGGGGGACAGGACCTGACAGGACCCGGGGCCGTGACAAGGCGCCCTGTGGCTGTGATGGGTGCAGCAGCCATTCCGGGTGGCAGTCGCCACTGCAAGTCCTGCTGTCTCACCGAGATGCAGAAATGAAGTGTGCGCACGCGGACACACTGTCTGGGGGCTGCTGCTTGCGTTCCCGGTCTCACAGGAGGTGAAGTCGGGGAAACGCTCACGTGCAGGTAAATGATCATGAACCTTACTGCCTTGTTAGCATTGGTTTTCTCCAGAGGGTTCTGTGGCCTGGGGTTTTCCTACTGGCTCCTCACACTTTTGGACATGTATCACGTCCACTTGTGTGATTGGCTAAGTTGATGAATGAGCTATAATCAGCCCAATTGAGTCAGCAAAACCTTCTGAGAAAAAACTGCTTGACAGATCCCCGCTGTGGTTTGGATCCCTGAGTGAGCAGGTCAGGGGCTGCAGTTAGTAACGGCAGCCGTGCGAGGGGGCTTTCTGGGCTCAGCAGCCTTTCGGTAGTTGACCCACTTTGTCCGTCTCCTTGAGTTCTAGCTGCCATGGGAGGTCGGCGCCATTCCTGTCCCCCGTTCAGAGCTGGGAGGGGAGCTCAGGAATGCTTGACCAGGGTCAGCATTGGCCCAGAGAGTCAGTGTCGGAGCTGGGACCCGAACCCGCGTCTGACAGGTTCCGGGGCCCGAACTCTTAACCGCTGTGAGCACTGCCTGCCCTTCAAGCTGCTGTGGTCCCTGAAGATGCTCAACCAACTTGGGGCCCCAGCACTGAGGAGTGGATCCCTTCTCTGTGGTGTGAGCTGTGCCAGCAGGTGGCGCTGCGGGGGAAGAAATAGCAGAGGTGCAGCTGTGCACTTGAATCCTCCATCAGGACTGGAGAAATCCCTTCTGTTCATGGATTGACGTGTTGAGGAAGTCACTAGACCAATTGTCTGCTCTCATAAGACTAGAACTTAAAGGCTGTGAGGGCTAAACCAAGAGGAGAGGATGCGGCGCCATCTACTGTGGAAGAATGCTTGAGTTTGAGGGTGTTTTGGTATCAGATAGAGGTCGGTATTTTCATTATGTGCAAAGTCATCCTGCCACCAGAGGATATGAGAGGTACCAGAATTCTTAGTGAGCCTGCCTGTTTGTCTCAGTGGTTAGAGCATCGAAGGACCGAAGGGGCGCAACTTAGATTTCCAGTCAAGCGCACATACCTCGGTTGCAGGGTTGATCCTGGCCGCGGTTGGGGTTTGTGAGAGAGGCAACCAGTGGATGTATCTCTCTCCCATCGATGTTTCCCTCTCTTGCTCTCTCCCTCCCTTCACCTACGTCCTCCCATCCACTCTCTCTCTAAAGACCAATGGAAAAAAATCCTCCCGTGAGGACTATTTAAAAAGAAGTATTATGACTGAGGTGTCCAGGTGGACTGTTTCACTGCATGCAGCAGGCCAGAAGCATGCCACTAAGTGTTTGGAGGGGAGCATGAGTTAGTTGTGTGTGAGACAGGATGTCAGGGAGCCTGTCATTAAAATGGATGAGTAAGCGCAGCTGGTGTGGCTCAGTTGGGTGAGCATCGTCCCATGAACCAGGAGATCACCTTCTGATTCCCGGTCGGGCACACTAGTATGGGCGTGCAGAAGACAGCTGATCCATCTTTCTCATCATTGATGTTTCTATCTCCCTCTCCCTCCCCCTCTCTGAAAATCAATAAAAACACATTGGACAAAAAAGCGGATGAGTAAGGAAAGCTGCCCCCTACATCAATAAACACCCTTGCTTAATAATGTAACCCATGGAAATGGAAAAGCAGTCTAAGACATCCAGTCCTTGAGCAGTACAGAATGCTCCTCTCGTGCTACGTGGAGCCCTGGCTCCAGCTGCCACTCCAACACTTGACTAGAGTCCAAGCAGAAAGGGTCCACCAGGCCCTGATGCTGGTTGTGCTGGGGTGAATGCTGCCGTCTCTCCCGGGCTGGACTGGATTCTGAGTTCCCAAGTACATTTGGTACTTGGGAGTCATTTGTCCATTTGTCCATTATTGGGTCATTTGTCCATTATTCAATTCATTTACTTGCTGTTTTCTGTGTTTTTATCCTTCCTCCCTTGGTTATCCGGGATGACAATTTAGCGACGGAACAACGAAAGAGTGCCTTTTGGAGCAGAAAAAAGCATGTTGCGGTCAAAGACAAGCCTCCAGTGGCCAGCTCTGCTTGGTCTAACATCATGAAATGCTGCATTTAATGCACCCACCCTCTCCTCCCTTACTTGCCTCTCCCTTTTAACCGACCACGAAGATTTATAATCCTTTCCCTTTATCCCTGTCTTGATCATATACCCTTTATTTCTGAAAATTTTTTAAGTTTCTTTTAAAAGAACAAAAAAACTCCAACAACAACGACAACAACAACAACAAAATCTCAAAGAAAACCAGTTCGCTTGGAAGCAGAAAAATCCTGAACCTAATGGAAACCTCAGTCGCCATGACAACAAGGCCACGCCAAAGCAGGAGTCACCATCGCCCTGACTTAGTGGCTTGATGTGTCCCCTACTTGGCCTCTTGCACCGGCTGTAGCTCCTGGGCTGGCACGGCCTGGTCCTCCCTCGGCCTGTCTCCCGTGGGCACAGTTAGAAACCCGAGGTCCCTCTGGCTTGGCTGTGTCCGCCGCTCTGCTCCTCCAGGTGTCGCCACGCAGTGGAGGCCTGATGTCAAGCGGTAAGATTTGGGTGCTTCAGACTTCATGGTGGGTGTGACATTGAGTGGCTGAGGGGCAGGGGGGCAGGTCCTGGGAGAGTGAGGAGGGGCCCGCAATCCCCACAGTGGGTGTGGCTCCGGGCCCACAGCCCCGGGGCTTCCTGGAGCCCGATGCTGTGCAAACAGCCTGTCCTCGTGCTCCCGGAGCTGCACAGCACGCCTGTGCCACTGGGATTGGAGAGGCCATCGCCTGTCCCACGATGGGGTAGTTGCAGGTCTTTTCAGGGTGTTGCCGTCATGTTTTTTTTTTTTTAACTGGGATTCTGTTTAGCTTTTACAAGAGTATACGTTCATGGTAGAAAATTCAGAGATTGCAGAAAGCGCAAAATACCAGGTAAACTCATAGTGCAGTCAAAGTCACCATGCGGAGAGGAGGACTTCTTAAACAGAGGGTTGTTCGGGTGGTAACCAACTTGGTTCTCAAATCCTAAGGGTGCCCTCCTGGACCGTGAGGGCCCGGACCACAGGTGTGGAGTGGTCCTAGGCAGACTCGGGTCAGGGTGCTTTGAAATCAGGGATCTGAGTACACAATGTCTCACAGCAGGTGTGCCCAGGAGTTATGTTTTGGCCTTGTGCCAACATTTGGTGCAGCCTCGTGAGTTGGTCCCCCAAGTTCTCCCAGCTGCTCAGAGCCCGCCCTGTGAGCGATGGGTAGAGTGGAGTCCTCCACTCAGGCCTGCGGCCAGGGCCTCCCAATCAGACCACAGCCCATGAGGCGCAGCCCCACCTCTGTCCCTGGGCTCCGTGGGCCCCGCTGCTTCTACTGCTAGGCCTCGGTGTGGTCGCCCCCCTTGGCATGGGGTGTTGCAGACCCATTTCTCACTGTCCTTCTCTGCCCCAGGCCCTGGGGACCCGATACTGAAGGAAGGGGCCCTCCACGGAGGCAGCCTTGACCACTCAGATGCCTCTGCTGACCCAACACCCAGGCCTGGCGTCCTGACCAAAGGCGCTGCGGGAGCTGGGGTGACGCTAGGCTGTGAACAGGCTGAGCAGGAGCGGGAACTTTGGTCCTGGCCATGTGGCCTGTGAGGGGCGGCCCTGGGAGGGGAGGGCTCTCCGAGAACCCTCCTGCCCTCACTAAGTCCTCTCCATCCTTCCTCTATTCTCTGTAGGACACTCCCAGGTGCCCGATGACCTGCCAAGGTACCTACTCAGAAACACCTTTATCTCCTGACCACTGGGTTCCAGGCAGGCGCACCTGCCACGAGCAAAGGGAGAATGCCCTCCAGCTCTGTGCCCGCAGGAGGACTGTCAGCCCTTGTGGGGGAAGCTGCTGAAGGCGGGGCGGTATGTGAAGCCCAACTGGAGACCTGCTGAGCCCGAGGCCCACCCAGTGCGCCCTGAGGCAGCCCTGCCTCCTCAGAGCCTTTCTCTGGGCAGAGCCAGGCCCCCCCATTCCCCCCTTGTCCCCCCACCTCCCACACAGCTGCCCGCTGGTGCCTGTCCCTAAATAGGGCAGTCAGCCTAGCCTCAGCCCAGCTGCTTGGGACCGCAGGCCACAGGCCGGCAAACAGGAGTCACCTGAAGGCGGGGGTTCTGAGGACTCGAGGGGCAGAGACAGCCAGCCACACCCTCTGCCCCAGCTCCTTCACCGCCAGGGTCCCCAGTGCCAACCACTGGACAGGAGGCGCTTCTCACTGGCTCCCCCAAAGGAGGAGAGGCTGGCTCCCCTGCAGCCTCCGCCACGGCCCCACCATGGCCATGGGAGGTGGCGGCCGCAGCAGCTCCAGCCCCAGCACCACACAGTGACTGCAGCCCCGGCTGTCAGGACTCGGCCTCAGCCCCGGACGTTCAGGGCACGTGGCCACCGTGGCCCCTGTCCTGGCAGTGTCAGCTTCTCAGAGCCCGACGGGTCCAGGGCAGGACCACAGGGAGGGGCTCCCTGCCAAGAGCCCATGCAAGTCACCCGACGTGGCTCCCACGCCAACGGGCCCCTGAGAACGTCAGTCATGGGAACAACTTAGAGAGCAGGCGGGCGTCGCCACAGCTGCGTGGGACCAGCAGGTGGAGCTCAGAAGATGAGCGTGGCCGTGGGTGACTGGTCTTTTGGACCCGCAGACCCTGAGCCTTCAAACTCCTGACGCCCCTTCTGACCACCAGGGCCCCCTCTCCCATCGGCCTGAGGGGCCGGGAGCGACTTTGGAATGAAGAAGTGTTCCCGCCGCTGCTCCCATCTTTCGGTGAGTGACAAGGCTCTGCCGGACCCTAGGGTCACACTCCCACGATGGCTGCACGCGTCTGACCCTTCAGAAACTGGTCTCTTTGGAACAAATCCACGTTGGCCCGGGGATGCTCACAGTGCAGTCACAAACACACTCCCTGAGGCATATGCTGTGCCCCTTACAACATGTGTCAGCAACCTTACCTCCATGAAAGCGTCCATGTGTGTGATGCTGTGAGTGAGCAGGTACATGAAGGCATGCTCTCAGGGCTGGGCCCTGTGGTCCGGAAACTTGACTCCATCTCCAGAAGCCTGGGGCTCCCAGGAGAAGCCCAGACTGGCCAGACAACCACGAACTCGCGGCCCTGGGTGGACCTTGGAGTCGGGCTCACTGTTAGCCCAGAGCGTTGCCGAGCCAGGCCTGGGCCCCACACTCCTGAGCCCGGGGCCCGCGGCCTTCCAGGCAGGTGGCCTCAGGCTGTGCCTCTCTCCAGCTGGCTCCTGGGCCCAGGACCTGCCCCCGGGTTAACTTTTCTACCTGCATGGGCTCTGCCCCGCCTGGCGCAGAGAAGCCCTGCCCGCCCCCTCCCAGCAGAGGCCACAGTGTGCAGAGGGGAGCGTGTGCGAGAGGCGGGTGCAGCCTGGTCGCTAACGCGGCTGTAGCCCCCGGTGTCCACCATCGAGGATGACACTTTGAGTCTTTGTTTCTGAGTCACTCCCCGGGATAGAAACCCAATTTACTACATTCCATACCCGTGTAGGCACTCATGGAATATATGTGTTTTGAGGTGTCCCCCAAATGGATGTACCACAGGCTGGCTGTCCACCAAATGGACACGCACTTTAACAGCTGAGAACTCAATTTTCCCTCCTTTCAGGGTGAGCGGATTTGACGTAATGGGTGAAGCCAGACTCAGCTTGGAACCAAGAAGATGTGTCCTCTGGACTTTGTGATGGGGACACATCCAGGATGAAGTGTCTGGTCCCGAACGGGCCCCAGTCCAGGCATCCAGGGCCGCTGTGGACAGAGGATGCGCAGAAACACCGAACGCAGCGATTCTCGGTGTTTGCGGTTCCATTGCTTCAGCAGCAGCAGCGCCTGGACCAGAACTGACGCAGCCACGGAGCCGCACACATCAAGAATCGTTCCTTCGGTTCGGTGTTTGTACGCTTCTCTCTCAATAGCTGCCCTCGATTCCTCGACTGCTGGGTGTTGCGTCCCCTCAACTTTAACTTTTCTGTGTCCCCATAAAAAGTCTTGTGGAGACATGGTCTTCGTTCAAATCTTACCGTCTTCACTGATTTCTTCAAATCTGTTCAAACTGAAAAGAAGTGAAAATTAAGTGCGTTATCAGCTGTTAATGTGTCTACATTTTGGGGGGATACTACATGTACATTCAATGGAGAGAATTTTCCATCACTTGTCTGACCTCTTTGTACCTGTTTTGGGGGACAGCCCATATTTACATTCAATGGGGACTCATTGTCCATCAGCAGCCCAACCTCTCTTTACCTTTTTGGGGGACAGCCCATATTTACATTCAATGGGGACTCATTGTCCATCAGCAGCCCAACCTCTCTTTAACTTTTTGGGGGACAGACCATATTTACATTCAATGGGGACTCATTTTCCATCAGCAGCAATACCTCTTTTTACCTTTTTGGGGGACAGCCCATATTTACATCCAATGGGGACTCATTGTCCATCAGCAGCCCTACCTCTCTTTACCTTTTTGGGGGACAGCCCATATTAACATCCAATGGGGACTCGTTTTCCATCAGCAGCCCTACCTCTCTTTACCTTTTTGGGGGACAGCCCATATTTACATCCAATGGGGACTCATTTTCCATCAGCAGCCCTACCTCTTTTTACCTTTTGGGGGGACAGCCTATATTGACATCAGTTGGCATCAATCTTTCTCTTTAGGAGTCACACCTCTAGTGTGTATATGGCCGGTTTCCTGACACATGGTTTCCGGTTTCCTAAGGTGCTCTCCTGGGACGGGCTTGGCCTGGGGACCGGGGCTCTATAAAGAGGTTTTCCTTTGGCCTTAATGTGCTGACAAAGAACTGGGTGTGCAAATGTGTTCTGTCTCCGAGTGCTGTGACCTGTACTGATTAGCCATTGATTCTGGAATACAAGGATGGGTTTGTAATAAAATGAGTTGGAGTAGAATTGAGTCCTGGATTTCCTCACTGCTCGTCACTGGCAGCGATGCCCGGGCTCCGGGCTCCCCGTGTCCGCCCCTGGGTCCTGGGCTCCTGGAATGCAGACCTCCCTCGGCCAGGAGGCCAGAGATGTTGAAGCCAGGTTTCCTGTTTCCCAGGCAGCCGCTCTTCCCAGGCCTTGGTGTATTTTAAGTCCCTCTAAGTGGAATCCCATTTTGATTTGGGATTTCTATCACAGCAGGAGCTCAGCTTACAATGATCCTTGGGTATTCCAAGGCCACTCAACTAGGAAGAGGCCGAGGAGGGAGGAGGACAGCAGGTGAAGATCCCCCCTGACCTGACCTCATGGCAGCCCATCCAGATGCCGCCTGCGTGTCTCTCCTCCCTCACCAGCCTCTTCTGTAAGGTGCTTCCTGTGGCCTCCTTTCCCCTTCTTTCCGAGGCCTTGCCCCTGGGGGAGCCGCACCCTCTGCGAGCTGCCCTCCCCAAAGATGGGAGCCAAACTGAGCGTGTGGAACCCTGCAGGCCGCCTCCCCTCCGCCATTGGCTGTTGCAGGGTCTGAACCTGACCGGTCACCCCTGGGAGCTCTCAGCCTCTGTCCCCTGATTCTCTCCCCTCTGGGACAGCTCTTCAGGGCGCACACTGGTCGGTCCCTGGGTCCCCCCTCATCCTTTCCACAAACACTCATTGGAGTTCCCTGTGTGCTCACTCCCAGGTTCCATCGTGGAGGCAGCCCCCTCCCTGCTCCTCTGCAGGGCTGAGCCACCTGCTCCCCAGCACTGACCGCTCCTGAGCTTCAGGCCTGAGGTCACTGCCTTAGACCCCCTGCCTGGGCTGCAGGCTTCTCCACTGTCCCTGACTCCTCTGGGCTCCCTGCTTATCCAAGGCCACCAGCTGTCAATCACAGAAGCCAAAACCTGGGGTGCGGGCTGGACCCCTCCTCTCTCCACTTCCCACAGGTGTTCGCTCCCCTGAACCTGGGTGTGGAATGGATCTGGAATGTGCCCGCCCTTCTTAGGTGACTGTTCTCATCCCAGGTCCCCCTGACACCCCTGTCCCTGGGTCTTGGCAGGGCCTGGCCAACTGGTCTGCCTGCCTCCCACAACTTCTCAGCCCCTGACACCTCTGGCATCCACCCCGCTGACCTACCTTTGTGAACCTCCCTCCCTCAGCCTCCACACCAGCTACACCCGTCCTTCTGCGGACTATGTGTTCCATGTGACTCACCGCGAGGTGCACCCCACCCGCTCTCACCCTCCTCCAGCCCCAGACAAGCTGGTCGTACTCACAGCTTTCACTGCCATCTTCCCAGAAGGCTCCCAGCACCACTAGCCCAGGCCTCTCCTGGGAACCCCCAGATCTGTTCCCAGCTTGGAGGTCCCAAAGACACCTCCACCCCACAATGCTCAGCACACCGTTCAGGCTCCTCCCCCACCAAAGCCTCTGTGCTCCTCCTCTCATCCCCTCTGTCCCCTTCCCCCAGACCATGCTGGGCATCGCCCTCCCTTCCCCCTGTCCTATCCTTCACTCCCAAAGTTGCTCCCAACTCTGACTTCTCACTCACATACCACCCAACCCAGGGGGGGGTCCCCCCGGGGCGGTGCCACGGGATCCTGTTGCTGAGGGAGCACCCAAACCAGGCCCTCCTGAGCTCCAGGGCCCCACCTCTCTGCACTGGCTGGGAGCTGCGCGCTCTGGGGGGTGGCAAACTTCCACATGACCACTCAGGGCTGAGGTCTGCCTGCAGAGAGGGTGGGGTCACCTGTGGCACCAGAGGGGCTCCCCCTGGGGAGAGCAGGAAAGTGAGAAAATGGGAAAAGGTCAGACACACCTCGGGAAAGAAGCATCCAGCCACATGTTTATCAACCAACCAGAGGAAGAGGAGGGAGTGTGTTTATATGTCCACACACACATACACAAACACAGACACACACAGAGACACACACATAAACACACACAGACACACACACACACACGAGAATATAAACATGTAGAAACAAAGCCCATTGACTCCCTTTGAAAGCTCTTCTTGATTTTTGCCAAACAGGTGAATTTATAGCTACCCTATGCTTGCCCTCAACTGACAGATGAGTGTCATTCCAATGAGAATGTTGGGTGATGCTTGCTGTTATGTTAGCAAGTAAGACAAACTGGAGGTGCCTATGAGATGCTCACTCTTTTGTTCATGATGTGGTGACTACTCAGTCAGGTAGTGCTTTTCTGAATGCCAGCCCAGTCCCTCAATTCTTATAATGTGTTGGCACTGCAAGGCCTACAGAGGTCTTTTTAAAAAACAGAGAGACGATTTACGTGTCATAATATTCACCCAGGGCACACTTTTAGGTTTAATCTTCACGATTAACATTTCCTGCATCACTTTCTCAAGTCTAGAGACCACAGGCACAGAAGAAAACAAATCAAGTCCCGATTTGGTAACACTGGCCAATTCCTAGGGTGCAAATATTTTCACCAGAGGTGATTTCAGGGTGCTGACATGGTGTCCCGACCACGAACATGGGAATAGATGTATGGTCCACCCTGCTCTATAATATCACCTCCACGCAGGTACGATAGGTCTGAATAACCCCAAGAGTATGGGTAACAGGGAAAAAATTCCAAGTAAACAGTTTTGGTTTTTTTTTTTCAATCTATTTTTATTGATTTCAGAAAGGAAGGGAGAGAGAGTGAGAGAAAAGAGAAACATCAATGATGAGAAAATTATATATCGGCTCCCTCCTGTACACCCGAAACTGGGGATCAAGTCTGCAATCCAGGCATGTGCCCTTGACTGGGAATTGAACCGTGACCTCCTGTTTCATTGGTTTCTGCTCAACCACTGAGCTACGCCAACTAGGCCAAGGGGCAAGTTTTGAGTATTTATAACCTTTCTTTCTTATTATGTTTTTATTGATTTTAGAAAGAGGATTAGGGAGAGAAAGAGAGAGAGAGAGACATTGACCAGTTGCCTCTGCCAACACCCCTACCATGGACTGAACATGCAACCTAGGCCTGAATCCTGACTGGGAATGGAATCGGTGACCTTTGGGAGCACAGGACAATCAATGCCCAACCACCTGAGCGACACCGGCCAGGGTTACCACCTTTGCTTTTAATATAATTTATTGAATTCCAAGTTCAAATAAATTAATTGTTAGCCATGTCTGTGTGTATCACGTGGCCTCTGAAGCCCCTGGACACACCCATGGGCTCTCACCAGCAGCACAGGCTGCTGCAGCTCAGCCAGGGCCACTGCCTGGTAGGGTGGGCTGAATGGCAGGGGCCTGCGAGGGTGAGAGTGAGCCCTCTGCCAGCTCGTGCACTGAAGAGGACCCGCAGGAGGAGCGGCAGGACCATGGTCACAAGGATGGGAGAAGAGACTGGGCGGCTCCAAGGGTCTGACCGAATGTTCTCCCCAGGCTCAGGGGGGAAAACAGCTGGGTGTGGCTGGGTGGCTGGCTGGAGGGAGCTGAAGAAGAGGGTTGGGTGACCTTGCAGCCTAGGGTCCCCCGTATCCCTTCCCTTCTCACAGGGTCTCTCTATGCTGACCTTCCACCTACCAGATGGGCAAAGATGAAAACCCAGGAAGGAGTCAATGAAGGAGGCAGTGTGGCGAACAGGCGCTCACTCTCCATTTGAGTGT
Organism: Myotis nattereri; assembly: GCF_964212035.1. Classification (NCBI taxonomy): domain Eukaryota; kingdom Metazoa; phylum Chordata; class Mammalia; order Chiroptera; family Vespertilionidae; genus Myotis; species Myotis nattereri. The sequence continues at coordinate 10,155,825 of NC_138085.1, forward strand.
GAGCTGGCACAGAAGCAGCTTGGACATTTGCACTTACCTTTTCATTAAAATAGATTCATGCATTTTCCCTAAGCTAGTTCTAGGATGACAGCCTAGGAAACACTGCATGTCCTGCAAACACACACATACTCTCTCTCTCTCTCTCTCTCTCTCTCTCTCTCTCTCTCTGTCTCTGTCTCTCTCTCTCTCCCTCCCTCCCTCTCTCTCTCTCATGCACACATGCGTGCACACCAGCACCCTGTCCCAAGCACTCGCCTGTCAGCCTCCGTGTCATTCTTGAACTGTCTTATGTTTGCGACCAGGCCTTTCACCAGGAGCAGAGAAACAGAACTTCCTGTCCACCATCTGCCCTGAGTGCCTGCGGAGGGCGCTGGCATTCATTCACTGAGCAGCTCCTCTGTGCCAGAGCCCTTGTCAGCACTCCGTGGGAATATATCGATTCACTTCATTTGGTTCCTGTGAAAGGGGACGACTGACTCCCTCTTCCCAATTAGCACCGGAGAAACCATTGCATGAGAAAGAGTCATGGGCTCCAGGGTGTAAGACAGAAGGGAGACACTGTAGAGACTTGGGTGGGGGTAGTGAGGGTGCTGAGTACAGGCAGCACTAGAGGAGGTGGGCTCAGACCTAAGAGGAGCTTTGTCACGCCTGCTCTTGAGTCTCCCTCGCACAGCCCTGCGCCCTGGTCCTCAGGCCCTCTGGGCAGATATAAACCCAGGTCCACAAGTCAGGTCACAGGATGGGAGGTGCCCAGGGCATCAGGGATGAGCCAGCGCCCCAGGCACCCCTCCTCCTGCTCCTCAGCCCCAGCCTGGAGCCCCTTCCTCTCCTGTGGCTTCTCTCCAGGAGCCCAGGAGGCAGTGACCGGGCAGGTGGGCAGGGACCGGAGCTCTCCACGCTGCCTGTGAGACTCTCAGCCCCGGGATCAGGGAGAGGGCAAGGCTGGTCCTCCTGGGCTGCAGGGAAAACCTCTCCCAGCTTCGGGTGGAGCCAGCTGTCCTTGGTTCCCGGGCTGGGAGCCCCATCCGCCCACCCATCTCTGCGCCCAAGTCATATGACCTTCTCTCTACCAGCGAGTCTCATTTCCCTCCACCAGGACACCTGTCACTCAGTGAGGCCCACCCACCCCAGACCCTGAGACCCCTCTGTCCTGGAGTCCACCGGCCAAGGCCCTGTTCCCAACAAGGCCACGGCCACTCTGTCCCATCCGCATGGACCGGGGGCACAGAACACACCCCAGAAGAGGCCCCACACGGCACACGGAGGCACGAGGCCCAGGGTTGAGTGGAAACAGCAAGCTGAGTAGAAATTTCCCGTCAATTCTGGCCAATAGGCGCCCAGGCCACGGCCACATTCCCTGTGGGCATGGTCTCCAGGTCCCTACGCCCACGTGTGCCTACGTGATGCCTGCGAGCAGCAGGGCCCCTCCATGGCGGGGCAGGCGGAGGCGTCTGCACTGGGACCTGCAGGGCTTTGCTGTGGGAGCCAGAGCAGCCCCTGCTGCCCCTGCTCAGAGCACAGAGCTCCCCCAGGAGGCACCTGGCTGCTGACACTTCCCTGTGCTGCCGCCTCCCGCCACGAGGTGGCGCACAACGGGCTCTCGCAGGAACCGCCCACTGCGCGGAAGTCCCGCCCCTCCCGGAAGTCAGCTTGGAGCCTGTGGAGCCAACAGCTTGGAGGTGTGGGCACTGTCGGACCTGTGTGGCTGCTGGCAGCGCGCGGCCAGGGCACCTGGAGGCTTCTGCAGGGAAGATGGCGAGTGGGGGCCGCGGGGCCCTGGGGCGCGGGCTGAGGACCGCCCTGCTCAGGCCCCAGGTCCTCCGGGCAGCGACCCCCGCTCTGCCCGCACCAGTGGCTCCAGGAGGGAGGCGCCTTCCTAGTCGGGGTTTGTGTCTGAGGAAGACGCCCCCTCACCGGCCAGGCCACCCTCCTCCCTGCAGAGGGTGCTGGACCCGGCCACGGCCCTGCTCTGTGTGGCCCCGCTCAGGGCTCTGCTCCAGGGCTTCCCGGGCCCAAGGCCTGCGGTGTCGGACCCGCAACCTCCTCAGCCCCAGGGTTCAGCTCAGACAGAAGGTCCCGATGCGGAGTGAGAGCCATGGACCCCGACCTCCCGCTGCCGTTCCAGCGTCCACGGAACGCGGCCCAGGTGGTCACTGTGCACTTGGCGCTGAAGCCTTCCCCGCGGCAGGACGGACACCGGCCATGACGCACTCAGGGACGGCCTTCAGCTCCAGGCCTGTGGCGACAGGGGCGTCCTCGTGGGGCCCAGGGTCTGTCCCGAGCCTGTGGGCCGCCCCCGAGCTGCTCTCAGCTCCTGGATCCATCAGACAGCAGGCCTGCAGAGCTGTGTGCACGTCCCCTCGGAATCACTGCAGGTGCTCCAGTAAGTCCAACACATGAATGCTATTGCTCGTTTGTAAGGCTCTACTAAGCTCTATTTTATTTATTTTCATTTTTTATTTCTTTGGCATTTTCTTTCTCTTTTTCTTGAAAAACGATTTAAAATATGTTACATGCAGTCAACAAGATTTCAAGAAAAACAATTGGACCTATAACTAGAGGCCTGGTGCCCCGATTTGTGCACCAGTGGGGTCCCTTGTCCCTTTCACCATCTGGGACCCCTCAGGACATGTCCGAGCCCCACAGGCCAGAGGAGGGACCCCCACGGGGGCCTCTAGTATGCATAAAAGGTTTTTACTATAAAACCCACAATCCCATCAGGCCTCGCTCTCTCTCGGCCACTGGGGCTTACTGTTGCATCTGTGAGTGTGGTTGGGGAGCCGAACAGGTACGAAATGAAAGACACTTTGCTTTTGCATTGGACTCGCTGGCTCCTTGGTGGGCCATTTGGGAACCTTGAAATCTGGGCACAACACCCACCATATCGTGTTCACGTGCAGGCTCCGTGAAATTCCGGTAAACTCCCCGATCTAAAAAAATTGTGATTGCATGTCCATGGGTTATTTAATTAACCTGAGTCCCTGCATCGCTGACAGCTCATGTGTCTTTAAACCAGCTGAGAGCTGCAGCTCTTACCGGGAAGCGAGTCATTGAAAGGTCCTCTGATCGTGAGCAGTCCCTGCTCCTCTCTGTAAGCCCAGTTGCCCTGGGACAGGCTCATGCGGGGATTTGTGTGGCCCATTCTGTCTTTCAAATTTCCTGGGTCATCGTGTTACCAGGTTAGTTGATTTCAAAATCTTCCCACTAAAAGGCACAGAATAAGAAAAAGGAAGTGGCCGTTAACCTCGCAGCCTGGGGGTCACTGTTCCAACGTCACACAGCCAGGAACCCGTGAGAGTCCATTTTTAATCACCAGGCCCAGAACAAAGGACTGTGTGACACACAAAACTGCCAGAGACTAGAACATTTCCAGGGAAACCGACGCTTCCCAGAGGCGGTTGTACCCTGTTCGATCAACAGGCGCCAATGGCAGGTGCCGGCTTAGGTGGCCCTGGGGTTCACGCCCTCAGCTGAGGTCAGGGTGCCACGAAGCTGTGTGTCCTCTTCATCTTCCAGCCCTGGGTGCGAGGGTGGGGGGGCGGAGGGGCAGAGGGGGGCCGTGCCCACGTCCACAGATGTTCTCTGCAGCATCGGTGGGCTGTGCTGTTATTTTCTCCAACCAAACCTGTACAGAGGAAAAGGCCTGAACCAGCAGGTGCTGGGTTCCAGTCAGGGCGTCGTCACCACTCGCCGCGTCCACGGGACAGAATAACAGATAACAAACACCCTGCAGGCAGGGCTCCCCACGCGGCCCTCACCAAGCTAGGCGTTCCGAATATATTGTCCTTTTCTGTTCTCCGTGTCTCCATTCAGCAGTGAGAAAATTAAAGTTCAGAAAAATGGGAGTAATTCTCCCCAGGTCACACCCTAGCGATGCTATGGGAACCGAAGCTGTGGCCCCGCCTGCTCTGCGCTGAGTGTGTCTGAGCTCAGCCCCGTCCTTGAAAAGGCCGAACAGCTTATCTCAGGACCAAATGCGCTCTCCTCTATGAGAAGTCTTGGGAAAATGTCTTAAACGCCCTGCAAACAAAGTGTTGTTGTGAATGACGGTGCTTGTGCTCCAGGCCGCCCATAGGAAGCTTTTCCTTGCAGCACCTACAGGCTGGCGGCCTCCTGGGCGGCCTGGTGTAATTATCTGCCTCCCTCGTCTTTCTCGGGACTGGCACCCCAAAAGGAGTGGCAGCGCTGGCCCGGATACTTCCCTCTGAGTTCTCTGCCGCCTCCAGAAAGCAGTGGTCAGAGCCCCCATAAGACTCTGAGCCCCGGGGAAAACACAGTGCTCCTCCCGGGAGGCTGCCCACGAGGCGGGGAGGGGAGGACTCATGCTCAGGGACAGCCTCTTAGCTGAGGTCCCCTTCCCCAGGGGTGACCTAAGCATGTCTTTTCATTTTACACTGAACTATTTTTTTTTTTTTAATTTAGGTCAGAGCCGAGGAGGGAGCCGGGGAGAGGCGGGGCTGGGTGTGGGGGTTGGGGCGGAGCAGGAGGGGATTCCTGAACTATTTTTTTTTGTTTCAGATGCATATTATATCATCTGAATACTATCTGTAATAAGAAAAGTGTAATATGCTCATTAGACCAGACGTCCTTCCAGACAATCTTCCGGGCGACCTTCCTGATGAAGCCAGGGCTGTGAAGGAAGCCTGGGTCCCAGGTACCAGAGGGAAGCCAGTGCCCGCAGCCGGGGGAAGGAAGGCCTACTCTTGCACAAATTTTGTGCATTGGGCCTCTAGTTATATATAATAATTTTGTAACATCCTAACCTTATTATTTCTATTTTTTATTTTTATGTTAATCCGCACCCGAGAATATTTTGTCCATTGATTTTAGAGAGAATGGAAGGGTAAGGGAAGAGGGAGAGAAAAACATCGATGTGAGAGGATATTTTGTCCATTGATTTTAGAGAGAATGGAAGGGTAAGGGAAGAGGGAGAGAGAAACATCGATGTGAGAGAGACACAGAAATTGGTTGCCTCCCGGACATGCCCCAACCAGGGCTGGGGATCAATTCTGTAACCCAGAGTACATGCTCTTGACCTGGAATGGAACCTAGACTCTTCTGTGCTCCGGCCAACGCTCTAACCACTGAGCCACACCCGCCAGGGCACTAGTACTTTTTAAGTCCACTTACATTACCCCTGTGCTCACACCTCCAGGCACACATTTGCCGGCTTTAATTTGCATGTGTGTGATGACCAGCGGGGTCAATACCCTTCGTAAGTACATTTACCATTTCCGTGACATCTTCTGTGAAAGCCCCAGGGTTCCGGTTTCCGGGGTGCCTTCTGGGCCTCAGGAGAATCAGTCTTGGGATTCTATTGCCACATGGTCCTTGGCCCCTCAGGAGGGTGTCGGTGGAATGAAAGGGACACTGACAGGCATCCCCTGTGGCTACACGTTCTGTGAGCGGCGCCCCGAGTGCCAGAGCGGTCAGTGTCCTAACACCCCAAAGGGCCCGAAGGGGAAGGGCCGGGCGTGCTGGCTGCTCGATCCTCGTGCTCCGGGCCTGATCGCCTTCAAAGTCCACACCCAGGAGATTACACCAACTCCCTCGTCTTCCTGATAAAATACAAAGCCCATTGCTTTGCAGTTCAAGTGACGCTTTTGCTTAGCAAAGCCATTGGAAGGAGACTTCTTCAAGGCATGGACACAGCATTGCGCTGGTGGGACAGCGGCACCCCCAATATCTCACTGTAATCCCAGCTGACGTGGCCGCCTCATCGACTCAGTGTCATTCCCTGGGCAGTTCTGGACGCCATGCTGAGATTCCTGAGGCTGGGAGCCCAGGGAGGCCTGCTTTCTGTTAGTAACAGGGAGGTAAAAGGCAAAGATTGTTTGTTTCTATCCTGTGACTTAACGTTTCATTTCCAGACACTCCGTTTAGGGAAGAAAAAAAAGGGTGCCCTGGCCGGTGGCTCAGTGGTTAGAGTGGTGGCCTGTGCCCTGCAGGGTGTCAGGTTCACTTCCCAGTCAAGGACACATCCTGGGGTTGCAGGTTCAATCCCCTGCCCTGGTCGGGTTCCATTTGGGAGGCAACCAATCCCTGTGTCTCTCTCACTGAGGTTCTCTCTCTCTCATCCCGCTCCCTCCTTCCCTTCCACTCTCTCTAAAAAAAATTCAATGGGAAAAATATCCCTGCGTGAGGATTCTTCTAAAAGGAGGGGTGGGGGAACTAGGTGCACTGCGCGACTGTGAGGCTGGGCCTCTTGTCCGCTCCAAAAGCCTCGCGAGGCTTGGGGCAGCGTTCTTTGTGAGGGCGTCACCAGGCCAGGCGCTGGGGTCCGGGTGCCGGGATGGCATCCGGAGCGGCTCGCTGGCTGGTATTGGCGCCTGTCCGCTACGGGGCTCTCCGGAGAGGACCCAGCTTGGCGAAAGATGGAGCTATCTCCGCCGGACAGGGCGGCTCAGGTCAGAGCCTGGTACCATCAAGGTCAGTCATCCTTACTGGCAGCGGTGCCATTTTGCCCAAACCAGTGAAAGTGAGTGTCTGCCTGGAGGCGGGGTAAAGGTGCCGAGGCCAATCGTAGTGGGAAATGTGTGCGGGTCGACTTTGATTGATAGGAGCAATGGCCAATCGAACGGCCGCCTTAGACAGGAAGAAGGATCCAAAAGTTTGCGCAGGCAAAGGTGCTGATGCCAGGAGGACTGAAGGTTGGGTTCCTTTGGCCTTGCCTCTGAGTCAGGCATCCTGTGACGTTTACAGTGCTCACGGGATTCTAAATCTCGTCTCAAGTAAGTTCCTGCTCCCCAAAGGCCGGGCCCGCCCGCGTGCAGCTCCTACACACACCGTGTCGCCTCCTCAGACCCGTGCGTGGCCGCGCAGCACAGTCCAGACACTGGGCAGCATCGGGATCTGGATGAAGGTGGAGAACACGGAAATTAGAACACCGAGCCAGCATACCCCAGCTGCCCCAAGAGCTGGCGCCTTAAGTGTCCCCTTCCAGAGGGGCAGCACGTGTCCCGGCTCCCCCAGCTCCGGCCTGTGGCAGGGGGAGGCTGGGAGGCCGGGAGGCGTGGCCGGACACAGCTCTCCCATCTCAGGGCTCACAGTGCAACTAGGAGAAAGTGAAGACAAAGTCTGTGGCTGTCCCCCCAACACACCCCCCAGTCATCACATCCCTGGGGTGTGACACACCCAGGAAGGCTGCAAACATCCTGGGCCTCCTGCCCATCCGCCAGGGCTCGGAGGTGGGCACGCGGCCCCCCTTCCATGCCCTGTCCTGCCCTCCCACCTCCACGTTCCGGAGTCTCCGGTGGGTGGGGGGATCATGAGTCTCTGGGACTCACACAAGAACAGACCCAGTTCGTGGCCACGCCACCCCAAAATCCTTTACTCCTGAGCCAAGTTACAGTCCGTGGACTCTCCAGGGGCCCTGGCACCCTGTGTGTGGTGGTGCCACTCGAAGACAGGGAAGCCAGGAGTGAGGGGGTGTGGAGCGCTGGAGCCTGAGTTTGCAGGCATAAGGGGAGGCAGGCTGCTGTCCCTGGGGGTTCCTCTGCATGAGCCTCCAGGACGGGGCGGGGGGGAGGGGCGGCTCTCTTGGTGGGTTTCATAGAAGGACTTTTGTTTCATTGCAGCATTGTTCCGATTCAGGAGGAATCATCTCTAAGGGGAAAGAACGCTGGAAGGGGAATTGAAACTAGGGAGCAGGGACTGTCTGGGAGGCGGGCGTGACCTTCCCAGAGTAACTCCTGTGTGGACCCTAACTCGGTGGTGCCAGGATGGGGAGCTGATTGTTCTGCACCGAGACCTCCCCACAAAGGTAACACTGAAACAGGATGCTTAGCCAGCGACAGGGAGGGCGTGTGCGTGCGAGTGTGTGTGTGTGTGTGTGTGTGTGTGTGTGAGTGAGTGAGTGTGTGTGTGTGTGTGTGAGAGTGAGTGTGTGTGTGAGAGAGTGAGTGTGTGTGTGTGTGAGAGTGTGTGTGTGAGAGTGTTTGTGAGAGTGTGTGTGTGTTCAGAGTGTGTGTGTGTGAGTGAGTGTGTGTGAGAGTGTGTGTGTGTATGAGAGAGAGTGTGTGTGTGTGTTGAGTGTGTGTGTGTGTTCGAGAGTGTGTTTGTGTGTGAGTGTGTGTGTGTGCGAGTGAGTGTGTGTGTGCGTGTGTGTGAGAGAGAGTGTGTGAGTGTGAGAGAGTGTGTGTGTGAATGAGTGTGTGTGTGTGAGAGTGTGTGCGAGTGTGTGTGCGAGTGTGTGTGCGAGTGTGTGTGTGTGTTGAGTGTGTGGGAGTGTGTGTGTGTGCGAGTGAGTGTGTGTGTGTGTGAGTGTGCGTGTGTGTGTGTGAGAGTGTGTGTGTGTGTGTGCGACTGAGTGTGTGTGTGTGTGAGAGTGTGTGTGTGTGAGAGAGAGTGTGTGTGTGAGTGTGTGTGTGTGTGAGAGAGTGTGTGTGTGTGCGACTAAGTGTGTGTGTGTGTGAGAGTGAGTGTGTGTGTGAGTGTGTGTGAGTGTGTGTGTGAGTGTGTGTGTGAGTGAGAGTGTGTGTGAGTGTTTGTGTGTGAGTGTGTGTGTGTGTGTGTGAGAGAGTGTGTGTGTGTGAGAGTGAGTGTGTGTGTGTGTGAGTGTGTGTGTGTGTGAGAGTCAGTGTGTGTGTGAGTATGTGTGTGTGTGTGTGTGTGTGTGTGTGTGCTGCAACAGAGAGAGAAACAGACCAACACAGGGAGTCAGAGGAAGACACACAAAGAGACAGAGCGAGGGGCAGAGAGAGGAGGAAGGACACACAGACAGAGGTCAGAGACAGAGACAGAGAAACCGGGTCTCGGCTAAGCTGCTCGAAGCCCCACCACAACCACAGTTTGAGGACTGAGGTAGTCTGCCCGCCACGCTGCTGTCTCTGTTGGCATTGCTGTCCTTCACCTCAGGGAACGACAAGGGACCTGCCTCCTGATGGGCGTGTGGCCGAGTTGCCCTTGAGTCCCAGGCGGCTTTTCAGGGAGCCATCCGCACGCCCTTGGTCCTGCCGGTGGGTCCGCACGGGTCGCACCAGCTGGGCACCACGGAAGGCCTTGGGCTGCCCACCCCCAAAAATAGCCTCTTGAAGACATCCCACTTAAGCGCCTCCAGCCACAGACAGAAGCATCTGCTGTCTTTTATCCCAGTAACAACAGCAGCACTGGGCGTGGGGCAGTACGTCAGCTCTCCAGGACCATTTTCCGCTCGGCAGCCACGGTCTCTGACATCACAAGCGGCACTGGGGTCGAGGTGGACAGAGGGAAGCAGAGAAAACAGAGAGGAGAAGAAACCGAAAAACATATCTTCACTTCTAGTATTTTCCGTAGTCCACTGCTCCCAGGTACCAGCTGTGTGATTCCAGCAAATTGTTTCAACTTTTCCCCCATTAAGTTCCTTGGGCAGCACCGCCTGGGTGGCTGAGGGTTCAGTGGAGCTACTGGACCTGTCCCCTCCTTCCTCTGTCCCATCAGCCTCTGTCCCCTCCCTCCTCTGTCCCCTAGCTCCTCTTTCCCCTCCCTCCTCTGTTTCCTCCATCCTCTGTCCCATCAGTCTCTGTTACCTCCCTTCTCTGTCCCACCAACCTCAGTCCCATCAGCCTCGCTTTCATCAGTCTCTGTCCCATCAGCCTCTGACCCCTCCCGCCTCTGTCCCATCAGCCTCTGTCCCCTCCCTACTCTGTCCCTTCAGCCTCTGACCCCTCCCTCCTCTGTCCCATCAGCCTCTGTCCCATCAGCCTCTGTCCCCTCCCTCCTCTGTCCCTTCAGGCTCTGACCCCTCCCTCCTCTGTCCCATAAGCCTCTGTCCCATCAGCCTCTGTCCCCTCCCTCCTCAGTCCCTTCAGCCTCTGACGCCTCCCTACTCTGTCCCTTCAGCCTCTGACCCCTCCCTCCTCTGTCCCATCAGCCTCTGTCTCCTCCCCCCTCTGTCCCATCAGCCTCTGTCTCTTCCCTCCTCTTCTGTCCCATCAGCCTCTGTCCCCTCTCTCCACCTCTTTCCCATCAGCCTATGTCCATTAAGTCCCTTTCTACTCCCTCCTCTATCCCATCACCTTCTGTCCACTCCCTCCACTGTCCCATCAGCCTCTGTTTCATCAGCCTCTGAGCACACCTTTCTCTCCCATCGGCCTCTCTCCCCTTTTTCTTCTGTCCCATCAGCCACTGTCCCCTTCCTCCTCTGTCTCAACAGCCTATGCCTCCTCTCTCCTCTGTCCCATCATCCTCTACCCCCTCACTCCTCTGTCCCATCAGCCAGTGACTCCTCCCTCCTCTGTCCCATCAACCTCTCTTTCTTCCCTCCTCTGTCCCATCAGCCTCTATTCCCTCCCTCCACAGTCCCATCAGCCTCTGTCCCCTCCCACTTCTGTCCCATCTGCTTCTGTCTCCTCACTCCACAGTCCCATTAGCCTCTGTCCCCTCCCACTTCTGTCCCATCTGCTTCTGTCTCCTCACTCCACTGTCCCATTAGCCTCTGTCCCCTCTATCCTCTGTCCCATCTGTACCTGTCCCATCAGCCTCTGTTTCATCAGGCTCTGTTCACACCTTTCACTGTACCATCAGCCTCTGTCCCCTCTCTTCTCTGTGCCCTCAACCTCAGTCTCATCAGCCTCTGTCCCCTTCCTCCTCTGTCCCATCAGCATTTCTCCATTCAGTCTTTCTCCTCCCTACTCTGTCCCTTCATACTCTGTCCCCTCCCCTCTCCTCTGTCCCATCAGCCTCTTTAATCTCCCTCGCTCTCTGTCCCATCAGCCTCTGTCCCATCAGCTCTGTACCCTCTCTTCCTCTGTCCCATCATCCTCTGTCTACTAACTCCTCTTTCCCATCAGCCTCTATCCCCTACCTCCTTCTCTGTCCTATCAACCTCTGTGCCCTCCCTCCTCTGTCCAGTCAGCCTCTGTCTCCTCCCTCCTCCTCTGTCCCATCAGCCTCTGTCCTCTCTCTCCAACTCTTTCCCGTCTGCCTATGTCCCATCAGCCTCTCTCTCCTCCCCCCTCTTTCCCATCAGCCTCTGTTCCCTCCCTCCTCTGTCCCATCAGCCTCTGTCCATTCAGTCTCTTTCTCCTCCATCCTCTGTCCCATCAGCCGCTGTCCACTCCCTCCTCTGTCCCATCAGCCTCTGTCACTTCCCTCTGTCCCATCAGCCTCTGTCCCATCCTTCCTCCTCTGTCCCATCAGTCTCTGACCCCTTCCTCCTCTGTCCCATCAGTCTCTGACCCCTTCCTCCTCTGTCCCATCAGCCTCTGTCACTTCCCTCTGTCCCATCAGCCTCTGTCCCATCCTTCCTCCTCTGCCCCATCAGCCTCTGTCACTTCCCTCTGTCCCATCAGTCTCTGTCCCCTTCCTCCTCTGTCCCATCAGCCTCTGTCCCATCCTTCCTCCTCTGTCCCATCAGTCTCTGTCCCCTTCCTCCTCTGTCCCATCAGCCTCTGTCCCATCCTTCCTCCTCTGTCAGGTCAGCCTCTATCTGCTCCCTCCTCTGTCCCATAAACCTCTCTCCATTCAGCTCTGTCTCCTCCCTCCTCTGTCCCATCAGCCTCTCCTCCCTCCTCTGTCCCCTGCCTCCTCTGTCCCCTCCCTCCATTCTCAGCTCCATCTTCTGTAGAACAGCCTCTGTCCCCTCTCTCCTCTGTCCCATCAGCATCTGTCCCATCAGCCTCTGTTTCATCAGCCTCTGTGCACACCTTTCTCTCCCATCAGCCTCTGTCCCCTCTCGCCTCTATGAAATCAGCCTCAGTCCCATCAGCCTCTGTCTCCTTTCTCCTCTATCCCATCAGCCACTGGTCCCTCCCTCCTCTGTCCTATCAGCCTCTGTCCCTTCCCTCCTCTCTCCCATCAGCCACTCTCCCCTTCCTCCTCTGTCCCATCAGCCTATGTCTCCTCTCTCCTCTGTCCCATCAGCCTCTGTCCCTTCCCTCCTCTCTGCCATCAGCCACTCTCCCCTTCCTCCTCTGTCCCATCAACCTATGTCTCCTCTCTCCTCTGTCCCATCAGCTTATGTCTCCTCTCTCCTCTGTCCCATCAGCCTCTGTCACTTCCCTCCTCTGTCCCAACAGCCTCTGTCCCATCCTTCTTCCAATGTCACATCAGTCTCTGTCCCCTTCCTCCTCTATCCCGTCAGCCTCTATCTCCTCCCTCCTCTGTCCCATCAGTCCTTTTCCTGGGGAGAAATGTCTGGTGCGTTGGCCAATGCCCTGGGTAGCTGTGCCAGACCAGCGTGTCTGCATCTAATGTGTAGGTAGAAAAGATGAGAGAAAGAGGGGTACAGAGAGTAGGATGGAGATAACACGGGGCCGGGGGCTGCATGAAGGGGGGAGGAAGAGGTGTCCATGGCGAGTGGAGGCATCTCAGAAGGAGGCTATGATGCCCCAGTTCCCTCAGCCACTGCGCTCACCACATGGGAAGAACACTTGGGGAGGTGGATCTCGCTTTCCCTCCTGTGCTCTGCACTTAGAATGGCTTGGAGAACAGAGAGGGGCTCATTCCCTGACACAGCTGTGTGTCTGCACCACGTGACACGGTGAAGGTCACTTGGTCCCAAACAGCTTACACTTTCTCCATATTCGCCCTGTACTCACGCTGATGTACTCAATTGCCCCAGGTTCAGTGCTTTATAATGGTGTGCATAAATCTGCAGTTCGCATGGGGCAACAGGCTGGGTCATCTCTCCTCCTGGGCATCCGCTGGGCAGCGTGGAGGCCAGGCCTGACACGCCTGGCCGTCAGCTGAGAACTGGCTGGGCCTGTGGCTTAAACACACTATGCAGCCTCCACCTGGGGCCGGACTCCCTGGTGACAAGGTGGCGGCTGGATCCCAAGGGTGAGTTTCCCGCCTGTGCCTCAGCCCCGCACAGAGGCCCTCGCACTTCCTACTCAGGGGCGCCGCCAGAAAGCTTCCTGGTTCCAAGGAAATGAGTTCCATTGAGATGAGGAATGCCAGGTTTTCAAAAAGCATTTGGGACCACAAATAATGCACGTTCATGTGTGCGGGCCAAGGCTTGGCTGGGCCTTCTCTCTGCCATGTACGCTTTGAGGACAGGGGCCTATTAAATATGCACTGTTAACTAAACCACACTCTGTCCTGAAGTTCAGGCGTGGGCCTGCTGGAAGGTCACATTCAGTGAGGACAGCCGTGTTCACATGCGGAGGGCAGTCCTCCTCCCTCCGCTTCCCACGAGCTCACATGTGAGAGCTACTCAGAGTTCACGGGTCAGGTCCGTGGGGCCCGTGTTTAAATGGTCTGATTTCTCACTGCCTATCACCAAACTGTCTACCGTTTCCCCTCGAATATCCCTGCGGGCTGCTTTCCCAACCCTCCTTGGAAGAGATGCCTGAATAGAAAAGAGCAAATTGGTGATGGCTGCCTCTAAGAGACAGAAATCAAGTGGTTTAAGCACGCATAGCCGGAATGGACAGGAAGCGTGGCTGCCCGTCTGTGCCAACGCTGGCGAGTGACAGCAAGTGGGGCCTGGGGACCCGTGAGCGTTCGCAGTGAAGCCGGTCATTGAACGGGGAGGCCCTGCGGGTCGAGCACCATCCTTTCATTAGGTGCTTCTTCCACTGAAATGTTAACAGGCCGCCGGCTGCCTGTGGTTTAGTTCATTGCCAAACGTTGCAAACTTGAGGAGACATTAGTTAAGAAGCTCAACTTATTCTAAGACTTGACCGAGCTATTTAAGCTCTTAAGAGAAATCCACACACAATAGGCATCTCATTCGAAAGTATTGGAGAGAACAGGGCGTGGACACACCTCCATGGAGTGGAATGGGGTGAGACACGCAGCCGAGGGGCAGGGTGTGACAGAGGGCCAGACCCCAAGCCTGTTCACACGCCTCCACCAGGGCTGGTCGCTGGCACCTGCTCTCTTCAGGCTGATGAATGTGCGGGGTGTCAGGTGAAACCTACAGGAAGTAAACAGATGCACTCATCAAAATGCAGGCGGCCTGCCTCCAGGCGCCAGCTCGGGGGCCCTCGGGCACAGCCCCGGGGACTGACTCCCTCGGCCATCCCACTGCACATCCAACTGCAGATCGCCTGGTTTCTGGATCACAGGTGCTTCAGACTACAGACCATCTAACTTTGGAGAAAACTTGAACAAATGAATTAGATCCCTGGCTCTTCTCTCTCCCTGGCCCCGTCATCATCAGTAGCAGTGACATCAGAGCAGTGACCCTTCTGGACTCACGCCAGGACCCAGGGGCTGGCTGGGCTGTTACATTCATCTCCTCGTTTAACACTCCTGACATGCCCGGCCAGTGTGGCTCAGCGGTTGAGCATCAATCTACAAACCAGGAGGTAATGGTTCAATTCCCGATCAGGGCACATGCCTGGATTGTGGACTCCGTCCCCAGTAGGGGGTGTGCAGGAAGCAGCCAATCAATGATTGTCTCTCATCATAGATGTTTCTTTTTTAAAAATATATTTTATTGATTTTTTACAGAGAGAATGGGAGAGAGAGAGAGAGAGTTAGAAACATCAATGAGAGAGAAACATCGATCAGCTGCCTCCTGCACACCTCCTACTGGGGATGTTCCCGCAACCAAGGTACATGCCCTTGACTGGAATCGAACCTGGGACCTCTCAGTCCGCAGGCCGACGCTCTATCCACTGACCCAAACTGGTTTGGGCTCATCATTGATGTTTCTATCTCTCTCCCTCACCCTTCCTCTATGAACTAACCACACACACACACACACACACACACACACACACACACACACACACATTTAAGAACAAAACATAACTTCGCAATAACCCAAGCGGACTGACCCCAAGTTCCAGAGAAGGAAGCGGAGGCTCAGAAAGGTTTAGTGAGTCCCCAAGACCACACAGCTTGGGAGCGAGGTCGTTGGGACCCCAGCCTGCGTCTGGGTCCAAGGCCACCCCTCTCATCCTCAGAATGGCTCTGGGTGCTTTCCCCTGAGAGCTTGCTACATACAGGTGTTTATCATGTCGACCAGACATCCGCCCTTACACACCAGGGCCTGGAGGGACAGGGCAGAAGCTACGGAGAGCGCGAGCAGGTGTGGGGGCACCGTGAGGGACCTTCTCTTCCTCTCTGTCCTGGCTTCATTGAAATAGAATTCCACCCCCTGGGATTCAACCATTGAGACTGCACAGCTCAGTGTCTGTAGTGTGTTCCCAGAGGTGGGCAGCCCCACCCCATTCAGTGTCAGAACTTTTCATCTTCCCCCAACACTCTGTGTCCTTCAGCTCAACATTGCATGTCTTGTCCTGCAATTTTTCAAAAAATGTTTATGTCCTCAAATGTGTCACTCTCTTATGTTACTGCTTCAGAATTGTGAGTCATCCTTACAAAACCTTTTCCCATACAAAATCCATGAGGAAATCGCCTTGTTTATGAAAATTCTCTGAAACCATAAAATCGCACAAATGGTAGGTTTGCTAACGTTCCTTGGAAACTTGCACCACTCCTCCCCCCGCACCCCCGCAGCAATCCCAGGGCCCCTCCAGCAGGGGCTCCCTGGGCAGTGCACTGGTGTAGACACGGGGTGCACTGATGGAAGACACGACGCGTCCCCTATTTTTTAAAAAAATCTCCCTGACTTTATTGAGGACGTATGTGTGGGACCATGTATGTGGAAGTGCCTCTGTGAGTTGGGTGTGGGATCCATCACATATGTTTCAGGACGAGTCAACCCCACAGTCTCCACGGCAGGACTTCTGTACCCAAGTCCTTCTTCACAGGCAGAGCTTCTGAACCCACAGACACAGACAGCGCCGACTAACCAGCCCCAATGTTGGCCAGGCGAAGGGTTCATGCCAGCGAGGACCCTGCCCTCAGGAATTTAACCGTGGCCTGGCCAGCCTGGCTCCGTGGTTGAGCCTCGACCCATGACCCAGGAGGTCATGGTTTGATTCCCAGTCAGGGCATATGCTCAGGTTGGGGCTTGATCCCCTGTAAGGGGTGTACAGGAGACACCTGATCAATGATTCTCTCTCATCCTTGACATTTCTATCCTTCTCTCCCTCCTGCTTCCTCTCTCTGAAATTGGTAAAAACATTTTTTAAAAGATTATTACTGTTCAATTTAAAATATATATTAAAATAATAATACAAATCTTTCAATGTTATATGAGTTTAAGGTTGTACTGACCCTAACCAACCATCCATTGGTGACTAAACTGTACCCGATATATCCATCCATCCATCTGTCCTTCTATAGTGGAATGTTGGCTCTCAAACGTCTCCATCTCAAACAATCTGCTTTTCACCCACACCCTTTCATGCTGATCCCTGTATGATCAGTCACGCATCTCTCAGGCAACAAACAAGGGAGAGAATGCGTGAGTGTGTGTCAGTTTATTGCTAAACCTCACGTTGCTAACATCTCAGGAAATTGTGCTGTGAAAATTTTCCTGTTTTTTGCTTTTGTTGCTGCTCATTATTATTACACTCGAGGCCCAGTGCACAAAAGTTTGTGCACTTGCGGGGGTCCCTCAGCCCAGCCTATGCGCTCTTGCAGTCTGGGACCCCTTGGAGGATGTCCACCTGCTGGCTTAGGCCCGCTCCCTGGGGGATTGGGCCCGAGCTGGTAGTCAGACATCCCTCTGGCAGCCCGGCAGCCCTCGGGGGATGTCCACTTGCCAGCGGAGAGCAGGCCTAAGCTGCAGTCGGACATCCTTAGCACTGCTGAGGAGGCGAGAGGCACCCACCACCACCGCTGTGCTGGTAGCCATCAGCCTGGCTTGTGGCTGAGCAGAGTTCCCCATGTGGGAGCGCCCTGACGACCAGAGGGCAGCTCCTGCATTGAGTGTCTGCCCCCCGGTGGTCAGTGTGTGTCATAGTGAACAGTGATTCCCAGTCGTTCTGCTGTTAGGGTCAGTTTGCATATTACCCTTTCATTATAGAGGATAGAGGCCTGGTGCATGGGTGGGGGCTGGCTGGTTTGCCCTGAAGGGTGTCCCAGATCAGGGTGGGGGTCCTGCTGGGGTGCCTGGCCAGCCTGAGTGAGGGGCTGATGGCTGTTTGCAGGCTGGTCACACCCCCTTTAGGGTGGGTGTCCCCACGGGGTGCCTGGCCAGCCTAGTGGAGGGGCTGATGGCCGTTTCTAGGCTGGCCAAGCCCGCAGGCAACAGAAGCTCCCAGCATCTCCTTTTTTTCTTTTTTTTTTTTTTTTTATTCTGGGATTTATTTACCTTCTATAATTGAAACTTTGTTGCTTTGAGTGGAGCTCAGAGCTGGCCGCAGGAAGCTTGCCTTCCTCCATCATTGGGGCAACCAAGCCTCCTGCTTGCTCCAGCGCCATGGCTGCCGGCCGCCATCTTGGTTGGGTTAATTTGCATATAGTCGCTCTGATTGGTTGGTGGGCATAGCTTAAGGTGTAGAAAAGGTATGGTCAATTTGCATGTTTGTCTTTTATTAGTGTAGATTTTCTTTTTTTACTGTACATTTCGTTTCCTTTTTGTCAAATCCTCATTTACATTTCATGTCCTTTTTGTTTTTAAGGTCTTTATTTATAGATTAAACTGTATATTAGACATGTGTTGTATAGGAGAAACATTCAAACAGGGGGTCACTTAGAGGTCTATAAGGCATTCATTCAATTTACATTATTTCTAAAGGAAAGCAGGATTCGGGTCTAGAACAGCCTTCCAGAATGAAGCAGGTTCCCGAACGGAGGTTCCACTCACTGTATTCATTATCCAGTTAATCTGTATGAGCATCTACAATGTGTCAGACACTCTGCTATGACTGTGAGGGTCTTTTATATGTTTATGTTATCCACCATGAGGAAGATTCTGAAAACATGTATTATTGGACACTGAAATGCTAATTTTTAAAATGTTTTTAGCCTGAAGGGTTAGGAGCCAGGAAAGCAGTCCTTGGCTTTTCTCTTTCCAAAGGCGCCTTTTGTCTGGAAGCTTTCAACCCTTTGCCCAGCTCAGGAAGAGGAGCGAGTAAACTTCCATTCACGACCCGGCCGGTTTTGCTCAGTGGATAGAGTGTCGGCTGTGGACTCAGGGGTGCCGGGTTCAATTCCGGTCAAGGGCATGTACCTTGGTTGCGGGCACATTCCCAGTACGGGGTGTGTGGGAGGCAGCTGATTGATGTTTCTCTCTCATCCATGTTTCTAACTCTCTATCCCTCTCCCTTCCTCTCAGCAGAAAAATCAATAAAATATATTTTTAAAAAACTTCCATTCACTAATGTACTCTGCAAAAGTCAGCATGATGGATGCTGCTTGCTTCTTGCTCAGATACTCAAAGTCAGAAGGGACTGTGTGATTGCTTTGGGATGGAGTTAAGTCCAGATCATTGTATTTGTCCTTAGTCATTTTTTACCAGTCGGTCTCTTCCCTGACATGATTCATACGGAGCCTGGACTGGACTCTTTAAAACACATGAGTAAATGAAGAGAAAGACAGAAACATGGGGCGAGAGCATGAACTAACACCAAAATAAATGAATGCATCCTCTCTCTCTCTCTCTCTCTCTCTCTCTCTCTCTCTCATGCATGAACACACCCATGAGGATTTCAGTCCATTAAATGACAATGAACCAAGTCTTGGGCTGAGAGCAGTGCCGCCTGCGCCGCCCCCCATCCCCCGCCCAGGCGGTTCTGAATATTTTTAAAAATCGGTTCATAGACTCCTCCGCAGGCTCGCTCCCAGGGAATATTTGCTATTGGGGCTCAGCATGAGGACCTGAGTCCACTTCACACGCCTGGGGGCCCTGGTCCCGATGAGATGGCTCCTGGAGAGCGTGACATGGTGTGTGTGTGTGTGGGGGGGGGAGTGAGGCTCAGTGCAGAACAAAGTACAGCACTTAACTCTCCGTTCCTTCCCACCATTTTGCTCTCTGTCATGTTTTCCAGGGACCCTCAGAGCCTAGACCCGCCGGAGGTGAGCTACGCGAAGCTGCAGTATGCAGGCTGGGGCCCCAAAGGCCAGCAGCTGGTAAGCAAGCGCTTTTGCGGCTGCGTGCTCCTGGGATGGAGGTGACGCCTTGTAGCCTGAACATATCTCCCCCTGGTCTGCGTGCCTGAGTGGCATGTGGATAGCACAGCAGGGTTTCTGCACGTGGACAACATCGGTTTCTTTCCTAATAGAGGATCCTCTTAAAACTGGAATCGGCCCTGGACGTGGTCTCAGTGGTTAGAGTGTCGGCCCACCAACCGAAGGGTCTCAGGGTCGATTCCTGGTCAAGGGCACGTACGTGGGTTTCAGGTTCGCTCCCTGGCCGGGTCGGAGCGCACCTGGGAGGCAAGCAATCGATGCGTCTCTCTCACATCAATGTTTCTCTCTCTGTGTCTCTTCCCACTCTCCTCCCCCTCCCTTCTACTCTCCGTAAACGTCAATGAAAAAAATGCCCTCGGGTGAGGAATGGAACCGCGTTTGCTTTGGTTTCCATGTACACTGTCCTGGGCCTGGTCCCCCGTTCCTGTGGGCGTGACTGCAGATAAAGCTCATGGTGAGGCCGGCGAGGGAGGCCTGG
Source organism: Myotis nattereri (assembly GCF_964212035.1). Classification (NCBI taxonomy): domain Eukaryota; kingdom Metazoa; phylum Chordata; class Mammalia; order Chiroptera; family Vespertilionidae; genus Myotis; species Myotis nattereri. The sequence goes on from NC_138085.1 coordinate 10,175,221, forward strand.
CGCTGCTCACGGGGCACTGGCACTGCTGGCTGTGGCACTGGCACTGGAATGCTGGCTCCTTTCTCCGGCGGGTTTGGTGAAGAAGGTAGATCTGCGGTCACAGTTGGGCTCGGCCCCCAGCCTGGAGCAGCCTCGGGGGCAGGGTCCCAGGGTGGTGCACCTCTGGGCTCTGCACCCAACGCCCTCATGGTTCCTACTCCAACTGGCAGCACAAGCTGTTTGAGGGCACCTAGGGGCAGGGGCCTGGTGAGAGGCCCTGAGTGAGGCGGGGTGGTGGGAGGGCCTGGTGAGAGGTCCTGAGTGAGGCGGGGCGGTGGGAGGGCCTGGTGAGAGGTCCTGAGTGAGGCCGGGGGTGGGAGGGCCTGGTGAGAGGCCCTGAGTGAGGCGGGGCGGTGGGAGGGCCTGGTGAGAGGTCCTGAGTGAGGCCGGGGGTGGGAGGGCCTGGTGAGAGGTCCTGAGTGAGGCCGGGGGTGGGAGGGCCTGGTGAGAGGTCCTGAGTGAGACGGGAGGGGAGGGTAGGGGGGCAGGACGAGGGAGGCGGGGGTACTGGGGTTCGGTCCAGGCTGCCCACTGAGTTCCCGCGGGTCAGCTCTGCCACTGTCCGGCTCTGTCAGCTGGCCGAGCACTGAGGGGAGGACGGGGTAAGAGGACCACCCACGTCTGCCCCCTCTCCAGCCCATGTTGTCTAAGCCCTTTATTTCAATAGATCATACTGCGCCTCCCCCCCTTGCAGGAAGTCTGCCCCCTGCCCCCCGTTTTGATGGTCACGTGTCTCGGTTGCTGCCTTCAAGTCGCCATCTCCTTCTGCATCTTGAAGCTGACGGGCTCAAGCTGCACTTAAAGACCCTTTTCCTAAAACGGCACAGAAGCGGGCCTTTCGGTGAGCGGTGAGCGGTGAGCGGTGAGTGTGCACTGGAGGTCCCGGAGATGAAGCCAGGCCTGTTTCCGCTCAGGGAAACCTCTTTCCTGGTTGCGTATTCATTCCACTGCCTCGAATTGATTTAAAGAAACAGGAGTATGTGGGTGACAAACTATTTGAGCTGTCACTGAAGTGTCCCTGATGCTGAGAACCTGGTAGCAGTTTTGGAGAAGCAGTCAGCTGACCCGCATGGAAGTGTGACGGGGTTGGGAGGGCGTCGGGGCGGACGCCGATCCATCACTCGGTCATGGCAAGGAGACAAATCCACCTTCCCCGACGCTCCAACTTACGGAGAACCAAGTGCAGTTTCACAGGAGTTGGTGGATATGAAGCCATTAGACTAGTGGTTCTCAACCTGTGGGTCGCGACCGATTTGGCGGTCGAACGACCCTTTCACAGGGGTCGCCTGAGACCATCCTGCAGATCAGATATTTACATGACGATTCATAACAGAGTGACATGACAGTTATGAAGTAGCAACGGAAATAATGTCATGGTTGGGTCCCAACATGAGGAGCTGTGTTTAAAGGGCCAGCAGGCTGAGAACCACTGGATTAGACGGAGGCCAACAGCCAGGAACTGAGCACAGGTTCAGGGGTTCCCTCCAGTGGGAGGCGGCTGATGCGCTCGGGGGCTTCTCAGTTTTTACACTTTGGGGACGTTGAGCTTTCAATCGTGCAGCTCTCGTACTGAGAGGAGCAGACGCTGGAACTCGCCACCGAGAGCGTGTCCTGTGCGGAGGCGCCGGCACAGGTGTCTCTTGAGGGGCGGGTGGCTGTTCAGGCTGGCGGGCCACTCCGCCTCCGTGTCCGCGACTTCGCTTCACTGCCGTGGAGAGAAAGCAGTGGTAGACGGACAGACGCAAGTGGAAGGCATGTTCCAATAAAACGTTATTTACCAGGACAGGAGTGGGCAGCGGCTGAGGTTTGCTGAGTCCTTGGCCATCTTGGCTGTGAAAGCTGACCTAGGACCAGCTCCCCACAAACAGGCCGCCAGACAGCTCCCCGCGGGCAGGCCCCCGGACAGCTCCCCTTGGATAGGCCCCTGGCGCTCCTTCTCTCGAGATGGAAACCCACAACCTCCGAGCAGGCCTCGCACACTAACAGGTTCCTCGTTGCCCTTTTATCCTAAAAGGTAACTGAAAGGGCGATTCGTTGCGGGGCCTATGTGGGCCGGCTGCCGGGCCCAATGAGGCACAGCCTGACCACGCTGCTGGCGGCCTCGGGCACCGACTCCCCAGCCCACAGAGGGAGCCCGGCGCAGGCCGCCACCCGCCCGCAGCCCCCGGACCAGACCCATGTGGCAGCAGTGGCGGCGGGGTGGGGCACATGCCCTCGCCTGAGGAGATGGAGGAGGAGGCGATCGCCAGCGCCCCCAGGAACGAGACGGACGATGTGGACTTCCTGTCTGGGCTGGAACTGGTCGATGTGCTGGACCCCCGGCAACCGGACTGGCCCCTGGAGCCCGGGCTCAGCTCGCCCTGGGGGGGGGCTAGGACTGCGGCCTCCATCTTGCCCTGGGTCCTCCATTTTTGGGGCGGCCGCCATGTGCTCAGGAGAGTGCCTTCTTCCCAGAAGCCCAGGCCCCTACTGGCCACGCCCGGGCTTTCTTTGAACTAACCAATGTCAATCAAGGGACGTGCGCGCCATAGAGATGACCACATCCTGTGTAACAAGACCCGACTCGCGCCTGGCCAATGGGCGTGGCCCACAGTCCCCTCCCCTGCCCTTTCTATAAAACCCACAATCCCATCAGGCCTTGCTCTCTCTCGGCCACTGGGGCTTACCGTTGCATTGGTGAGTGTGGTTGATTAGCCGAACTAGTTCGAAATGAAGGACTCTTTGCTTTTGCATTGGACTCGCTGGCTCCCTGGTGGGCATTTTGGGAACCTTGAAATCTGGGCACAACAACATGCAGTAAACAAGATTTCAAGAAAAACAATTTGACCTATAACTAGAGGCCTGGTGCCCAGATTTGTGCACCAGTGGGGTCCCTTGTCCCTCTCACCATCCGGAACCCCTCAGGACATGTCTGAGCCCCACAGGCCAGAGGAGGAACCCCCACGGGGGCCTCTAGTATGCATATAAGATTTTTGGTGAATCTCTTCCCGCCCTCCCCCAACCCCTTCCCTCTGAGATTCATCAAGCTGTTCCATGGTTCCATGCCTGTGCATTGAGCCTCTGCCCCCTGGTGCTCACTGCTTATCATAGCACTGGTCCAACTTAGGCTTTTATATATTTAGATGTTATGTGCAATAAACATTAATATTTCAAGAAAAACTTTTTAAAAAGAACTAGAGGCCGGGTGCACGGATTCGTGCACCAGCGGAGTCCCTCGTCCTGGCCTGGGCCCTCTCACAGTCCAGGACCCCTCAGGGCAAGTCGCACTGCTGGTTTCAACCCGATCCCTGCAGGTAGGCTGAGGGACCCAACCGGGGGCCTCTAGTGTGCATATAAGATCTTTGGTGCATCTCTTCTCACCTTCCCCCTTCCTCCTTCCCTCTGAGGTTCATCTGTCTGTTCCATGTTTCCATGCCTGAGCTTTGAGTGTCTGACTCCTGGTGGTCAATGTGCATCATAGCACTGGTCCAAGGATAGCTTAGGACTTTATATACACTGAGTGGCTAGATTATTATGACCACCTGATGTGTGTAGGCAAATAAGCCATACACTGCATTGTTTGGGATATGGAAGCTGAAGGCCTGGTCGAACGCCTTTGCTGTCTGCAGTTACCAAGATAAAACATCTCCAATTTGCACAGGAACACAAGAATTGGACAAGTTGAGCATTGGAAAAAAGTCATGTGGTCAGATGAATCATGTTTCCAGTTGCATCAGCAGATGGCAGAGTGAGGATTTGGTGGAAACAACATGAAAGCATGCACCCCACATGCATGAGTACAGCCCTTCAAGCTGGTGGGGGCAGTGTTATGGTTTGGGGCATGTTTTCCTTGGCATGATTTAGGCCCTTTAATTTGCATGGAACAACATCTGAATAGCACAACATACCTAAGTTCATCCTGTCTTGTTGATGGCGTATCCCAATGGCGTCTTCCAACAAGACAGTGTGCCATGATGGTGCTCGTATGGTGCAGGAGTAGTTTCAACAACATGAGGGAGACTTTACCTTGCTTATGTGGCCCCCACAATCACCAGATCTCAATCCAATTGAGCATTTGTGGGACGAAGTTCAAAGAGCCATAAGGCAGCTGGTTCCACAACCCTCAAATCTCACAGAACTGGACAGTGCTATTCATCAGGCATGGTGTCAGATTACTCATATCACCTTTTAACATCTTGGGGAGCCATGCCGAGATAATTCACCGCAGTACTGAAGGCAAAAGGTGGCCCAACGAAATACTGATGGTGTTGTCATAATAATCTGGCCACTCAGTGTATATAGACTAGGGGCCCGGTGCCCAAAATTCGTGTGTGGGGGTGGTGCGGTGTCCATCAGCCTTGCCTGCACCCTCTCCAATCTGGGACCCATTAGGGGTGGTCTGACTGCTGGTTTGGGCATGATTTCTGGGATCAGGCCTAAACTAGCAATCAAACATCCCTCTCACCATCCAGGACCTCTGGCTCCTAACTACTCACCTGCCTGATTGCCCCTAACCACTCTGCCTGCAGGCCTGTGTACCCTAAGCAGCCCCCAGCCATCTGTCTTACCCTCAACTGCCCCCCACTGCCGGTCTGCTCACCCACAACTGGCCCCCAATGCTGGCCTGCTCACCCCCAATTGCCCACAATTACCGGCCTGCTCCCCTCCGTCTGCCTTTCCTGCTGGCCTGCTTGCCCCCCATCTGACCCCCCTGATGGCCTGCTTGCTCCCAAGTGCCCTCTCCTCCTGGCCTAATCACCCCTGACTGCCTCTGCCTCGGCCCCACTACCATGGCTTTTCCCCAAAGGACATCTAGAACAGGGGTCCTCAAACTACGGCCCGCGGGCCACATGCAGCCCGCCGAAAACATTTATCTGGCCCGCGGGTGGTTTGCCGCCACTGCCTGTCCTGCTTAGCAGCCAACTCGTCCCGTGCCCGCAGTGCGCATGTGTGGAATGTCTGAGGGACAGTGAACTGGACTCCGGTTAAAAATGTTTGAGGACCTCAGATCTAGAAGGTCTCCTGGTCTAATTAACATATTAACCTTTTATTAGTAAAGATGTTATGTGCAATGAACATTCATATTTCAAGAAAGACTTTTAAACAAAATATTCCATGTAATAAACGTTAATATTTGTAGGAAAAAAGATTTAAAATATAATAATATTACCAAAACTATACTAACATAGTATATCACAAAAGTTGTAGGAAATATGAAAAATCTTCAAATAACAGGATTGCTTCTATTATATTCTAAAATAGTTTTTGTTCTGGCTCTATTTTGTGTTCATCCGTTTACGTTTTTCATTATATTGCACAAACGAGTGAGCTCACATGATATTTGTCTTTCTCTGACTGGCTTATTTTGCTTAGCATAATGCTCCCTAGGTCCATCCGTGCTGTTGCAAATGGTAAAAGTTCCTTCTCTTTTACGGCAGCGTAGTATTCCATTGTATAGACGTACCACGGTTTTCTAATCCACTCATCTGCTAAGTGCGGCACTTAGGCTGTTTCCAAATCTTAGCTCTTGTACATTGTGCTGCTATGAACAGAGGGGTGCATATGTCCTTTCTGATTGGTGTTTCTGATTTCTTGGGATATAGTCCTAGAAGTGGGATTACTGGGTCCAATGGGAGTTCCATTTTTAATTTTTTGAGGAAACTCCACACTGTCTTCCACAGTGGTTGCACCAGTCTGCATTCCCACAGCAGTGCAAGAGGGTTCCTTTTTGTCCCCATCCTCGCCAGCACTTGTGTTTGTTGATTTGTTGATGATAACCATTCTGACAGGTGTGAGATGGTATGTCCTTGTCGTTTTGATTTGCATCTCTCTGATGATGATTGTCTGATACTTTGCTGCCTATGGATTCATCTGCCTATGGACATATGTCTGATATTTGCTGCCTATGGATTCTTCTAAGATTGTTATGGTTTCCCGCCTTATGTTTAAATCCTTTATCCATTTTGAGTTTATTTTTGTGTTTGGTGTAAGTTGGTGGTCTAGTTTCTCTCTTTCTTTTTTTTTGCTTGTATCCATCCAATTTTCCCAACACCATTTATTGAAGAGACTATCTTGACTCCATTGTATATTGTTGTCTCTTTTGTCAAATATGAATTGAGTTTAATGGCCTGGGTTGATTTCTGGATTCTCTGTTTGATTTCATTAGTCTACACGTCTGTTCTTGTGCCAGTACCAGGCAGTGTTGAGAACTGAGGCTTTGTAATATGGCTTAATATTTGGTATTGTTAGCCCTCCAACCTTGTTGTTCTGTCTCAGGATTGCTGTGGCTATTTGGGGTCTTTTTAAATTCCATAGGAATTTTTGAATAGTTTGTTGTAGGTCTGTGAAATGTTCCGTTTGTTTCTTAATGGGATTTTCATTGAACCTATAGATTGCTACCAGTGGTGTGGACAATTTTAATGATGTTGATTCTACCAATCCATGAACACGGTATATCCTTCCATTTATTTATGTCTTCCTCTATCTCTTTTTTCAACATCCTGTAGTTTTCCGAGTACAGGTGATTTACCTCATGAGTTAAGTTTATTCCTAGGTATCTTAATTTTTGGGGGGCAGGGGTAAATGGGATTGTTGTATTAGTTTCTCTCTGTGTGAGTTCATTATTGGTGGATTTTCTGAAACAGTCTGAGGAGTATACTAGTAGGTGTTAGTTCTTCTTTGAATGTTCGGTAAAACTCCGCTGTGAAGCCATCTCTTGGATGTTTAGTGACTTTGACTATGTTTTCATATGTCTCTTGGCCTTCTATGTGTCCTCTTTCTTTCTTTTTTTTTTAACAGGTTTTTTTTTTATTTTTTTAAGTTTTATTGCTTAAAGTATTAGAAATGGTATAACATATGTGTCCTTTTTTTTCAACCCGCCCTTGACAATCCCCCGCCCTCCCTTACCCCCCAGTGTCTTATGTCCATTGGTTATGCTTATATGCGTGCATACAAGTCCTTCGGTTGATCTCTTACCCCATTCCCTCCTGCCCCCCAACCCTTTCCGGCCTTCCCGCTGCAGTTTGACAATCTGTTTGAGGCAGCTCTGCCTCTGTATCTATTATTGTTCAAAAGATTATAATGGTCTCTATTATCCATGAATGAGTGAGATCATGTGGTACTTTTCCTTCATTGACTGGCTTATTTCACTTAGCATAATGCTCTCCAGTTCCATCCATGCCGCTGCAAATGGTAAGAGTTCCTTCTTTTTTACAGCAGCATAGTATTCCATCGTGTAGATGTACCACAGTTTTCTAATCCATTCATCTACTGATGGGCACTTAGGCTGTTTCCAGATCTTAGCTATGATGAATTGTGATGCTATGAACAGAGGGGTACATATATCCTTTCTGATTGGTGTTTCTGGTTTCTTGGGATATATTCCTAGAAGAGGGATCACAGGGTCAAGTGGAAGTTCCATTTTTAGTTTTTTGAGGAAACTGCATACTGTCTTCCATAGTGGCTGCACCAGTCTGCATTCACACCAGCAGTGCACAAGTGTTCCTTTTTCTCCACATCCTCTCCAGCACTTGTCGTTTGTTGAATTGTGGATGATAGCGAGTCTGACAGGTGTGAGATGGTACCTCATTGTTGTTTTGATTTGCATCTCTCAGATGATTAGTGACTTTGAGCATGTTTTCATATGTCTCTTGGCTTTCTGAATGTCCTCTTTTGAAAGGTGTCTATTTAGATGGGCAAAGGCCCATTTTTTGATTGGATTGTTTATCTTCCTTTTGTTAAGTTGTATGAGTTCCCTATAAATTTTGGAGATTAGGCCCTTATCAGATATGACATTGGCAAATATGTTTTCCCATGCAGTGGGTTTTCTCGTTGTTTTGTTGATGGTTTCTTTTGCTGTGCAGAAGCTTTTTATTTTGATATGAGTCCCATTTGTTCATTTTCTCTTTAGTTTCAAGTGCCCTAGGAGCTGTATCAGTGAAGAAATTGCTTCGGCATATGTCTGAGATTTTATTGCCTTTGGATTCTTCTAGAATTTTTATGGTTTCCCATCGTACATTTAAGTCCTTTATCCATTTTGAGTTTATTTTTGTGTTTGGTGTAAGTTGGTGGTCTAGTTTCATTTTCTTGCATATATCTGTCCAATTTTCCCAACACCATTTATTGAAGAGACTATCTTGACTCCGTTGTATGTTTTTGCCGCCTTTGGCAAATATTAATTGAGCATATTGGTTCGGGCCGATTTCTGGGCTCTCTGTTCTATTCCATTGATCTATATGCCTGTTTTTGTGCCAGTACCAGGCAGTTTTGAGAACAGTGGCTTTGTAATACAACTTGATATCTGGTATTGATATCCCACCTACTTTGTTCTTTCTCAGGATTGCTGCAGCTATTTGGGGTCTTTTTTTATTCCAGATGAATTTGTGGAGAGTTCGTTCTAGATCTGTGAAGTATGTCGTTGGTATTCTAATGGGAAGTGCGTTGAATTTATAGATTGCTTTGGGTGGTATGGACATTTTAATGATGTTGATTCTACCAATCCATGAACATGGTATGTTCTTCCATCTGTTTATGTCTTCCTCTATCTCTTTTTTCAACGTCCTGAAGTTTTCTGAGTAGAGGTCTTTTACCTCTTTAGTTAAGTTTATTCCTAGGTAGCTCAATTTTTTTGGTGCGATGGTAAATGGGATTGTTTTTTTTTTTAGTTTCTCTTTCTGAAAGATCACTGTTGGTGTATAGAAATGCCTCAGATTTCTTGGGGGTTAATTTTGTATCCTGCTACATTGCAAAATTCGTGTATTAAGTCTAGTAGTTTTTTGATGGAGTCTCTAGGGTTTTGTATGTATAATATCATGTCGTGTGCAAGTAAGGACATTTTTACTTCCTCTTTTCCAATTTGGATGCCTTTTATTTCTTCTTCTTGTCTAATTGCAATGGCTAATACTTCCAGTACTATGTTGAACAGGAGTGGTGAGAGTGGGCATCCCTGTCTTGATCCTGTCCTTAGGGGAAATGGTGTTAGTTTTTGTCCATTGAGTATGATGTTGGCTGTGGGCCTGTCATATATGGCTTTTATTATGTTGAGGTATGATCCTTCTACTCCCATCTTGCTGAGAGTTTTTATCAAAAATGGGTGTTGGATTTTGTCAAATGCTTTTTCTGCATCAATTGATATGACCATATGATTTTTTTGTTTCAGTTTGTTTATGTGACGTATCACGTTTATTGATTTGCGGATATTGTACCATCCTTGCATCCCTGGGATAAATCCTACTTGGTCATGGTGTATGATCTTTCTGATGTACTGCTGGATCCGATGTGCCAATATTTGGTTGAGGATTTTGGCATCTATGTTCATGAGGGATATTGGCCTGTAATTCTCTTTCATTGTGTTGTCTTTACCTGGTTTTGGTATTAGAGTGATGCTGGCTTCATAGAATGAGATTGCAAGTGTTCCTTCCTCTTGAATTTTTTGTAGTAGTCTGAGGAGGATAGGTTTTAGTTCTTCCTTGAATGTTTGGCAAAACTCCCCTGTGAAGCCGTCTGGTCCTAGGCTTTTGTTTGCTGGAAGTGTTTTGATGACTGCTTCAATTTCTTTCATAGTTATTGGCCTATTGAGATTTTTAGATTCTTCCTGATTGAGTGTTGGAATGTTGTATTTTTCTAGGAATGTGTCCATTTCCTCCAGGTTGTCTAGTTTGTTGGAGTTAAGCTGTCCATAGTGTTTTTTAACAATCATTTGTATTTCTGTGGGGTCTGTTGTTATTTTGCCTCTATCGTTTCTGATTTTCTTTATTTGGGTCCTCTCTATTTGTTTCTTGGTGAGCCTGTCTAGAGGTTTGTCAATCTTGTTTATCCTTTCAAAGAACCAGCTCTTGGTTTCATTGATTTTCTGTATTGTTTGTGTTTTTTTGTTTGTTTGTTTGTTTGTTTTGGTCTCTATGTCATTTATTTCTGCTCTAATCTTTATTATCTCCTTCCTTCTGCTCACTCTGGGGTTTTCTTGTTGCTCTCTTTCTAATTCTTTGAGTTGTAGAGATAGATGATTTACTACCATTTTTTCTTGTTTTTTGAGATAGGCCTGTAGAGCTATAAACTTCCCTCTCAGGCCTGCTTTCATTGCGTCCCATAGGTTTTGGATTGTTGTGTTTTCATTGTCATTAGTTTCCAGGATGTTTTTAATTTCTTCTTTGATCTCATTGGTAACCCAATCAATATTTAATAACATGCTATTCAGCTTCCAAGTGTTTGAGTATTTTCGGTTGTTTTTATTGTAGTTTATTTCTAATATTATGCTGTCGTGGTCTTAGATGATGCTTGGTATGATTTCAATCTTCTTGAATTTGGGGAGACTTTGTGACACAATATGTGGTCTATTTTTGAATGCGTCTTATGAGCACTTGAGTCGAATGTATATTCCGTGGCTTTGGGGTGAAGCGTTCTGAAGATGTCAATTAAGTCCATCTGATCTGGTGAGTCATTTAGAATTGCTATTTCTTTGCTGAGTGTTTGTCTAGAGGATTTATCCAGTGATGTCAGTGTTGTATTAAAGTCCCCTATTATGATTGTATTGTTGTCGATCTCTCCTTTGATATCTTCCAGGAGTTTTTTTTATGTATTTGGGTGCTCCTGCATTGGGTGCATATATCTTTACCAGGGTTATATCTTCTTGTTGTATTGATCCCTTTAAGTATTATGCAGTGGCCTTCCTTATCTCTTGTTATGGCCTTCACTTTGAGGTCTATTTTGTCTGATATAAGTATTGCTACCCCAGCTTTCTTTTCCTTTCCTATTGCTTGAAAGATATTTTTCCATCCCTTCACTTTCAGTCTGTGTGAGTCCGTTCTAATGAGGTGGGTCTCTGGTAGACAGCAAATGTATGGGTCATAGTTTTTATCCATTCAGCCACTCGATGTCTTTTGGTTGGAGCATTTCATCCATTTAGGTTTAAAGTTATTATTGAGAGCTATTTGTTTGTAGCCATTTCTTTTTTTGTGTGTGGCTCTTTTCTTTCTGAGCTTTTTGTTTCTTCTTTTTACAACAGTCCCTTGAGCATTTCTTGCATTGCTGGCTTGGTGGTGATAAACTCCCTTAGCCTTTTTTTGCCTGTGAAGCTTCTTATTTCCCCTTCAATTTTGAATGGTAGCCTTGCTGGATAGAGTATTCTTGGATTCAGTCCTTTGCTTTGAATAAGTTTGTAAAATTCCGTCCATTCTTTTCTGGCCTGCTGTGTTTCTGTTGAGAAATCATTTGATAATCTAATGGGAGAGACCTTGTATGTCACTTTCCGTCTCTCTCTTGCAGCCTGTAAGATTCTCTCTTTGTCCTGAACATTTGCCATGGTAATTATGATGTGTCTTGGTGTGGGTCTTTTCGGCTTCACCTTGTTTGGGACTCTCTGTGCTTGTGTGACTTTTTTCTTCCCCACCTCAGGGAAGATTTCTGATATGATTTCTTCGAATAGGTTTTCTAATCCTTGTTCCTCTTTCTGTTGTTCTGGCACCCCTATTTTTCGTATGTTGTTTCGTTTCATGTTGCCCCAAAGCTCCCTTAGGCTCACCTCCTGTCTTTTAATTGATTTCTCCAAGTGCAGTATAGTTTGGGTGTGTTTTGCTTCCTTGTCTTCTAATTCACTAATTCGGTCCTCCGCTTCTGCTAGTCTACTGTTGATACTTTCAATGGTGTTTTTTTATTGCAGCTATATCACTCTTCATTTCTTCTTGGGTCTTACTTAAGTTGTTGATTTTTTCATCTGTTTCTTCTTGCTTCTTGTATATGTTGTTGATTTTTTCCTCCGTCTGGTTTATGCACTCTAGGACCCTTAGTCTGAAATCTTTTTCTGTCATGCTGCATGCCTGGGTTTCACTTAGCTGCTTTTCTGGCGAGTCCTCCTTTTCTTTCCTTTGGGGGTTTCTCTGTCTACCCATGTTTGATCTCACTGCCATATCGAGACATTGAGTCATACAGTGGATGCTCCCTGGGTGGCAGTCGCTCCTTGGGCTGTGGTTGCTCCTTGGGCGGTTGCGGTAGCAGCTGTTTCACAGTTGGCAGCAGCTCCTCTGGTGGGTGCTGTTCACAGCTTTGGAGGCTCTTCTGGCTGGTGGGGGGAGATTCACATACAGCTGCTGATCCTCAGAGGGTGTGGTGATCAGGAGGCTGCTGTTGCTTGGGTTTGCTGCGTTGATTTCAGGGCACATAATACAACACAACAAGGCACATGTACCAGGCACAATTTCTCTAGTAGGTGGGTAATTACAAGGCAATTGCTGAATCCAGTGCAAAGTAGGTTGATAACTGAGCCAAAGTGACTCTCAGCTTCCAATAGCCAATTCTATGCTAAAGTTTTTACAGGCTGGGTTACTCTTCAATCTTCTCTTAAGGCTTCTCCTCGCTAGCATCTGTGTGTCCTCTTTCGGAAAATATCTATTTAGGTCCTTTGCCCATTTTTCGATTGGATTGTTTACCTTCCTTTTGTTAAGTTGTAGGAGTTCTCTGTAAATTTTGGAGAATTAACCCTTATTGGAGATAACATTGGCAAGTGTGTTCTCCCATGCAGTGGGCTTTCTTGTTCTTTTGGTTGATGTGCTTTATCTTTTGATGGAGTCCCGTTTGTTTCTTTTCTCCTTAGTTTCCATTGGCCTAGGAGCTGCATGGGTCAAGATATTGCTATACTTTATTTTAAAGACTTCAAATAAATTCAAACTTTGAGAAAATTTGATGTAGTTAAGTAATTCCATTAGTGTGTTGAAAACATTCAACCATTCAAACATTCCATTGTATACATAATTTTTATATCTGCAGAATTCTAATTTCTCTTTTTAAAAGTCAATTTCTGTTGACTTAGGAGAAAAAGGGAGAGGGAGAGATAGAAACATCAATGATGAGAGAGAATCATTGACCACCTGCCTCCTGCACGCCCCACAGTGGGGATTGAACTGGGCGTGTGCCCTGACCAGGAATTGAACCGCAACATTCTGCTTCCTAGGTCGACGCTCCACCCCTGAGTCATGCCGGCTTGGCTAATTTCTCTTTTTTAAGTTCTATTTGAACATAATGTCGTGGTCATGGCTTGCTCTCCAGGTTGATGTTTAGTGAAAAGGCTCCAATTGGGAGTTTACAGGTTAAATGTATTATTTATTCAATTAGGAGTAGCCCCTGTCTATGGGCGCTGGCCTCTGTGAAGTCATGGTTCCCTCCTGCACATCTGCGCCCCTCCTGGAGGCTTCTAGCATTTAGTGTTTTCCTTCAGCAGTGACACGTGTTTACGACACTCTGACCTGTCGGGCCAAGCTCACCAGCACCCACAATTGAAGGCGCTCCCCATAACCTGCTCTACCCCCCTCCCCCAGGGTTCCTCTTCCAGCCCCTGTTCCTCAGAGTTTGATCTTTTCCATCTAGTGGCTTTGTGGCCGGTCACGGCTGCTGGGTCTCTGGGTCTTCCTTCCCAGATCCCACAGGACTGCATCTGGCAGGCCTCCCTTCCGACTGCCCCTTCCACAGGGCTCCACGCCCCCACCTGGTGCTGCTCCCACCTCCTCCTCCAGGCTCAGCTGCGCTCCAGAATGAGGGCTGTGGGATGTGCAGCGCTGCAGACAGATGTGCGGTGCTCTGTTTCCAAGAGCTAGACAGCTGCTGGCTGAGGCGGTCCCCCTGGACTTAGAAGGTGAGAGGGTGGCTCACAGGAAGGTCCCAGTGCTGTGGCCGTTGCTCTGGGCTGCAGCCAGCAGTCCGCGTGGCTCTGTGCCAACCCTGCACACGCAGACCTGGTCTTACAGGGTATGTCCCGTGGCCGTGAGTGTCCTACCAGGTGTGCGTTGTTGCGCTGGTTTTAAAAGGACTGACTCTTTCAGCATAAACGCCTCAGCTGGCTGACAAGAAGGGTCCCTGAGAGGAGCACGCTGCCACAATGGTCAGGTGTGTGCGATGACGCTGGGTCTGCTTCACTCCTGCAGGTCGGAGCTCCCTCTCAGGAGGCCGCGCTGAGGAAGTTCCATGACGTCTATAGAAAGGGAAGCGGAGGCACAGAGGGTGGCAGCCGGCTCACCATCCTTGCCCTTTTGTATGACTTCCACCTGCTACAGTCTCTCCGCATCTCCTACATGTTGGAAAAACTGACTGGAACTTTCACAGAGAAAGATAAGGAACTTATCCTGTTCAGGCTGAGAAATGGGGATTTTCATTGAGAAAACACGATGCTATGTCCCTGGCAATGATCAGAGAGACCAGGGCAAAGCCAGCGGGGCAGGCAGCACGTTCCAGGACCAGACCAGGGACGGTGGGTCCCTCGACCTGCCTCCTAAGTGCCTAAGTGTGCAGATGCTGAGCAGCAGGTGAAATAAGTGGGGAAATGCTGTGTGCCATGCCCTAGCCATCTGTTATCGTTTGTTCCTAGGATGAAGATGTTTTTATCATGAGTGTGTGAGCAAACCTTATTCCTTTACTAAAACTCGGGTCTTTTGTGAGTTAAGAATCGATTTAATTCACACTCATCTGTTCAACAAATGTTCACTGAGGAAGGCCGTGTGGCTCGGGGCTCAGGTGTCAGCGACCTGGACTTCTGGCTCAGCAGTGGACAGCAATGTAACCTGAGTCTTCCAAGCCTCAGTTTCCCCTTGTAGAACACAGGGCTGAGCAGAGCTCCTGCCTCTTTTCCTTTTGTGCAGATAAGAGATAGGGGAGTTCAGGGGAGCCCTGAGGGATGTGCGAGGAGCAGGGGAGGGTGCCACAGGGGAGCAGGGCAGAGGCCGTTGCAAGGACTTGGGCGTTGATCCTGGAGGCACCTGGAGGGTTCTGAGTGGGAAAATGGACTGGGAAGGGTTCGTGCTAACGGTCACCCTGGCTACAACGTAGAAGACAAAGGTGGTCAGGCAGGAAGACCCCCTTCAGGGGTCAGAGATGGTGGTGGGAGGATTAGCTCTGTGGTAGTGGACGTGGGTGTGGGAGAGGGTGTGGGAGTTGGAACTGACCAGGCGGAGAATGGGTGGGAGGGAAGGCGGGGTCAGCGCATGTTCTCAGCTGGGCCTTTAGTGGACAGCACTACATGCAGGAGACACAGGCTCAGAAGGGAGGACGGGACCATCCTGAAACCGGAAATGCTCACTGGGATGTGCTGTGGTCTGAGCCCTCTGAGGACGCACAGCCCTTAACATACGCAGTGGACACTGTGCATGGGTGGGTGTGATGCTGTGTGCTCTCACTGAAAAGTGAATACTTGGAGAAATCTCAGACAGGGCTCTCTGGGAGGTCTCTGAATTGTGCTTGCGACTTTTCTCTCAGTGTGACATTCTTTCCAGTTGAAAAGTTAAAGAGTGTACAGGCCAGGGGTGGGGAAGGAATGGCCAATGTCGTGGAGAGGAGGGGTGGCTCAGAGCCCAGGGCCAGGAGGGAGGAGTGCAGGGAGGGGGGAGAACCAGTGGGAGGAGGGGGGTTGAGGGGAGCAGGAGAGGGAAGGGGAGCTCTGTGGGTAGTGGTCCAGGCCCCGGTGGAGGTCTGGCAGGAGTCCGGTGCCGGGTCATGTTAAAAGGCTGCAGAGGCTGGAGTGGGTATGGTCTGCCTGCGACCATAGGGTTTATCAGCAGTGGTGGCCACGTGCAGAGTTGGTTTGTTTCTTCCCAAGTTGAAGTGATGACCATTTGAAATGGATGGCTCTCTCTTTCTTTTCTTTTCTTTTTTTTTTTTTTTAATATATTTTATTGATTTTTTACAGAGAGAAAGGGAGAGAGATAGAGAGTTAGAAACATCGATGAGAGAGAAACATCGATCAGCTGCCTCCTGCACATCTCCCACTGCGGATACGCCTGCAACCCAGGTACATGCCCTTGACCGGAATCGAACCTGGGACCCTTCAGTCCGCAGGCCGACGCTCTATCCACTGAGCCAAACCGGTTTCGGCATCTTTCTTTTCTTTATGTTTTTAAGGTTCGCTGTGTGCTAGAAACGATGTTGGTTCTGAAGAACAGTGGCGTGCAGAGGATTCCGGGCTGTGAGCCTGAGCCTGTGGAGAAACTGAGGAAATTGCTGAGAGGGGAAGTGAGTTCCCTGTGGACGTGGACCCACTGTGGAAGGCTGGGAGGTAGTTGGAGCCGCGAGTCGGGTGCCCGGCCTGGTCAGCAAGAGTTGTGAGGGAGCGAATGGCAGCTGTGTTTCTGCGGTGAGACCCTGTGAGGGGCCCGTGTGCAGCGTGTCCCTGTGAGATCAGCATCCCCCACACTTAGCCGGTGGTGCTGGACTCGGCTGTGCAGCAGAATCACCATAGACCTTCTGATCACTTTGGAAGAGGGCCCACCAGGACCGGAGGCGTTAGCCCAGCAGGAGAGGGGCTTGTCTATGTAACCTCCCCAGGTATGTTTACGTGGGGCCACAACAGAGACCCACTGCCATCTCCAGTCAGGGCGTCCTCTACCCTTACTTCTTTATTCATTTTTCTGAGGAGAATACTTATTTTATATATACTTTTATTGACTTCACAGAAAACTGGAGACGGAGCACGAAAGAGAAACGCCAATGATGAGAACCATTGATTGGCTCTCTCCTGGACACCCCGCATTGGGGATGGAGGCCACAACTGGGACATGGGCCCCAACCTGGAAGCCAACCATAACTGCCTGGTTCTGGTTCATAGGTTGACACTCAACCACTGAACCAGGCCGACAAGGCTCGGGTGCCGGTAAACCTGCTTGTATAAAGAAAAGAATGGTATTGCTGGTTTAGTTAGCTTCAAGGTATTCTTTGAAACTATTGGAGAAGTTGCTAAGAATTGATAACTGAAAATTTGAGAATGACTTTCCACTGCCTAATGGAACCCACTTTTTCTTTAAATCCTATGGCAAGGATGTGCTTATTGATTTGAGAGAGAGAATCATTGATGTGAGAGAAAAGCATCAATTGGTTGCCTCTCATACACACTCCCACTGGAGACTGAACGCCCAACCTAGGTATGAGCCCTGACCGGGAATTGAACCCACAGCCTTTCCATGTAGAGAATGAGGCTCCAGCAAACTGATCCACACCGGCCAGGTCGTGGACCAATTTTTAGGAAAGAAAACTTTCTGTGACTCCTAACCTTTGTGCATATCTGTGGTCCAAAATACAGCTCAGTCCATGGGAGTTCATGGAACACCTTGATGACTTTGAGTTGAGTGAATGAGATGCAATGTGTGCAATGTGCTCATCACTGTGCCAGGCTTGTGCTCACTCTTTTGTGGTTTCAGTCGGCCTCATCCTGTTTTCTGTGTCATTCTTATGTATTTTCCTTAAAAATAGCACTAGGTTCATAAATTTTGCATCGTTTCTCTAAAATGTTGGCCCTGAAAACGGGGAGCAGAGAGTTTGAAATTTTTAATCATCCAGTTTATATCCCTTTGGCATAAGCTCATCAATTCAACTGTTCTTGAAATCTTGATTTGCATAATGATAAATAATTTTCATTATCGCAAGGTTCCTTAAAGTATATGTTATCTGCTGTGTTCTCACTTCAGGTCACTGAATCTATAAATTTGTTTCCAGGTTGGATCACATTTCATTGGACACTAATTGAAATCTCATCATGCTGCCCACAAATGAAGGCGGTTAGATTTATGGAATAGCTTCTGTACGAGGAATTGATTGAGATAGTTATGAAAAAGTAACCCCTTTAGGTGGGATTTTTTTCAGTTTTGTTATTTTGTTCGGGGCAGGAATAGACTGCTGGGGACTCGCTATGATTACAAGGAATATGAATGGTGCTCTGTTAACCATGATTGTTCTGTTCTAATGAGGGAAAGCACGTTCTGATCTGGTGGAGAGTTGTCCGCCCTGGGACATGGGAGCTAACAAAGGAATGCAGGCCACCCTCCTTTCTGAGAAAGGCCTAGATCAGCAACCTCGTTGCCTGTAATATGGTCCCGGAGCCACCCGGCCTCTGCCAACACCCAGCCCGAGTTGCCTGTAACCTGTAACCACTATACCTTCCTACTTTCCCAGGCCTGAAATGTCTGCTTTCCCGTGGGATCTTTGTCCTTCTACCCAAGATAAGCAGCTGGCTTATTGGGGGTGGGGGACTGGGGGTATAGCAGACGTCTGTGGGTGACCTAATGCTCTCTCCTTCTGCTGCATTCATGGAATAAATGATCTCAACCCTGTCTCTGCTTCATTGGCTCAAGGAGTGACCAGCAGCTCGGACCCATTGCTTGTCCAGATTCACTTTCAGTAATTTTATAACAGTCATTGGAGCTGGATAATGAATCGAAATGCTAATCAGTACTCTCCCCCCACCCCCAATCTAAGTCCAAAGATTTCATCTACTTTAAACAATTTAAATTTGTCTTAAATTAAGAATGAGTTTTTTAATTCACCCAAGTAAACCATTACTAGTTTAGAAATAATTGATTGGCAGCCTAAATGTTTAAATTCTGTTCTGAGGGTGCCTGTATATTTGTTCTCTAAATGTCTTTCTTGCATGTGCTAATTTAGTACTCCTTGCACTGAAAGCTATGTACAAAGTCCTTTTGTTAAAATATTTTCCAGTCCGGCCGGCATGGCTCAGTGATTGAGTGTATCACTACGACCAGGAGGTCACCATTAGATACCCAGTCAGGGCATATGCCCTGGTTGGGGGCTTGATCCCCATTATGGGGCGTGCAGGAGGCAATTGATCAATGCTTCTCTCTCATCATTGATGTTTCTCTCTCGCTATCTCTCCTTTCCCCTCGGAACTCAATAAAGATATATTTTTTAAAAATATATAAAGTATAGCCCTAGCCAGTTTGGCTCACTGGATAGAGGGCTGACCTGGGGATTGAAGGGACCCAGGTTTGATTCTGGTCAAGAGCATGTACCTTGGTTGTGGGCACATCCCCAGTGGGGAGTGTGCAGGAGGCAGCTGATCAATGCTTGTCTCTCATCAATGATTCTAACTCTCTATCCCTCTCCCTTCCTCTCTGTAAAAAATCAATAAAATATATATTTTTAAAAATATATATGTATATAAAATATTTCTCAAATATATAGCTTTACTTTGTTCATTTTCCTTATAAACTACACATTAGTGAGTGGTCTGTCAAATTGTTTTTTAGGCAATTGACTGGTGGACTTGAGGGGTCTTTCGTATGAACTATTGACAGTCGATGGTGAGAATTTCCAAGCTGGGCTCTGTAGGTAAGACTTCACAAAATAAAATGACTGTGTAGTTCCCTGAAAGGAACGAATCAAATTTCTGTAATGTGGCTGATGGGAAAAAATAATTTTTTGAAACATAGACAGACATATCAGAATGAAGTGGTTAATTTCCATTGATAATGGTATAGGATCTATAAACATAACCTTTATGTTTCTTTATATTTTATGTGCCAGATAGATCTTAATCTTGATGGGGAGAGTGTCCTAATTTTGGCGTATTCCTAAAGCAGTTGGCATGGGGCATGAGCCTCTGGCAGAGCCGTTTAGAATGCTTGGCCTAGAGCAGTTTGGTTGGGGAGCCATGGAGACAGTGGAATGTTAGGTGCGAGGTCGGTGGGCGTGGAGTCGGTGGGCGTGGAGTTGGAGGGTGAGGAGTTGGTGGGTGCGGAGTTGGTGGTGCGGAGTTGGTGGTGCGGAGTCGGTGCGAATTGTCAGTGTGTGAAGAGTTGGTGTGAAGAGTTGGAGTAAGAAGAGTCGGTGGTCAAAGAGTCGGTGAGTGCAGAGCCTATTCCTGTGTGAGAAGGGACTGTCCCTGCCTCCCCCTCAGGGCTCTTGTGAGGAGTGACTGTGCAAGGACAGAGGGCACCTGGCGCAGGGCCGGGGATGGGCAGAGAGACGGTGTCCAGGTGACTCCTGAGTATGTGAGCAAACCCTTCCCGCTGCCAGGCTTTGACCAGAACCGTGTCCGCTGGCGGCAGGTCCACGGCTTCCCTTCTACCAATTGGGATCCCTTGGCCTGGCCTACCGGAATTCGGCTGAAACTGGCTCTCTGACAGCCCCTGAGGAGTCCCAGATTGCGAGAGGGCATAGGCGAGGCAGTGGGACTCCACTGGTATATGATGAGGGCGGGGAGGGACACAGGAGGTTGGCTAGTGGGGAGGGACCCTGGGAGGGCCCCAGGGCATGTCAGGCCTTTCTAGTTCAGCCCCAATCAGCCAGACCCCAGCAGCAAGCCAACCTGCCAGTTGCAGCGTCTGCCCCCCAGTGGTCAGTGAACGTCATAGCAAGCTGTTGAGTGGCCTTAGCATAGCATTCATGTATTATGCTTTCATTGGTTGAATGGATGACCGGACACTTAGCATATTAGCCTTTTATTCTATAGGATGTTAAAAAAACAAAACAAAACAAAAAAAACGGATAGGGCCTGACTGCTGTGTTGCTTTCTGTAAGGATGGATGTAGGTGGGTGACTGGCAATAAGGGTCTCTGCTGGCAACTAGGATGTGGGTCGAGCTGTGATTTGGGAGTCCCAACGGCCTTTCCAAGACATGGTAAACCAGCTAAGGGGCCTGAGAGCCGCCCGTCCTCCTGTCACCTGCTTTACAGCCCTGTGCTGTGTGTCACTTTGCTCAGACACCACAGAGGCCTCATGGGTCTTCATCACCTACCACTGGGTCAGCATGTCTTTTAGTGGCTGTAGGTCTCCCAGCAGGACCCTGTGCTGGAGTCCCTTCTGTGCAGCTGTGCTCTAGGAAGTGAGCAGGTGCATGGAGGCCCTTCATCCTGGGGAATGAGGGTAGCTGCCCTGGGGCGGGGCAGGCCAGCGGGTTCCATGGTGCGCATCCTCAACCCACCCCTCTTCCTGCACTAGGATCGTGGACACATCCCCCAGCAGTTCCTTGAGGAGCTGCTGGGGGACATCATGGCCCTCGAGGCTGAACAGGTCCAGAGGAGGAACCAGCCCGCCCACCTGAGCTGGGACCTGGAGCAGCTGATAGAAGGTAGGCAGCAGCCCCTGGCGCCGGAGAGCCAGCCTGGCTGTGGCTTCTCCCTCACCCAGGGAGCTGAGCCCTTGGCTCTGAATCTCCTGGGTCAGCCCACCCTCAGCCCAAGTCAGTACGGTGTGATTCAGGGGCCATTTGGGACCGTTTCATTGCCATTCTCCCCAAGGGGAACATGAGGGGCCTGGCAGCCTCAAAGTCAGGACATGAACTACAAGTAAGTAGATTCAGATTTCTCAGCGCCCGTGTGGACAGTCCCGGGAGCTTCCAGATGACAGCACGCTGACCCCAGAGGCTGTCTTAGATCTGTCCGTGGGGGATTGAAAGCTCTGGATGGCAGGAGCTTCCCCAGTGCTCACTCACCTGCATTATAACAGAGGCCTGGGCTGGTTTCCTCCATTCATGTCCTCCTCGGGCAGATGGGTGCAGTCTGCACTCTGTCTCCCTGGGCAGAGACTGCTCAATGACCTCTCCTCCCGAAGGACCTCACCCACGGGTGGCAAGTCCTCGACACACGCGCCCCAGATCTGCTACCCCCCGCAGGCATACTGGTCAATTACCGTGCCTCCCACTCCCCAGCTGAGCCACCCAGACCCCCCCCCCCCCACTCTGACGGCTGGCCCGGACCATGCCATGTCTTTGCCGTCTCTGTGAGTCTCTGAAATCCTTGAATAGACAGTCAGGTTAGAACTCGGTAAAAAGTGGTTCCAGCAGTTCCACCTTCTGGAACTTCTGCTTTGGCCTCTCCATGGTCACCTGCCTTCTTCTTAAGGTCTGGATGGCTCCCCTACCGGCCCCCAGCTGAGCCAGCACAGGGGCCACAAACAACAGCGGCAGCACCTTGTGTACGACACCCAGCTGACCATCCCCGGCCCTCACACCTTGGCCTCGGGGTGGGGGGGTGGCCGTCTGGGGGGATGGTCCTCTCGGGGCCAGAGTCAGAGAGGGGAAGTGGAGGCCCTGGAAGCTGGGCTCTGACTCCACTTTGCTCTTCAGCCTGCACGCGGATCACTGATTTGGAGGAGAATACCCATGCCCTCCGGGGCACAGTAAAGACGAGGCAGGAGGAGAACCAGCAGCTCCGGAAAGAGGTAAAGTGGGCGGTGTCCGGAATAGACGGGCAAGCCAGTGGCCAGGTGTCCCGTGGGGTGACAGGTTTGGGGTTTGCTCTCAAGCCAAGTTCACTCTGTGACCTGACTGTGGCACGGGCTGGGTCTTTGGCTCTGCAGCTGGAAGAGTTGGGGACCCAACTCACCCAGGACAAGGCCAACAGCCAAAAGGAAGAGCTGGAGGGAGAACTCCAGTCTAACATCGCCAACACCGTGAGGCCCTCCAGGGCCACGCAGGTAGGCCCTCCAGAGCGCATGTCCCCCTGGCGCCCCCGCCTGCCCGAGGGAGCCTCCGGATCACAGCCGTGTCCTGGTCATTGATCAGTGATTCCTGGGTGACCATATTCCCTTGCTCAGCTGCAGCTCAGACCAGCAATTCTCAGCCACTGCTGTCCGCGGGGGCAGGTGTTGCCTCCCTGGGACACTGGCCATCTTGGTGGTGGTTGACAGGACTGAGGGGAGGAGGAGGGCGGTGCTGCTGGCTGTGCCCATTCGATGGTTGTTCCGTAAATATCAGGGTCAGTTGGCTGCTAGTGTTGTTCAGATATTCTGTATCCTGACTGCTGTGCTATGTACTTTTTCTTTTTCTTTTATTTTTAAAATATTTTTATTGATTAAGTTATTATTTTTTTGTGTGTGATTAATCACTATGCTTTTATTATGTTCAATTTGTAACAAAGAAATTGGGGGTCACCGAAACATGAGGCACTGTATTAAAGGGTCGCAGCATTAAGAAGGTTGAGAACCACTGGTTTAAGGTTTATTTCAACCTCGATTGCTGGCCCCTACCTAGCCTGGCCCTGTTCCGGGCTTGGGCAGGAGGCAACCAACTGATGTGTTTCTCTCACATCGATTCTTTCTTTCTTTCCCTCTCTCCCCCACTCTCTCTAAACATCAGATATCCTCTCGGGTGGTAAACGTGGTCGGGGGTGAATGTTCTTGAGCATCCCCAGGAAGGCCTGCAGGGATGCTGCCTCCACATTCTGGAAGGTGTTCTGGACTCTGCCAAACAGGATGAAGGATTTCTCCTCCAGATCGATGAACCCCAAGTGGTTCTCATCGAACAGGATGACGACTCTAGGGTAGTGCCAGTGTGAGGGACATACGGGAACAGTTTCCATGCCATAGAAACACATCCTGCAGGTCCAGGGGTAGTTCTGGTCCCTTGGGCTCACGCCCACAGGCAGAACAAACGGGACAGGCTGCTCCTCTGCAGCTGCAGCCCCGGACTCCCCTATGCTGGGCTGGACGGGGCTCTGCCAGCCATGGCCCTCGCTTTCCTCGGTCCCGTCTTCTTGTTGCTGCTGCTGCTCCTGGAGCACCTGCTCCTCCATCTCCCGGACCACGCGGGAGAGCTCGTGGAAGTCGCAGAAGATCTCGCCATCTCGCAGCTGGATGCAGCGCGTAAGGTGGATCTCTAACATGTGGAATGCGATTCCTGTGCTGTGCGTGAGCCTGGCACACTTCCCGTGGAAGCTGAGCATGAAAATCGTGAGGCCCAAGCGATCCGATCGCATTTGCCTTGGAAGAGGCCTGGCCTGATGAGGTGGTCCGGGTGGCTGGGCGGGAGGTAGAGGCGGTGGTAGGTCCGGCAGTGATGCCGCACTGTGACATTCCATATCAGCGCCCGCCGTCCCGAATTCCTCCCTAAGTCGCGTGGGTGAATCCCTTCGGTAGTCTCTCTTCTGGCACTGGCTGGTGAGCCTGTCCTTCCGAATCTGCAGGTGGCGGCTGTGGGGCCTGGGGTGGCGGCCTTCCATGCACTCCACCATGGCTGATTTCCGCTCAGTCAGGCGGATTCGGAACGCGGGCTTGAATTGCAGTGGGCCGTCCACATGGGTGTTAAGACCAGGCCTGTACGTCCAACCAGTAATGCCTAAGCCGTCCACCGCTACATACAGCAGTGTTTTATAGAGCTCAATATCTCGCCCCCACAAACCCAAAATGTGTCTGTCTGGGTGGAACAGCTTCGCATAGACTTCTCGGTAAGACGTGCCTACTGCCTCCAGATTCTGCAAGGTTTCACAAACGCCAAACTCCTCCCTGCAGCTCCGTCTCCAGATGTTGTCGATGTGCAGATTGCGGCGGAATTTGGTGCAGACCTGGGCCAGGCTGGCCAGGTCGGTGACGGGGAGCGAGGCACAGATAACCACCAGCATCTCCACCCGCAGGTCCTGCAGCGAGCAGTGCAGGGGCAGCCTGGGGATTGCGATTCTTCCACTCCCCACCCAGCACCCCGCTGCGGCGTCCGCCTCCAGGTGCTTTTCTGCTGGGGCCCGCTTGCCCTCGGCCGCTGCCTTCTCAGCCGGGCCCTGGCTCTTCTGAGGACACCGCTTACCCTGGGCCTTTGCCATCTCAGCCGGGCCCTAGCGCTCCTGAGGACACCCACATCCCCGCGAAGAGTCCAAGCCCCAGAGGCAAGCGCACTCCTCCATGCCTCCTTGCTTACCAGCCACCACAGTCGATTAAGTTATTACATATGTGTCCATATCCCCACATTGCCCCCTATTGGTGGGGGGAGGGAACTCATGCTCTCAGCCCCGTGTTGTCCGTGTCCATTGGTTAGGCCTATATGCTGGCATAAAAGTCCTTTGGTTGATCTCTATGTCCTTTTAAAAAAATAGGCTTTTACATGTGGTCACAGAGGGCAGCCAAGGAGCTGATCCAGAGAGCGGGCATCCTGTGCCCCTAAACGTCCCGAGTGTGGAGAGGGCGCAGGGCTCCCGTAGCGCCATGTGGGCCCGGCCAGCGCAGTTCCTTCAGTGCTGGGAGAGCCGCACTCAGCACGGCGGGTGCTGCCTGCCCCGAGGGTCCCTGCTCTTTTGGGGTCTGCACTTGCCCTGCTCTTGGCCCCTCACTGCGTGTGGGGGTGCAGGGATACGAGGTCTGTTACTCCCCGGGGCCTGCACCCAGTGAGGCATCCTCACCTTTTCCCTCGGCAGGAGGATCCTTCCATTCTGGGCCCCCAGAACCAACAGGGGGCCGAGGAGAGGGAGCTGGAGGAGCCGGGGCAGCAGGAGAAGCAGGGGCCCGAAGCCCAGGAGGCCCTGAAGCAGGAGCAGGAGGCCAAGGCCCTGGCCGCCGCCAGAGAGAACCACGGAGAGGAGGAGAGGCTGCGGCAGGAGAACGACAGGTACCCGCCCGCCCCTGCAGCAGCATCTGCCGCCTTCAGTCACACCAGCTCCCTCAGCTCCCGCTGCGCTCAGCTCAGGGGAGTCCCCTGGAAATGGTGCCCTTTCACCTGCCCTGTCACGGTCACAGCTGATGGTCAGGAGGGAAGGGCCTCCAGCTGGTGGCTGGGATGGAGCATCGTCCAGGTGTGGGTGACCGCCCCTCCCACATGGATGATGGGGATGACTGTGTCGGGCACGGGCATCTTCATCCTCTCTCACCAGCCATTCCAGAAGGACATATGCTTGCTCCCCGTCATTCCCGCGTTCCCTGTTGGCGAACTCACCTCCTCGTTGAGATACACTTGTCACCCCCCATCGGTCCCCATGTCCTGTCAGGGGCCTGTCCATAGGGCGAGATCCTGGGATCGCCTGATGTGCACATTTGCAGCTGCGGTTGAACAAGGCCTCTGACTCCTGCCTGTTTCAGCTCTCATACTCCACACGAGCGTCCTTTCTGTGGTCCATGGAGTGCCATGGAGTCCTCTTCTCTTGCTTTTTGGTGGCGATTTCGCTGTTTGAAACGGCCCCCAGGTGGAGTGCTGCAGTGCTGTCTAGTGTCCCAAGTGCACGCTGCGCTGGGCCTCAGGGAAAATATCCGAGTGGCACATGAGGGTCGTTCAGGCCCGAGGTCTGGTGCTGTTGGCTGTCCCAGTGAGCATATGGCACAAAGCGTCCTTATGTCTTGATTGGTTGACAGAAATGTGGCCAGAGACTCACAGGAACTGGTGGGGACAGTTGCAGTCTACACTGCTCAGTGCTCGCGGGGGCTCCCTAGGACATTATACCGCGAATCCTGAGAATTGACTGCGTTTTTATCCTTCTTTTCAAACAGATGAGGAAAGAGGCTCAGAGAGATTCAATAACTTGTTCGGGCCAGTCCTGAGTGTAGTGGCCCAGTCAGGACTCAAATCCAGGTCTTGTC
This sequence comes from Myotis nattereri, assembly GCF_964212035.1. Classification (NCBI taxonomy): domain Eukaryota; kingdom Metazoa; phylum Chordata; class Mammalia; order Chiroptera; family Vespertilionidae; genus Myotis; species Myotis nattereri. The sequence goes on from NC_138085.1 coordinate 10,201,276, forward strand.
TCAGCCCAGTGGCCTGACCACGTGAAGCCTTCCTTCGCACAGCCTTGTTTTAATATGTTTGGGGCTACAAAGTCAGGTGCCTGCAGGGCCAGGCAGGTCCAGCAGGTGGGGAGGGAGTGTCAGCGGCAGGGCAGGCCCTCGTGGAGAATACACACCCTCTGAAGGCGGTCAGCTGCGGGGCGGACCCGGGCTGCCAGGCCATCGTTTTGTTTCTACTTTTTTATTCTTCTTATTATTTAATCCTCATCCCAGGATACTTTTTCCATTGCCCTTCTGAGAGAGAGGGAGGTAGGGAGGGAGGGAGGGAGGGAGGGAGGGAGGGAGGGAGAGAGAAAAAGCGATGGGAGAGACACATCTATTGGATGCCTACAGCACACACCCCTCTATGCCGGGGAGCAATCCCACAGCCCAGGGACATGCCACTGGGAATCCAACCCGTGACCATTCCGGACACAGGCTGATGCTATCACTGCTGAGCTGCCCCTGCCAGGGCCTTTTCTTGATGCTTTCTCCCCACCCTCCCAGAATCTCGGTAGCTGAATGTTGATGTGAAATGGAACATTTTTAGAAATATTGAATAACTAATTACTTTAAATTAAATCACGGAGACTGTGTGGGCCTCACAGGGCCCATCTGTGTTCACATGGAGTCCATGAGCCTCTGGTCATTGAGATTTCAGGTAGAACCCTTACTCCTGGAAAGCCAGTCGGGTAATTATGCCGATGATAATGATGATGATGATGTCAGTGGCTTTACATAATGCTCCTGAATCTCTTATTTGTGTCAGGAGTTGGGATCAGAAAGGGACTTGAAATTCGGGAGAAGAGCTGGGCAAAGGCAGAGTTTCAGAGCAAAGATGATCTGATTCCAAGTTTTTCAAAAGTGTTTCAGTCGAAGAACCCTTTTTCCAAGGAGGCAGACATGCAAAGCCTTCCCTGGGAAGGATTTTTCACAGGCTGCTCTGTTGAATTGTGTCCGAGCCTGCCTGTCCTGTGTCCCAGCCCAGAGTGTGGCAGCCGGGGTGGCCGCATAGAACCCCAACGGACACAGTTTAAGAACCTCTGAATGTGCTCAGCCCTCATTTCCACAGGGGAAAACCTGAGGCCCAGAGAGGATGGGGGTGTGATTGAGGTGTACATGGGACAGAGGCTGGGAGTGCTCCTGAGCCCTGGGCCGTGTGGCTCTCCACCCGCAGGCTCACTTCCTGGACTGAGCTGCTTCAGGCGGAGCAGGAGGAGCTACGCTCCCACTGCCAGGAGCTGCAGGCCACCCTGGAGCAGGTGCAGCAGAAGATGCGGATCTGGCAGGCCAACTGGCAGCCCGAGTACCAAGACCTGAAGGCGGAGCAACTGCCCAAGGAAATCTTGCTCTACAAGCTGAGCATGCAGTGTGAGGTGAGGCCGGGGGCTGGTGGGCCTCAGGACCGGGCCTGAGCCCGGGGCTGACAGCCTGGGGCTCAGCCAGGTCCGAGTGGGTCCTCATTGGCATCTGTGCCCAAAGACTGTGTGGGAATGTCACCCAGAGGCCGAGAGGAAGCCAGAGGCATTTAACGGGGACAAGCACCTTGGCTGGAGGGGATGTGTTAGAAAAGACCTCTCACCAACCTCTGCTTTTGTATTTTTAAAGCTATTTTTCTTGATTTGAGAGAACAAGGGAGACGGAGAGAGAGATGGAAACATCTATGAGGACAAAGAATCGTGGTTCCGCTGCCTCCTGCACCACCCCCGCGGGGTGCCAGCCACAACTTGGGCATGTGTCCTTGACCGGATTCGAACCTGGGACCTTTAGTTCCCAGTCCGCTGCTCTCTCCACTGTGCTAAACTGGTTAGGGCCTGACCTTTCCTTTTCGCAGGGCCGGGGGGGTGGGGGGCGTGCATGGAAGCAGCTAAGTGCTGTTTTCATTCTGTCCTCGCGGCTGAGCTCTTTGCTCTGTGCTCCCCGTGTCATCTCACTGAATTCTCACAATGCTTTTGTGAGCTGGCGCCCATCCTCATCCTCTGAGGTTGGGTCTGAACTCAGTTTGTTTGAAGCCAAAGCTTGGGCTTTCCCGCCACTCCAGCCCGATGATGTTCTGGGTGGAGAGTTGAGCAACCTCAGCCCCGAATTCCTATCCAGCCCGGCATTTATTTTTCTGATGTCAGAGAGAGGAAGGGAGAGGGAGAGAGGGATGGGAACTTCAATGAGGAGAGAGAACCTCTGATGGGCTGCCTCCTGCACGCCCCCTACTGAGGATCAATCCCTCATCCTGGGCGTGTTCCTTGACCAGGCATCTCTTTTGTGAACTCCTGGTGTGTGGGGGGCCACTCCACCACCTGAGCCACACCCTTTGGGCTGCTTCCTAATGAGATACTTTACATTCCTTTTAAAAATGGCTGTCAAGTCCTCAGAGCCTCTCGTACATTTTGCACTGATGGCGCCTCTCTGCTCAGACTGGCTGTGTTTTCCGTGCTCAGTGGCCACACGTGGGCAGGGCTGCGCGACTGGCCGGTGCACTCGGCCATCCCCATGTCATTGGCTGTGTTGGTCCTTGCGACTGGTGAAGCTCATGCCGAAATGGCCATGTTCATGCACGTGGCCCTTTTCTCCTTTTGGGAGCAGTTTCCCAGCAGTGGAGTCACAGGGGCCCGTGGTGTTGAGGACATTGTTGATCTGTGTTTCAGTCGCTCACCCTTGCGGAGAAGGACTGGCAAGAGGAGAAGTGTCGCCTGAGGAGGGAGATAGACACCTTGAAAGAGCTGAACCAGAGCCTCCTGGACGCATGGGACCAGCACTGCACTGAGAACGTGTAAGGGGGAGGGGTGACCGACACCTGTCCGCACAGGGCTGCGGGCTTCCAGCTCCACGCCCAGGCCTCCACGTTCTGGGCAGAGAGCCCGCCGGCGAACTGGTGTCCCCAGGGCAAGGGAACAGACCATCTTCCCAGTGCAGCCTGCTCTCCTCTCCCCGGAATGGCTCTAGAATTCTGTAAGGAGCGGTGGTTGGATTTTGCTGGCTTCAACGACATGGCCCACTGCCAGCCCCTTCTTAATCTGCTTTTGGAATTAAGCTCAGTTTAAAAATGATGACAGAGGCAAAGAGAGGTACCTAGGGAAGCCATCCAGGTCGCGGATTGAGCCCGTTCTCTGTCTGATTTCCGCTTGAGGGGCTGGAGAGAGGGTTGTCCTCCCTCTGCTGACAAGACACGGACCTGGCTGTGGCAGGGGGCCCTGCGAGGTGCACAGAACCAGTGACCTGGTGGCCACACACAGGCAGGGGTGATGGCGTGTGAGCAGAGCTGTGTGCCCAGCAGACAGATATTGAGGAGCTCCAAGGAGGCGGAGAAGGAAGCGTGGTGTGGGAGTTGGGGTTCTGCAGCTGACCCGGATGGAGACAGGGCTAGCCGGGGGGCGGGATTTGGGGGGACGTGAAGGTGGAGCACGGGTGGTCGGGGTGCAGGGAAGGTGCAGGCAGTGGGAGGAGGGAAGGCTGGAGCAGGGGGCACTCAGATGGGGAAGGCCTCCATGCCTTGCTAAGGAGTCAGATTCCCTGGGAGTGAGTGTTTACGGGAGGCTGGTCTAAGGGCCGAGGGAGCTGCCAGAGAGGAGGCAGGAGGAAGAGGCTTGGTGCTGGAAACCTTGGGGTTGGAAGTCAAGTGACTCAAGATGCATCTGGTGGGTCCAGGGTGCTTTTCACCCCTCAGTGCTGAGCTGTGGGACTGTCCTTCCTTGTGATGGGGAGTGGCGGGCCAGGAGGGACAGAGGGACACGGTCACAGTGGCCACAGGGGCACTGACCCAGCCCCGCGGGGTCACGGTGCTGCTTCACTTTTCTCCCGGGTTCTTCTGCTCGTCTACCCCTGGCTCGCCACCTACCCAGGATGGTTTACAGGGAAAGCCACACTGTAGTTTGGGGTGGAAATGACCGTGGCCTGAGTTGGCTCTCTACAGCGCAGCGGGTCCCAATGACCAGCAGAGGTTGGGTAGGTGCCAACTAGAAGCATCGGGGCCTGGTACCCAGGGGGATGATCTGATGAAGGTTTTGCATTAGACAGTGTGTGCAGGAGGCCAGGGAGTGGGCAGGCTTCCTGAGCTGCCCCGAGTGGAGTCGTCCCAGCCCGGGGCGGGTTGGGGGCCTGTCTTGTGTGAATTTGTGCGCCTAGTGGTGGGGGTCGGTCAGAGCCAGAAAGGAAAGTGCTCTAGCATAAGGCCCAGCAGCACGGCTGAGGGAAGAGAGGAACACAGACTACAAGAACAGATGCCGAGCCAAGGCCGCTGGGAGCAGGTCAGGGTCGGTGGTCCTGGGCCCAGCGGTTTGCGATTCATCACTTTTCACAGCTGCTCACTTCAAGGTGAAGTCTCAGAAAAGCCCGCGTCTCAGGTGGGACCTCGGCAGCCTCATGGCCAAAGGAGCCTGAGCTGCTGCCTCGATCCAGGGGACTCATGTTCAAGCAAGGAAGCCAGGGTCTCTGCCGACAAGGCCCATGGGTTTGCCATCCTGAGTTGCACATGGTTCGGGGCTTGCTCTCCTGAGATGTGGTCCAGCCTGCTCCTTGGTGCTACAGCAGGTCTCCTCACGTGTTAGGGTTCCCGGACCCAAGCCACAAGCTCCCCTCCCCATCTTCCCCCCTCGGCGAGCTTGACGGTCATGAGCACCGTGATGTCCGAGTCCCCGGAAAATGCCGGCCCTTCTGGGCCAGGTCCCAGCTAGGGCCGATGAGTCCATTGACACGTTTTATATAAAACCAGACTGTTCTTTCTTTCTCCTCTGTTTCCAGGGACACCCGGCAGACTATGCCTACAGGAGAGGCGGAAGATGAGAGAATTGGGGCTCCAAAGGAGGCTCAGTGTCCTGCTCCTAGGAAGTGAGTTGATTTCAGCAGCAGGAACTTCAACTCAGAACAGGAAGCTGCTCTTTCACGAGTGGGGAATGCCATGTGGAGCAGTGCCCAGTGTGTGGAGCCCGCACCTTCCCCTCTAGGGCAGGTCCCCTGAGCGCACCTCCCTCCCAGCTCTGAAAGAACTGAGAGTTTCTTTCCGGCCTTCCTCGGGGTTATCCTCTGAGGGTGGCGAATGCCAGCTGCCATGTCCGGTTGAAGGGGCAGAGCGTCTGGATTAGAGCCACTGGAGCAGGACTATCAGGCTGTGTCTCCAGGTTTCAGGACCTAGAAAGCCATGTTTCTGTTTTGGGAAGGAAGCGTGGGCCGGACACCTGGGCCAGCACCCATGGTCTTCAGTCACAGGAACCTCTTGGTCTTCCCTACATTCCTCTGGAGTCTCTGGACGCCAGGGTGGTTCTCAAACATGTTCCCTTCTGCAGAGCAGCAGCCCCGGTGGTGGGCGGCTCGGTCCCCGAGGCTGCGGGCTTCCGTCCAGCAGGCCTTCCCCTGTGTCTGGGCCTGAGCCCCAGGAGCTAGGCCTTCAGATTGTCCTGCCCCAGCCCAGCCTTGAGGGCAAATCACCATGAATCCTGCAAGGGCTCTCGGTTGACATCACAAAACCACATAATTTCCCACCCTCCTCCTGTCCCTTGTGTTGGCGGGGATATTGAGGCCTCGATGAGGAAAGTACTCGAGTTGAGTCAGCACAGTGTCGCTCTGTGGCAGAGCCAGGATTAGAACCAGCTGCGGTTCTTCTTGTGACATTAGAATGCCTCCATTTCTGGTTAGCTGCACTGTATGACCCTTTAAGTTCACTGTTTTCATTGATTCGTTTTTATTTTACTATATATATATATATATATATATATATATATATATATACACACATATATATATATATATATATATATATATATACACACACACACATATATATATATATGTATATATATTAGTATATTTTAACTGAATTCAGAGAAGAAGGCTGAGGGTGAGAGAGAGAAACATCAGTGATGAAAGAGAATCATTAATTGGCTGCTTCCAGCACACCCCCCACCGGGAATTGAGTCTGTAACCCGGGTATGTGCCCTTGACCAGAATGGAGCCCAGAACCCTTCAGTCCATAGAGTGATGCTCTACCCACTGAGCCCAGCCGGCTAGGGCTATTCTAATTTTGCTCAATCCTCACCTGAGGATTTTTTTTTCATTGATTTCTGGAGAGAGTAGAGGGGAACAAAGGGTTGGGTGGAAGAGAGAGAGACATCAATGAGAGAGACATCAATATGAGAGACACATTGATTGGTTGCCATCCAGCACACGCCCCCAGTGGGCCCAGGGATAAAACTGCAACCCAGGTACACTCCCTTGACCCAGAATCAAACCCTGACCCTTCAGTGCTTGGGCCACTGCTCTAACCCCTGGGGAACACCAGCCAGTGTCCACTCTTTTTCATCCACATGGCCCACTGGGCCCACCCTGTTCCCCCCTCACCCAGATTCCTCAGTGCCCGGAAGGGGCTAAGTCTGCCCGCCTGTCTCACCTATTGGGAGCTCCAGCGGGAAATGAGGAGGCCCTGACTCTCCCTGACATGGCCCTGGGGTGCACAATTGCCAGCACACCTAGATGAGCACAGCACCTCTCCCGGTGCCTCCCGGTGACGCAGAGTGGAGGCTGCATGTGAGGTTATGTTTCCTGAGAGGCTAGTGCGGGTTTCTGCCACAAGGAACGCTTCTCCCGTCCCTGGGTCTGTGCGAATGAACTGCCAATGATGCCCCACGCCCTGAGGCTACATGCGATGATCCTGGTGCTGGCGATGCAGATTCGTGGGGAACCTGGTGCTGAACCCCAAGGGAAGGGCCGCTTCCCCGGCTGGAGGGGCAGTGGGGGTTGGCAGTGTCCTAACCCTCTACTCCTAATAGGAAAAAGCGCTGGAGTCGAGCCAGAGCCTTCCTCAAATTGTTCCAACGCCAGAGAGACCGCTCTCGAGGACAAGCCAAGTCACCCGCAGATGGCCGTCCTGGGCCCCAGGAGGCCACCCCATCGTGCTCATACTGGGAGGAGAAGGGAGACGCCCGCAGTGGGCCCCCAGCAAAAGGTAGGAGGGGCTGGCCTGGCTGCAGGAGGGCAGTGAAGGGGAGAATCTCAGGCCTTCCTCGAGGTCAGGGCAGAACCGAAGAGATGCGAGCTGGGTGCGCACACGTGTGCTTGGAGCCTGAAGGGGGCTCCACACGCCCCCGTCTGCCCCCTCAGGTGTGTGAACACCCAGGTAGAACATGTAAGCCCATGTCACTGTGGCGGCAGTTTCATCCAGAACCATTTAGTTCCTTCAGCATGAGGAGCCTCCCCATCACGTACACTGTGGTGGGTCCTCGGATATCCAGAGCAGATCTCCAGACAGTTACCGCGGAGACACGCTCAGGAGAGGATGTGTTTGGGGCTCCTTGTCTCTGCCAGGCCTCGGATTAGCCATTTCTGTCGGGGGAGCCCCCATGTAACCCGTCGTGGACATCTGCCAGGCTTTCAGCCAGGCTCGGGCTCTGCTCTTGCTGTTGCTCTGAAAAGCAGGGGTGGTTCTCTTCTCCCACCTGACCTGGCCCTGAGTCCTCCCACCAGGGGGCGCTGGACCTGCTCATTGAGGGCTGTGATGGGAGTGAGCCATTGGGTGGGTCCACAGTGGATTTGTAGCCGCATGAGCTGCTGGGGTTTCCTTGGATCTAAGAGGCTGTCAGCTGTCAGCTGCCCGATTTTGTGCTCATAGAAAGAAAGTGATCGGGTGGTGGCAGTGAGGGTTTTGTCAGAATCGCCACCAGCTGACAGTGACTGGGAGGGATGCTCCAAGCTGCACCCTGATTTCAGAGATGGAAGGTTGAGGGGGGGTGGGGGGATTCCTCTTAGAACCAATTAAACAAAGCCATTGACTGAAAGGTGGTTTAGTTTTCACATTCACTTTGAAATATAATTTTATTGATTATTTGCCGATAAACCTGCCAAACATGCCCCCTGAGAAAGTTAACAATTTAATGAAGGACACTAGGACTTTCTGAAGACGGGGCCAGGCCCGAGACTCGTGGGCTCCCAGGGGCTGGGGTGACAGGACCTGACAGGACCCGGGGCTGTGACAAGGCGCCCTGTGGCTGTGACGGGTGCAGCAGCCATTCCGGGTGGCAGTCGCCACTGCAAGTCCTGCTGTGTCACTCGAGATGCAGAAATGAAGTGTGCGCACGCAGACACACTGTCTGGGGGCTGCTGCTTGCGTTCCCGGTCTCACAGGAGGTGAAGTCGGGGAAACGCTCACGTGCAGGTAAATGATCATGAAGCTTACTGCCTTGTTAGCATGGGTTTTCTCCAGAGGGTTCTTTGGCCTGGGGTTTTCCTACTGGCTCCTCACACTTTTGGACATGTATCACGTCCACTTGTGTGATTGGCTAAGTTGATGAGTGAGCTATAATCAGCCCAATTGAGTCAGCAAAATCTTCTGAGAAAAAACTGCTTGACAGATCCCCACTGTGGTTTGGATCCCTGAGTGAGCAGGTCAGGGGCTGCAGTTAGTAACGGCAGCCGTGCGAGGGGGCTTTCTGGGCTCAGCAGCCTTTCGGTAGTTGACCCACTTTGTCCGTCGTCTTGAGGTCTAGCTGCCGTGGGAGGTCGGCTCCATTCCTGTCCCCCGTTCAGAGCTGGGAGGGGAGCTCAGGAATGCTTGACCAGGGTCAGCACTGGCCCAGAGAATCAGTGTTGGAGCTGGGACCCGAACCCGCATCTGACAGGTTCCGGGGCCCGAACTCTTAACCGCTGTGAGCACTGCCTGCCCTTCAAGCTGCTTTGGTCCCTGAAGATGCTCAACCAACTTGGGGCCCCAGCACTGAGGAGTGGGTCCCTTCTCTGTGGTGTGAGCTGTGTCAGCAGGTGGCGCTGCGGGGGAAGAAATAGCAGAGGTGCAGCTGTGCACTTGAATCCTCCATCAGGACTGGAGAAATCCCTTCTGTCCATGGATTGACGTGTTGAGGAAGTCACTAGACCAATTGTCTGCTCTCATAAGACTAGAACTTAAAGGCTGTGAGGGCTAAACCAAGAGGAGAGGATGCGGCGCCATCTACAGTGGAAGAATGCTTGAGTTTGAGGGTGTTTTGGTATCAGATAGAGGTAGGTATTTTCATTATGTGCAAAGTCATCCTGCCATCAGAGGCTGTGAGAGGTACCAGAATTCTTAGTGAGCCTGCCTGTTTGTCTCAGTGGTTAGAGCATCGAAGGACCGAAGGGGCGCAACTTAGATTTCCAGTCAAGTGCACATACCTCGGTTGCAAGGTTGATCCTGGCCGCGGTTGGGGTTTGTGAGAGAGGCAACCAGTGGATGTATCTCTCTCCCATCGATGTTTCCCTCTCCTGCTCTCTCCCTCCCTTCACCTACGTCCTCCCATCCACTCTCTCTCTAAAGACCAATGGAAAGAAATCCTCCCGTGAGGACTTTTTAAAAAGAAGTATTATGACTGAGGAGTCCAGGTGGACTGTTTCACTGCATGCAGCAGGCCAGAAGCATGCCACTAAGTGTTTGCAGGGGAGCAGGAGTTAGTTGTGTGTGAGACAGGATGTCAGGGAGCCTGTCATTAAAATGGATGAGTAAGCGCAGCTGGTGTGGCTCAGTTGGATGAGCATCGTCCCATGAACCAGGAGATCACCTTCTGATTCCCGGTCAGGGCACACTAGTATGGGCATGCAGAACACAGCCGATCCATCTTTCTCATCATTGATGTTTCTATCTCCCTCTCCCTCCCCCTCTCTGAAAATCAATAAAAACACATTGGACAAAAAAGCGGATGAGTAAGGAAAGCTGCCCCCTACATCAATAAACACCCTTGCTTAATAATGTAACCCATGGAAATGGAAAAGCAGTCTAAGACATCCACTCCTTGAGCAGTACAGAATGCTCCTCTCGTGCTACGTGGAGCCCTGGCTCCAGCTGCCACTCCAACACTTGACTGGAGTCCGAGCAGAAAGGGTCCACCGGGCCCTGATGCTGGTTGTGCTGGGGGGAATGTTGCCGTCTCTCCCGGGCTGGACTGGATTCTGACTTCCCAAGTACATTTGGCCAATGTAGCGTCATTTGTCCATTATTCAGTTCATTTACTTGCTGTTTTCTGTGTTTTGATCCTTCCTCCCTTGGTTATCCGGGATGACGATTTAGCGACGGAACAACGCAAGAGTGCCTTTTGGAGGATAAAGAAGCATGTTGCGGTCAAAGACAAGCCTCCAGTGGCCAGAGGGTTGTTCGGGTGGTAACCAACTTGGTCTAACGTCATGAAATGCTGCATTTAATGCACCCACCCTCTCCTCCCTAACTTGCCTCTCCCTTTTTTCCGACCACGAAGATTTATAATCCTTTCCCTTTATCCCTGTCTTGAACATATACCCTTTATTTCTGAAAATTTTTTAAGTTTCTTTTAAAAGAACAAAAAAACTCCAACAACAACAACAACAACAAAAGCCCAAAGAAAACCAGTTCGCTTGGAAGCAGAAAAATCCTGACCCTAATGGAAACCTCAGTTGCCATGACAACAAGGCCACGCCAAAGCAGGAGTCACCATCACCCTGACTTAGTGGCTTGATGTGTCCCCTACTTGGCCTCTTGCACCGGCTGTAACTCCTGGGCTGGCACGGCCTGGTCCTCCCTCGGCCTGTCTCTCGTGGGCGCAGTTGGAAACCCGAGGTCTCTCTGGCTTGGCTGTGTCCGCCGCTCTGCTCCTCCAGGTGACGCCACGCAGTGGAGGCCTGATGTCAAGTGGTAAGATTTGGGTGCTTCAGACTTCATGGTGGGTGTGACATTGAGTGGCTGAGGGGCAGGGGGGCAGGTCCTGGGAGAGTGAGGAGGTGCCCGCAATCCCCACAGTGGGTGTGGCTCTGGGCCCACAGCCCCCGGCTGCCTGGAGCCCGACGCTGTGCAAACAGCCTGTCCTCGTGTTCCTGGAGCTCCACCGCACACCTGTGCCACTGGGATTGGAGAGCCCATTGCCTGTCCCACGATGAGGTAGTTGCAGGTCTTTTCGGGGTTTTGCCCTCATGTGTTTTTTTTTTTTAAATTGGGATTCTGTTTAGCATTGACAAGAGTATACGTTCATGGTAGAAAATTCAGAGATTGCAGAAAGCACAAAATACCAGGTAAACTCATGGTGCAGTCAAAGTCACCATGCAGAGAGGAGGACTTCTTCTTTTTTTTTTTTTTAATATATTTTATTGATTTTTTACAGAGAGGAAGGGAGAGGAATAGAGAGTTAGAAACATCGATGAGAGAGAAACATCGATCAGCTGCCTCCTGCACACCCCCCACTGGGGATGTGTCCGCAACCAAAGTACATGCCCTTGACTGGAATCGAACCCGGGACCTTTCAGTCTGCAGGCCGACGTCCTATCCACTGAGCCAAACCAGTCAGGCGAGAGGAGGACTTCTTAAACAGAGGGTTGTTCGGGTGGTAACCAACTTGGTTCTCAAATCCTAAGGGTGCCCTCCGGGACCATGAGGGCCCGGACCACAGGTGTGGAGTGGAGTGGTCCTAGGCAGACTTGGGTCAGGGTGCTTTGAAATCAGGGATCTGAGGACACAGTGTCTCACAGCAGGTGTGCCCAGGAGTTATGTTTTGGCCTTGTGCCAACATTTGGTGCAGCCTCGTGAGTTGGTCCCCCAAGTTCTCCCAGCTGCTCAGAGCCCGCCCTGTGAGCGATGGGTAGACTGGAGGCCTCCACTCAGGTCTGCGGCCAGGGCCTCCCAATCAGACCACAGCCCGTGAGGCGCAGCCCCACCTCTGTCCCTGGGCTCCGTGGGCCCCGCTGCCTCTGCTGCTAGGCCTCGGTGTGGTCGCCCCCCCTTGGCATGGGGTGTTGCAGCCCCATTTCTCACTGTCCTTCTCTGCCCCAGGCCCTGGGGACCCGATACTTAAGGGAGGGGCCCTCCACGGAGGCAGCCTTGACCACTCAGATGCCTCTGCTGACCCAGCACCCAGGCCTGGCGTCCCGACCAAAGGCGCTGCGGGAGCTGGGGTGACGCTAGGCTGTGAACAGGCTGAGCAGGAGCGGAAACTTTGGTCCTGGCCATGTGGCCTGTGAGGGGCGGCCCTGGGAGGGGAGGGCTCTCCGAGAACCCTCCTGCCCTCACTCAGTCCTCTCCATCCTTCCTCTCTTCTCTGTAGGACACTCCCAGGTGCCCGATGACCTGCCAAGGTACCTGCTCAGAAACACCTTCATCTCCTGACCACCGGGGGACAGGCAGGCGCACCTGCCAGTAGCAAAGGGAGGATGCCCTCCAGCTCTGTGCCCGCAGAAGGACTGTCAGCCCCTGCGGGGGAAGCTGCTGAAGGCCGGGCGGTATGTGAAGCCCAACTGGAGACCTGCTGAGCCGGAGGCCCACCCAGTGCGCCCTGAGGCAGCCCTGCCTCCCCAGAGCCTTTCTCTGGGCAGAGCCAGGCCACCCCATTCCCCCCTTGCCCCCCCACCTCCCACACAGCTGCCCGCTGGTGCCTGTCCCTAAATAGGGCGGTCAGCCTAGCCTCAGCCCAGCTGCTTGGGACCGCAGGCCACAGGCCGGCAAACAGGAGTCACCTGAAGGCGGGGGTTCTGAGGACTCGAGGGGCAGATACAGCCAGCCACATCCTCTGCCCCAGCTCCTTCACCGCCAGGGTCCCCAGTGCCAACCACTGGACAGGAGGCGCTTCTCACTGGCTCCCCCAAAGGAAGAGAGGCTGGCTCCCCTGCAGCCTCCGCCACGGCCCCGCCATGGCCACGGGAGGTGGCGGCCGCAGCAGCTCCAGCCCCAGCACCACACAGTGACTGCAGCCCCGGCTGCCAGGACGAGGCCTCAGCCCCGGACGTTCAGGGCAAGTGGCCACCGTGGCCCCTGTCCTGGCAGTGTCAGCTTCTCAGAGCCCGACGGGTCCAGGGCAGGACCACAGAGAGGGGCTCCCTGCCAAGAGCCCACGCAAGTCACCCAATGTGGCTCCCACACCAACGGAACCCTGAGAATGTCAGTCAAGGGAACAACTTAGAGAGCAGGCGGGCGTCGCCACAGCTGCGTGGGACCAGCAGGTGGAGCTCAGATGATGAGCGTGGCCATGGGCGACTGGTCTTTTGGACCCGCAGCTCCTGAGCCTTCAAACTCCTGACACCCCTTCTGACCACCAGGGCCCCCTCTCCCATCGGCCTGAGGGGCCGGGAGTGACTTTGGAACAGGGAAGCCCAGACCGGCCAGAAGACCAAGACCTCGCAGCCCTGGGTGAACCTTGGAGTCGGGCTCACTATTACCCCAGAGCATTGCCGAGCCAGGCCTGGGCCCCACACTCCTGAGCCCGGGGCCGTCCAGGCAGGTGGCCTCAGCCTGTGCCTCTCTCCAGCTGGCTCCTGGGCCCCGGACCTGCTCCTGGGCCCCGGACCTGCCCCCAGGTTCACTTTTCTACCATCATGGGCTCTGCTCCGCCTGGCGCAGAGAAGCCCTGCCCGCCCCCTCCCAGCAGAGGCCACAGTGTGCAGAGGGGAGCGTGTGCGAGAGGCGGGTGCAGCCTGGTCGCTAACGCGGCTGTAGCCCCCGGTGTCCACCATCGAGGATGACACTTTGAGTCTTTGTTTCTGAGTCACTCCCCGGGATAGAAACCCAATTTACTACATTCCATACCCGTGTAGGCACTCATGGAATATATGTGTTTTGAGGTGTCCCCCAAATGGATGTACCACAGGCTGGCTGTCCACCAAATGTACACGCACTTTAACAGCTGAGAACCCAGTTTTCCCTCCTTTCAGGGTGAGCGGATTTGATGTAATGGGTGAAGCCAGACTCAGCTTGGAACCAAGAAGATGTGTCCTCTGGACTTTGTGATGGGGACACATCCAGGATGAAGTGTCTGGTCCCGAACGGGCCCCAGTCCAGGCATCCAGGGCCGCTGTGGACAGAGGATGCGCAGAAACACCGAACGCAGCGATTCTCGGTGTTTGCGGTTCCATTGCTTCAGCAGCAGCAGCGCCTGGACCAGAACTGACGCAGCCACGGAGCCGCACACATCAAGAATCGTTCCTTCGGTTCGGTGTCTGTACGCATCTCTCTCAATAGCTGCCCTTGATTCCTCGACTGCTGAGTGTTGGGTCCCCTCAACTTTATCTGTTCTGTGTCCCCATAAAAAGTCCTGCGGAGACATGGTCTTCGTTCAAATCCTACCGTCTTCACTGATTTCTTCAAATCTGTTCAAACTGAAAAGAAGTGAAAATTAAGTGCGTTATCAGCTGTTAATGTGTCTACATTTTGGGGGGATACTACATGTACCTTCAATAGAGAGAATTTTCCATCAGTTGTCTGACCTCTTTGTACCTGTTTTGGGGGACAGCCTGTATTTACATTCAATGGGGACTCATTGTCCATCAGCAGCCCAACCTCTCTTTACCTTTTTGGGGGACAGCCCATATTTACAACCAATGGGGACTCATTTTCCATCAGCAGGCCAACACACTTTACTTTTTTGGGGGACAGCCCGTATTTACATCCAGTGGGGACTCATTGTCCATCAGCAGCCCAACCTCTAACTTTTTGGGGGAGAGCCCCTATTTACCTCCAATTGGGACTCATTTTCCATCAGCAGCCCTACCTCTTTTTACCTTTTTGGGGGACAGCCTATATTGACATCAGTTGGCATCAATCTTTCTCTTTGGGAGTCACACCTCTAGTATGTATATGGCCGGTTTCCTGACACATGGTTTCCGGTTTCCTAAGGTGCTCTCCTGGGATGGGCTTGGCCTGGGGACCCGGGCTCTATAAAGAGGTTTTCCTTTGGCTTCAATATGCTGACAAAGAACTGGGAGTGTAAAAGTGTTCTGTCTCCGAGTGCTGTGACCTGTACTGATTAGCCATTGATTGTGGAACACAAGGATGGGTTTGTAATAAAATGAGTTGGAGTAGAATTGAGTCCTGGATTTCCTCACCGCTCGTCACTGGCAGCGATGCCCGGGCTCCGGGCTCCCCGCGTCCACCCCCGGGTCCTGGGCCCCTGGAATGCAGACCTCCCTCGGCCAGGAGGCCAGAGAAGGGGAAGCCAGGTTTCCTGTTTCCCAGGCAGCCGCTCTTCCCAGGCCTTGGTGTATTTTAAGTCCCTCTAAGTGGAATCCCATTTTGATTTGGGATTTCTATCACAGCAGGAGCTCAGCTTAAAATGATCCTTGGGTTTTCCAAGGCCACTCAACTAGGAAGAGGCCGAGGAGGGAGGAGGATGGCAGGTGAAGATCCCCCCAGACCTGACCTCATGGCGGCCCGTCCAGCTGCCGCCTGCGTGTCCATCCTCCCACACCAGCCTCTTCTGTAAGGTGCTTCCTGTGGCCTCCTTTCCCCTTCTTTCCAAGGCCCTGCCCCTGGGGGAGCCGCCCCCTCTGCGAGCTGCCCTCCCCAAAGATGGGAGCCAAACTGAGCGTGTGGACCCCTGCAGGCCGCCTCCCCTCTGCCATTGGCTGTTGCAGGGTCTGAACCTGACCGGTCACCCCTGGGTGCTCTCAGCCTCTGTCCCCTGATTCTCTCCCCTCTGGGACAGCTCTTCAGGGCGCACACTGGCCGGTCCCTGGGTCCCCCCTCATCCTTTCCACAAACACTCATTGGAGTTCCCTGTGTGCTCGCTCCCGGGTTCCACCGTGGAGGCAGCCCCCTCCCTGCCCCTCTGCAGGGCTGAGCCACCTGCTCCCCAGCACTGACCGCTCCTGAGCTTCAGGCCTGAGGTCGCTGCCTTAGACCCCCTGCCTGGGCTGCAGGCTTCTCCACTGTCCCTGACTCCTCTGGGCTCCCTGCTTATCCAAGGCCACCAGCTGTCAATCACAGAAGCCAAAACCTGGGGTGCGGGCTGGACCCCTCCTCTCTCTCTACTTCCCACAGGTGATCGCTCCCCTGAACCTGGGTCTGGAATGGATCTGGAATGTGCCCACCCCTCTTAGCTGACTGTTCTCATCCCAGGTCCCCCCGACACCCCTGTCCCTGGGTCTTGGCAGGGCCTGGCCAACTGGTCTGCCTGCCTCCCACAACTTCTCAGCCCCCTGGCACCTCTGGCATCCACCCCGCTGACCTACCTTTGTGAACCTCCCTCCCTCAGCCTCCACACCAGCTACACCCTCCAGGAGCAAAGGGAGGATGCCCTCCAGCTCTGTCAGCCCCTGCGGGGGAAGCTGCTGAAGGCAGGGCGGTATGCGAAGCCCAACTTGAGACATGCTGAGCCCGAGGCCCACCCAGTGCGCCCTGCAGCAGCCCTGCCTCCCCAGAGCCTGTCTCTGGGCAGAGCCAGGCCACCGAATACCGCCCCCCCCCTCCCACACAGCTGCCTTCTGGTGCACGTCCGTGAACACAGGGGCCATCATGGCCTCAGCCCAGCTGCTTGGGACCCACAGGCCACAGGCCAGCAAACAGGAGTCACCTGAAGGCGGGGGTTCTGAGGACTCGGTGGGGGGGGGGGAGGCAGTCAGAGAAACAGACAGCCACACCATCTGCCCTAGCTCCTTCACGGCCTGGGTCCCCAGTGCCAACCACTGGACTGGAGGCGCTTCTCACTGGCTCCCCCAAAGGAGAGGCTGGCTCCTCTGCTTCTCACCCCCCCACCCCCCCCACCACACACCCACCCACACACACACACACACACACACACACACACAAACCCTATTTGACCAGGTAGTTAACTTTCTGGGGACTACAGATCTGTCTTGTCCCCTGGCTTGAGACACAAGCCCTGGAGAAGCAGGACCCCACACTGCCTGGCTTAATAGACAGGGGGCCCTGCTGGGGTCTGGCTGGAACTCTGTCCCCAGCTGCCTCCTTTCAGCTCAGCAGCCACCACTCCTCCAGGTCCAGGGAGCACATGCAACCTGCCCCAGAAGGACAGGGGACCAGCCCAGCTCAGGGAAGGAGCCCACAGGGGGCTCTTGGTCTCTCACGGGGGCTCTTGGTCCCAGGTGGCGACCTGATGGAGCCTCTCCACTCTCCTGCTTTCTCCCAGGACCCTGGGGCTCTCCGAGTCCCACCCTTCAGGAAAGTGACACCTTGGTGGCCCCGACAGAGCAAGGCCCAGGGAAACCCCAATCTTCCAAGCGTTTTAAATACCTGACAATCCCAAGTTCACCCTTGGAATGAGCCCTTCCCGCCCACAACAGCCACTACCACATGGGACACTCCAAGTCCCAGCACCTGGGAGGTGCCAGATAGGCTGGAACCCGCACACAGTTGCGGGGGGGTGGGAAGGGGGGTCGACAAGGCTTTTAGGCGGGAGTCGCTGGGCAGGTGCGCAGGAGGGCACTCACCTTGGTGACATTGAGGAAGGTGGTCTGGCCCATTGCTGCCCCTCACCAGTTTCCGCTCCAGCTCCTCCCTCAGATGAGCAAGTGGATCCAGCCCACATGCGGGAGAGGAGCGCCTGCAGGATGGTGGCCTGGACTCCAGGCAGATGCACTTGGTCTGGCAGCGGGGGCGGCTCCACACCAGCTGGGCTCGGCCTCCAACGGCTCCTCCGCCCGCGGGACCCTGGCGGACCCGGATGAGGCAGTAGCAGGAGCCAGGAAGCCCAGCGGTTCCTGTGACTCGCGGTACCCCAGGCTTGTCCCCCTCACCCATGTGGGCACCTGTGGCCACATCTGCCAGGCTGGCCTGCCAGGATGGTTTGCCGCTGCAGCGCCACCTGGTGGCGCCTCTGGTCAGCACCAGGAGGCCACCCTGGGCTCCTTGCTGCCATCCTGCTGTGCTCAGTAGTGTGGGTTAGTTCCTCCACCCAGCATTGCCTACTGACAGTCTGTCCCTGCAGAATAACTTCAACACAGGACACTTCTGCATTCTGACCAAGTCACTGTACAGAGCCAGAATTTTCCATTAGGTCACTGGTTTGGTCATCATCATGTACAATATCTGAGCTTTTAATTTTTGACTTATTTTATTAAATATTTTATATTAAAGAAGGAAATAATTTTTTTGTAGATGTTATAAAGGAGGGTATGTCATTATATTGTCTGTGTACCAGGTGTCAGGAAGTTATAGTCAGCGGGTGAAATCTGGACTATTGCCTGTTTATATATGTCACATGAGATAAGAATCATTTTTATTCACTTTTTAAATGTTAGAAAACAATGAAAAGAATATTTTTGATACATAAACATAATATGAAATTAACATTTTGGTGTCCATAATTACTGTTTGGTGTCCATAATTACCGTTTTACTGGGAGCAGTCATGCACAATCATTTACACATTGTCATTGGCTACTTGCATGTTACAATGGCAGAGTTGAGTAGTTATGACCAAGATGGTATTGTCTACAGAGCCCAAACCATTTACTACCAAACCCTTGACACAGGAAGTTTGCGGACCCTTGTCCTACACAGAGTAGATGAAGGCCGTGTGCGTTATTATTAGCACTGTATTTGGATTTCAAATGATTTTAAATGTCGCATATTGCACACTTTAAAATCAACAAAATATGCCTAGCTAGTCTTGCTCAGTGATTGAGCATCAACTAATGAACTAGGAAGTCACGGTCTGCTCTGAAACCTGGATATTAAAGTAGCATCCTGGATATTTGGTAAAATGCCCCAAAGGGGTGTGCTTTAGGGATAAATCTCCAATGAAATCTGTTTCAAGGGTATTTCAAGGATGAACCAACTTCCAGGAACTCTTCACATTTCGCCATTCTTGGTAAAAGATATCCTTGATGCCTAAATGTGATCATTTCCCAATTATACTAATTCTAGGAATAACCATATGAAGCCTTATCTGCAAATAGTAATATTGTTGGACTTGGAAGATAACAAGGTCCCTCTGTTTAAAGTCCTCCCTGTGTCCCAATCAAAAGAGTGACTCTATTCTTAGTGTTTTTCTAAATATTTACTGTCCTCTGCAATTCATTTGCCCTGTGTGCTTTTAGCCATGCCAGTCTTTAAACTTCCAGATACTTTACATAATCTACCAGATGACTCTTATGGTTTATGAACCTTCTGAAGTTATAAGAAAAAATACTTGCTCATACTTGCTAATACACCTAAGTTCCCAATATTTCAGAAGCAATATTCTAAAAGACCACAAGATGGGGGTATTCCTGCATACAAGCAAATTCTCAAAGCAGTGCATTGAGCTCTCAAGTGTCAAGTTCTGCTTTGTTGGTTTCTGTTTGTTTGTTTGTTTTTCTGAGATTTATTTATTGATTAAGTTATTACAAATGTGTTCTTATCCCCACATTACCCTCCCCATCCTTCCCACTCATGCCCTCACCTCCCTGTTGTCTGTGTCCATTGGTTAGGCCTATATGCATGCAAATAAGTCCTTTGGTTGATCTCTCCCTCTTACCCCCACCCTCCCCTACATTCCCTCTGAGGTTGGTGGTCTGATAGATGTTTCTCTGTCTCTGGATCTGTTTTTGTTCATCAGTTTATGTTGTTCATTATATGTACCACAGTCTGTGGTGGTCTAGTGCTTAGGATTCGGTGCTCTCAAGTTCTGCTTTGACCAATAAGGTAGTCATTACCCACATGAGGCTAATTTAAAATGAAGTAAAAGGAGAAATCACACTCCTAAGTGGCACTAACCACCTATCAAGAACTCAATAGCCATATGTGGCTGCTGGCTACACTGCTGAGCAATGCAAAATAAAACATTTCTATTCTCACAGATTTTCTAGTGATTTTAAAATTAATTTCCTTTCATTTAAAAAATGGAGAAAGTTTTAGAAAGTGCTGATTCTTCCTATTATTCATAATGCTGAACAAGTGGAAAAAACTTAAATGTCCAGCGATAGAATTTGGGTTCTCTGAATTGTGATTTAAACATATGCTGGAATATTACAAAGCCATTAAAATAGTCCTTTCTTAGAATGTGCAGGAAGGTTTATGGCATAATTTTAAGAACAAGAGGAAGCAAAAAGTATGTGTACTTATATTTTCATAAATATATGTATATACACATTTGAATATATAATTCCAAATTTTGCAATTTTATAAGATATATATATATATATATATATATATATATATATATGTAAAAGAAACAAAGGAAAAAGATCATACTATTATCTGTTAACTGTGGGATGTGAAATTATGGCGGATTTTATGTTCTTTGAACATGGCTTTATTTTTTATCTTTTTCCAATATCGGGGGAAAAATGAATAAAAGAAGAAACTATAAAAAGAATGTGGAATTTTTTGAACTTTTGCAAAAGCCAAAATAAGTTTCAGAAGATTCAGTAATTCACTTAAAAAAAACACAACTAAAGATTTTTTCGATGTATAAAATGTTTTGTATATCCGCTCAAGCCGTCTGCATAATTCTTGTCACCAAGGCAGGTGTCAAGGCAAGTGTCATTCGTAGGATGCTCCCATGTCTACAGAGCAGCGGAGTGGTCTCTGGATTCTCTCTGTAGCTGCACCTGTCTAAACGTTGAGCCCAGTGTGACATTCATTCATTTATTCGGAAGCAGATCTGTAAACATTTTCTATGCTCCAATTGTTCTGAATGAGAGTCTCCTCTGTGTCCCTATTGCTAGTCCTTAACCGTAAAAATTCTTTACCCACTGGTACTTTTGGAAATTGGTTGAAATTCATGAAGACACCAGTATGTGTGTTATGGACGGAAGCTCAAACTCTCCATCAGTAGGATGAGGAAACCTTGGACACAGGAGGCAGCTTGCTCTGGGGAAGCCGACTTGGCTGGATTTGGAGCCCCACCAATTCTGGCCTCCTGTCTTCAGTCCTCTGACTTCAGTTCTCTGCTTTCTAAAATGGGAGGCACATGGGGACCATTTTGGGATTAGAACAATACATGTAAAGTGCCTGAATTATGGAAGAAAACTAGGTTTGTTTAGTTCTTATTATGCTGATGTTTATTTAACAAAAAAATAATCCATTTTTCCCTTTTATCAACCATTTTGAGCACTGTGAGATTTTACACTGTCTGGCCAGGTGTCAGGCTGTGTTTAACATTTGTGTAGCTGGAGGTGACCGAGGCTCCAACTACCTCTGAAGTCTCTGCTTTTGTTTTTCCTGCGGCCTTCAGATCACCCTAAGAATTCCTTCTCAGATAGGGTTTGCTTCATGCAGTGCGATTAGTTGGCACGCACTCATAGTTCAGAGGGCTTGAGAGTGTCACACCCAGGGGCAAAGGTAAGATTTCTGGGAGGAGGTGGGGAAGGCATGGTTTTCTTTACTAAAATGAGAGAAGAGACTGTGAAAGGTGAGATGGAAAAAAAAAAAATAATCACAGATGACTCCTCAGGCAGACCAAATGTGAAAACAGCACCTAAAAGAAATGTGGAATTTCGAAATTAATTTTCTCAAATACTTTGTATACACTTGCATGTGCTTGAAAAGCATTTACCTGCCCTGATTTCCAATGTTCTCAAATTTTCCATCAGGGAAGGTCTGTATGGATAGGAAGGAGAAGCAAAGCCTTCTGAGCTCAGGTAACTGTGGGAACAAATGAAGAGATTGAGGACAGGGAACTGCAGATGCCTCCTGTCCCCTCCTCTGCAGCCAGGACTCTCAGAGGGGAGAGGGGGACACACAGACACTGGGGTTAGAATTGGAGGGCTGAGGACTGCTCCCCTGGGATTATCTGGGCAGACTGGGAGCCCCCAGGAGGGATGATGCATGTCCTCACTCTCTGGCTGAGTAGAACTCCAGAAGGAAACCTGGAGTAGGACCCCAGGCAGGGACCCAGGCTAGCTACTCCCTGAGAGACAATAGGAGATACAAAGACTCTGCCCCTGTTGCCAGAAAAACAAAATAGCTCCGCCTCCCATCCCATATAACACCAATGGGAAAGGCACTGGGTTCATTTAAAGACAGGATTCCCTTCATGAGGCTGAACTCAGATATTAAACTGGGCTAAATATTTTCTTTTGCTCCTCTCCTCTCTATCCTTTGGTGGGGGACTCAAGAGCAAATTCATTTAGAAACAAGTAAATAAGCTATATTTCTTCTGCACATTTAACATACTGAATATATTTGCAACTTTGAGCCCGACTTATCTTTATTCATGCAAAACTGTAACTCTATCTGACATTTCTTCTTAAAGGTGTGTCTTCCTCGCTACAATGTGCAAAGGAAATTTCTTATTATGAAAATCGTGCTGTGGTTTTAGCTGTTGTGTTTCTGTGAAATAAGCTGAGCTTCCTTTCACCAGACACTGAGCAAGTGTCTTATGAAAATAGCATAAAGGCTCTTGTGAGGAGAGAACCCTTCCTAGTACACTGGGGCCTTGACTTACAAGTGTCCCCACTAAGGAGTTTTTTGAGATACCAGCTGTCTCTTGGCTGATTTTTTGCATTGAGTTGACAGAGTAATTTCAGTTAAGGAGCACCTTAACGAGCTCCTTAACGAGCTTGGTCTCAGAATGAACTAAACTAGTAAGTCAAGGCTCCACTGTATCTAGTGATTAAAGTAAAATCAGAATTTGTATATATTTCTTAAAAAGAAACCTTCAAAAGTCATTGCTGAATTCCCACTCAGCACTGGGGGCTCTTTGGTCCTAGCACAGGCCTAGGCACCTTCTGAGAGGGAGATCCAGTACTGAAAAGGTCAGTTCTAGAAATGTCTGTAAAACATACATTTGGCAAATGAATGAAGAAAGAAGCAAAGAAACACTGACAGAGAAGATGTTCCACTCTGCCGACTTAAAGTTTGCTTTCTAAAGGAGGTTTGAAGCTTCCTACTGTTTTTTCAGCTTCTTTAGATTTCTAAAAGGCAGGGCCTTTGAACTCTAATGGGAGAAAGAGAAGAAAGTGCTGGGCATTCAGAATCATGAGCAGTGGGAATATTGGGGAACCTCAGACCAGTCACTTCATCTCCCTGAACCAGTTTCAATCTGCAAAATAACTAATATGTGATTTTTTAAAGAATATTTTTATCTATGAAATCCACTAGTGTGACATTGGTCAACAAGAACATACAGGTTGTAGGTGTGAGTTCTATGTGACAGGATCTGTATATTGCACCTTGTGCCCAACTCAGGAAGCAACACCAGGCTGGTGAACAGAAGATGAGGTGTAAAGGTGCATCATGGGTAAACTGGCCACCAGAGGCCAAAGGGCTGGCCTGCGAAGGACCAGGAACAGGAGCCACATCCTGGCGTGAACCTGGTCTTCAGTCAGAGCCCTCTCCTCCCCAAGGCAGGTCATAAAGCAGCTACTGCATTTCTGAACAAGAAATTGAGACACGGGTTTTGACCAAAAAATTAAGATATTTTGAAAATTCATGAATCTATGTGGGATGTCCTAAAAAGGATTAAGATATCATATGTATGTACATGTTAATGAATCAGGTTTATTACAAATATAAAATAAAGGAAATCAAAAAAGAGCTCTTTGCTCAGGAAATCATTCAGCAAGTGTGTGCTGTCTACCTGGGTCTTGGGGGCGGGGCCTTCACAGGTCACCTTTCAGGTGCTGAGAGGGCCTGAGAGACAGACAGGTGAACAAGAACCAAGGCCACACTTTATTTCAGAAGATAGGAAGAGTCATGAAGAAAACAGACTTAGCTTATATGACTAGGGAGCCACAGGGACACAAAAGATTTCTATTGGTGCCCTGACCTATGACCTTAAACGCAGTGGTTCACAGGACAAAGTGTGGGGTCCCAGGTGCTGTGGGTCAGAAACCTGAGGTGGTTCATTGGGTTGCCCTCCTCCCAGGAGGCCTCGGGGGCCTGCTCATGGGGAGGTGGCAGAATCCATTCCTTATGGCACAGTTCCCTTCTGTGTCCCTGCCAAAGCCACTCCCAGCTTCCTGGGGCTCCCAAAAATCTTGGCCTTTGATCCCTTCCTCCAGCCTCAAAGCCAGCAACTCAAGTGGAGTCCCTCCCTGGCTTCTCTGACCCACCCTCCCACCCAGTTTTCACTTTGAAGAACACCTGGCTACTGAGGGCCAGGACCCAGGAGAGCCACACCTCCTGTGGTTTCTGTAGACGGCCTTTGGTATGTTGGGGTCAATAAATGTTTATTCACTGATTTTTAACAACAACACCACCAGAAAACTTGAGAGGTTGGCCCACATGGCTGACCTGGCATGGTGGCTAGGTTACCTCTATGACCTGTCTTAGCATTCTGACCTCTGTTAGTATTGTGACCTACTGCCAGGTGATATACCATAGGGCTACATGGGGGCTTCAGAGCAGAGTGACTCCCTAGCAGGCTCAGGAAAGGGCTCCCCAACATGTTTAAACTGAGACATGGCTGTTGAGACAGAGCTGTCCCCATGGAGACCTGGGGAAGCCACCCCAAAAGGAGAGGCAGTGCCCCAGGGCAAGGACAGCCAGGCTGGATGGGAACAGCAGAGAGCGGGGGCGGGGGGGGGGGAGACATAGAGGGCCCTAGTGTGGGTTGAAATTGCTGTCACAGCAGGAAGGCTTTTAGGCACGAGAATAGGGGGATCTGATTTATATTTTTTAAAGATCACTCGGTGATTTGACATTTGAAATGATATTTGACATGTGTCCTGAGAGCCCGGGAGGATTTGGGCAGATGAAGACGGTGAGATGTGCTTCAGGTGCAGACAGTGGACAAGGCCTGGAGGCAGGACAGATGAACACTGGGGACCAGAGCACATGCCTCGCAGAGCCTGTGAGTGATGGGACCAGGCAGGGAAACAGAAGACCCTGCATGGATGGGGCAGGGCAGGGGGAACGGGTCCTTCCATGGAGGGGGCAGGGTAGGGGAGGCAGTGAAACCTCCATGGAGGGGGCAGGAAAGGGAGGAGAGAGGACCCTCCATGGAGGGGAAAGGAAGGGAGGAGAAGGGACCCTCCATGGAGGGGAGAGGGCATGGAGGAAAGGGGACCCTCCATGGAGGGGACAGGCAGGGAGGAGAGGAGACCCTCAATGGAGGGGAGAGGGCAGGGAGGAGAGGGGACCCTCCATGGATGGGAAAGGAAGGGGGGAAAGAGAACCCTCCATTGAGGGGAAAGGAAGGGAGGAGAGGGGACCCTCCATGGAGGGGAAAGGAAGGGAGGAGATAAGACCCTCCATGGAAGGGAGAGGGTAGGGAGGAGAGGGGACCCGCCATGGAGGGGACATGATAGGGAGAAGCGACCTTCTATGGAGGATGCAGGGCAGTGGGGACTAGGAACCCTCCATGGAGGGACAGGCAGGGAGGAGAGGGGACCCTCCATGGAGGGGACAGGGCCAGGAGCAAAGGGAATCCTCCATGGAAGGTACAGGGCAGGGACGAAAGGCGACCCTCCATGGAGGGTGCAGGGCCATGGGGAATGGGAACCCTCCATTGAGGGGACAGGCAGGGAGATGGGGGAACCTCCATGGAGGTGTCAGGCAGGGAGGAGTGGGGATCCTCCATGGAGGGTAAAGGGCAGGGACGAAATGGGACCCTCCATGGAGGGTGCAGGGCAGTGGGGAACCTTCCATGGAGGCGACAGTTAGGGAGGAGAGCGGACCCTCCATGGAGGGGAGAGAGCAGGGAGGAGATGGGACCCTCCATGGAGGCGGCAAGGGTAGGGAGAAGATGGGACCTTCCATGGAGGGTGCAGGGCAGTGGGGACAGGGAAACTTCCATGGAGGGGACAGGCATGGGTGCGAGGGGAAACTCCATGGAGGTGATGGGCCAGGAGAAGAGGGGACCCTCCTTTCAGGGACACGTAGGCAGCAGAGGGGTCCCTCCATGGAGGGAACAGGCAAGGAGGGGTGGGGACCCTCAATAGAGGGGATGGGTCAGGGAGGAGAAGGATACCTCCATGGAGGGGAAGGGCAGGGAGGAGAGGGGACCCTCCATGGTGGAGAAGGGCAGGGAGGAATTGGGACCCTCCATGCAGGGGGGACTGTAGGGTGATGGGAACTCTCCATGAAGGGGACAGACAGGGAGGAGAGAGGACCCTCCATGGAGGGGACAAGACAGGGAGGAGATGGGAACCTCCATGGAGGGGACGGGTCACGGAGGAGAAGGTACTCTCCATGCAGGGGGACAGTAGGGTTTTGGGAACCCTCCATGGAGGGAACAGGTAGGGAGGAGTAGGGACCCTCCACGGAGGGCATGGGTCAGGGAGGAGAAGGATCCCTCCATGGAGGGTACAGGGCAGGGAGGAGAGGGCAGAGATGGGGAAAGGGATACCTAGAGTGATGGGCCAGACAGGGAGGAGGGGGGACCCCTCCATGGAGGGGACAGGGCAGGGAGGAGAGGGGACACTCCATGGAGGGGACATGCCATGGAGGAGAAGGGACCCTCAATAAAGGGGGTAGAGCAGGGAGGAGAAGGATCCTTCCAGGGAGAGGAAGGGCAGGGAGGAGATGGGAACCTCCAAGGAGGAGATGGGTCAAGGAGGAGAAGGTACCCTCAATGGAGGGGGGAGCATAGGGGACAGGGAAGGGAGAATAGGGGACCCTCCATGGAGGGGGCAGGGCTATGGGGAAGGGATACAGGGAACCCTCTAAGGATGGGCTGGGCAGGGAGGAGAGGGGACACTGCATGAAGAAGGGAGGGCAGGGGAAGTGGGGACCCTTCATGCAGGAGACAGAGCAGTGGAGCAGGGGATCCTCCATGGAGGGAAGAGGACAGAGAGTGAGGAGACCCTCCATGGATGTTATAGCTAAAGAGGAGATGGGACCCTCCGTGGAGGTAACAAACAGGGCAGGGAGGAGCAGGGACCCTCCAAGGAAGGGAAGGATAGTGGTAATGGGTGCTCTATATGGAGGGGGAAGTGCAGGGGGTTTGGGAACAGGGAACTCTCCATTGATGGGGCAGGGCAGTGGGGACTGGCAACATGGGACCCTCCAAGGATTGGCCGGTCAGAGAGGAGAGGGGACTCTCCATGGAGGAGGGAGGGCAGGGAAAGTGGGGACTTTCATGGAGTGGACTGGGCAGAGAGGAGAGGGAACTCTCCTTGGAGAGGACAAGGCAGGGAGGAGAAGGGACCCTCCATGGAGAGGGCAGAGCAGAGGATAAGGGAACCCACCGTGGATGGGACAGGGCTGGGGGGAGAGGGCATACTCCTTGGAGTAGACTGGGCACGGAGGAGAGGGGACCCTCCAGGGAGGGGGCAGGGCAGTGGTGACAGGGAAACCTCCATGGAGGGTACAGAACAGGTGGGGCAGGGAACCCTCCATGGAAGGGGCAGGACTCGAGAGGGGGGGCTTCCCAGGGAACCCAACAGGGACGGGCCAGACAGGGAGGGAGGGGACCCTCCTTGGAGGGGGCAGAGCAGAGGAACAGGAAACCCTCCATGGATGGGACAGGGCAGGGGGGCGAGGGCACACTCCATGGAGGGGACAGGGCAGGTAGGAGAGGGGACTCTCCATAGAGGGTGGAGGGCAGGAGACAGGGAAACCTTCATGGAGGGGGCAGGGCAGGGGGCCAGGGAAACCTTCAGAAAGGAGTTAGAGCTGGGGGACAAGGAACTGCACTTGCAGGGATGGAATAGTGGGTACAGGAAAGCCTCCATGCATTGGGGAGGACAGGAAGGAATGGAACCCCAATTATAGGGGGCAGGGCAGGGAGGAGAGGGGAGACCAGGAACCCTCTATGGGGAGGGGGCAGGGCAGTTGGACAGGTAATCCCCATGCAGAGGGTAGGGCAGGAGGAAAGGGAACCTCACTTTGGGAGAGCAGGGCACAGAGGAGACAGAACTATCCATTGAGGGAGCAGGGCAGGGGGACAGGGATCCCAACTTTAGGGGGAGGGGCAGGGAGGAGAAGGTACCCTCCATGGATGGGGCATGGCAGGGGTGTAGAGAACCCCACTTTGAGGGGGAGGGTCAGGGAGGAAGGTTTCCTTCATGGAGGGGGCACGGCAGGGGGACAGAGAACCTCACTTTGAGGGGGCAAGCAGTGGAGAAAGGGAGCCCCAGTTTGAGGGAGAAGGGCAGGGAGAGGACAGAATCCTACATGGAGGGACAGGGCATGCATGAGAGGGAATAGGGAAGCCTCCACGGAGAGGAGAGGCTGGGGGGATAGGGAGGCCTACTTTGAGACAGCAAGGATTTTAGCACAGGTCCTGAAATAGATGGCAGGGCAGGGGGGAGAGGGCATCCTCCAGGGAGGTAGCAGGGCAGGGAGGACAAAGGACCCCACATAGTCCGAGCAAGATAGGGGGGTTAGGGCACCATCCATGGAGGGGCCAGGGAACGGGGGACATGGGAGTAGAGATAGGTAACAGGGGAAACAGACCCCTCCATGGAGAGTTCCCTGTTCCCCATGGTGGAGCCCTTGCCCCCAGCCCTGCCCCTTGGCAGCATTCCCTCTCATACCTGTCCATCGGCCCCTCCCCCAGTCCCCTGACCCTGCTGCCCTGCCTTCCCATGGAGGGGCTGCTGTCTCTCCTGCTCTGACCACTCTGTGGTTGGTCCGCTTATCCCTCTGCCCTTTCCCTCCATGCAGGGTCTTCTGTTTCCCTGCCCTGACCCCTCACTCACAGGCATCTGAGGGGCATATGCTCTGGTCTGTCCAGTGTTCATCTCTCCTGCCTCCAGGCCGAATGTCCACTCTCTGTACCTGAAGCATATTCTCACCTTCTTCATCTGTCTAAATCCTACCCGTGCTCTCAAGACACATCTCAAATATCATTTCAAATGTCAAATCACAAGCAGGGGAAGGGGGGTGGGGGGTGGAAGCTGGAAAGTTGGGGGTGGAGGATGGGAGGTGTGGGGTGTGGGGTGCGTGATGGGGGGGCCGGTGGGGAGTAGGGTTGGGGGTAAGAGTGGGAGGTGGGGGTGAGGGGTAGTGTTGGGGGATGAGAGCTGGCGGGAGGGGAGTTGGGGGTGGCAGATGGGGGCTGTGCGTTGGGGATGTGGTGAGGCAGGTCGGGGCTGGGGGTGTGGGGTGTGGGGTGGCGGGTGGGGGTGGCGTGTGGGGAGTAGGGGCTAAGGTTGGTGGCTGACAGGTAGGGGAGGGAGAAGAGGGCATAGGGGGGATAAATGGTGATGGAAGGAGACTTGACCTGAAGCCAGTGGGCACACAATGCGATATACAAATGCTGCATTAGAGAATTGCACACCTGACCTATGCAATTTTATTAATGAATGTCACCCAAATAAGGTTGATTAAAAATAAATAAAAGGTGGGTCTTTTGAGTTTGATTAGGTTATGAGGGTGGAGCCCTCGTGAATAGGATTAATACCCTTTTCAAAGATATCCCATGCTAGACTTATCAGGAGATGACTTTATATGTTATATAAATGTCTAACCACTATTTTGTACACTTGAAACTAATATTGAATGTCATCCCTAATTGAAAAAAAAATTAAAGAAGTAATTTTTAATAAAAATGCAAATGCAAATCAGAGTGATCTTTAAAAAATATAAATCAGATCATTACACTCTGTGCCTAAAAGCCTTAAGCGCTCCAGCAGGGGTCAGCTCTCCAGACAGAATCATGCCTGTGAGGGTGTTACACTGCTGGGAGAGGAATGCCCTGTCTTCTTCCTCCAGTAGCTCCCCCTTCACTGCTCTGGTGATGTGTGGCACTGGTGCAGGGCAGAACTGTGCTTCCTTGAGAGTGAGCTAAGCATCACTTTGGCTGCTTAGTTGTAGTGTGGGAGCAGACACAGAGAAAATCAATTTAAACCTTAAAAGTTCTCACAGCATTTCAACCCTCCAAACGGACCTCTATCCTCCCTTCCCTACACTCCAGCCAGCCTGGCTCGCCCAGCCTTGAGGAAAGTAGGCAGGGACAGTGCTGCCCAGGAAGCCAGTGAGCATGCATGTGGTCGGAAGTCTGGAGAGAGCTCTAGTTTTCTTAGGACATAAATGGAGGGATGAATCTGCTGAAATCAGCCACCCATGAGGGGACTGTACTTTTCACTACGTGATGGCTGGATTGCACCTGCATGATCCCACCATGCTCTCGCTCCCCTGTGGCATCCCAGGGGATCCATGAGTCATCTACAACAGGAAGCAGCTCTCTGGCCTTTGAGAATCCACAGACCCTCTGCAAAGCCCTTAAGCTCACACGGCTGATCTCAGACTACAGATTCCAGACATCTTCAATCCTGGGAAGCAGCCTCTTTTGATTTTTCATTCTCCTCCTACAAACAATGCCAGGTCTGTGTCTTCTGTACACTGCTCAAAGATGTGTGAGGACCCAGCGGGTGGCAGCTGGACGTGGTATACCCTGGGACATTTGCTGAGTGGCCTCAGACCCAACACTGACACTGAGCTTGAACCTGCATCCATCTGGTGAACACCACTCACCTCTACCTGGGGACTCCCTGAGAACCTACCTCATGCAACTTGAGTGCTTCCAGAGACTCTTTCATTAACTGAGAGAAACAGGCACCCGGCAGATGGAGGCAGACAGGGAGGCAGAACATGGTGTGCTCTGGGACTTTTGCTGACCTGTCCCCAGGCTCAGTGCTAGTCAAAGCCAGCTTTGGTGCCCTGCTTGGACCTTCCTGTGCTCACTGGGCCTCAGCAGAGGCTGTCACAAATTGTGAATTGCTTTGTAGATGCAAATAGATTGCCCTGGGAGAGTCACATCAAGCATCTGACATTGTTCGGCACCAGAGTCCCTCCCAGGAAGCCCCAGGACCAACAAGCCGATAGCCAGCTTCAGAGCACATCAGAGAAGGATACAATTAGCCTCAGAAGCGGCATATCCAAAGAGAGATCTAGGCAGGCACCAGACCCCGCTGAGATGAATTGTGCTCCACGTGGTCAACACCTGTCAGCAGCTCATACACTACACTGTAGGCAGGGTACACTGTGGTCACAACCAACTAGCCTGAGCATCGAATCAGTACATGAATGGGCCAACAGCCATCAAGAATCAACTGCCACAGGAAGGTTCACATAACACACACGGGACATCCCTGGAGCACTCAACTCAGATGATCAAGAAGAAATTGCCACTGGGTTCCACAGGACTCCTACTACACGAAGCCACACTACCAAGACCTGGATTCTAACACAAAGAAACAAACACACAGAGGCAGCCAAAATGCAAAGAAACATGCCCCAAATTTAAGAACAGGGGACACATCCAGAAAAAATGCTAAACAAAGTGAGGCAAGCAATATTCCAGATAGTTAATTGAAGTTAGGTGAAGAATGGATGAAATCAGTGGGAACTTGAAAACTGATAGTAGGCATGAAAAAGAACATTTAAGCCATATAAAAGATCCAGTCAGAAATAAAGAGTAAAATCTTTGAAATGAAGAATACACTAGAGAAAATAAATAATTTGATTAAGGAGAGAATCAAATTAGTGATTTGGAAGACAGGGTCACAGAAGACAAAAGCAGCAAAAAGAAAAAAAGAACTTTTAAAAATGAGGACTGTTTAGGGGACTTTTGGGACAACATGAAACATTAACAACATCCACATTATAGGAGTACAAGGACAAAAGAAAGGTTAAGGGACTACACCATATTAAAAGAAATAATGACCGAACACTTCCCTAACCTGGTGAAGGAAGAGACACACAAGTCCAGGAAGCACAGAGTCCCAAACAAGATGAACCCAAAAAGGCTTGACACCAGGACACATCATCATGAAAATGACAAAGATTAAAGACAGGACATCTTAAAAGCAACCAAAGAAAGATGGTCAGTTACCTACAAGGGAGCTCCCATAAGATTGTCAGCTTATTTCTCTACAAAAACATACCAGGCCAGTAGGGATTGGCACAAAATATTCAAAATAATGACAAGCTAGGACCTTCAACCGAGACTACTTTACCCAGCAAGGCTGTCATTTAAAATTGATGGAGAAATAAAGAGCTTCCCAGACAAGAAACAGCAAAAGAAGTGTGTTACCACCAAACCATTAGTATAAGAACTATCAAGAAGGAATAAAAGGGAAACAGAGTTAAAAGAATAAAACATATCTACAAACAATCACTTTAAATGTAAGTGGCTTGACTGCTGCAATTAAAAGACATGGTAGCTGAATCGATAAGAAATCAAGAACCATATATATGCAGTCAACAAGAGACCTACCTCAGAATGAAAGATATACAGACAAAAAGCAAGGGGATGGCAAAAGGTATTTCATGCAAATACAAATGAAAAATAAGCCGGGGAGGTAAACCTATAGCTGACAAAATAGACTTTAAAACAAAGGCTGTATTGAGCGATAAGAATGGACACCACAGAATGATAAAGAGAGCAATCCAACAAGAGGATATAACCCTTGCAAACATGTATTTCTTCAACATAAGAGCAAGTAAATGTGTAAATCAAATCCTGATGTACATAAATGGAGAGTTCAACAATAATACAGACGTAGTAGGGGATTTGAACATCCCACTGGCATCAATGGCTGGATCTTCCGCACAGAAAATCAAGAAGCAAAGAGTGGCCTGGTGCTGGACTCTGCAGCAGCAGCAGCAGCAGCAGCAGCAGCAGCAGCAGCACATATAGTAAAGCTGGAATGATACAGAGGAGATTAGGGTGGCCCCTGCGCAAGGGTGACACTGAAATCAGTGAAGCGTTCCCTTCACCCTAGTGTGTGACATGCTCACCTGGCTCCCCTGGGCTGGAGC
Organism: Myotis nattereri; assembly: GCF_964212035.1. Lineage (NCBI taxonomy): Eukaryota > Metazoa > Chordata > Mammalia > Chiroptera > Vespertilionidae > Myotis > Myotis nattereri. The sequence continues at coordinate 10,233,568 of NC_138085.1, forward strand.
CGCTGCGGGTGGGGGTGGAGGGAGATGGGCGGTGGCTGGGGGGGGGAGGGAGATGGGCGGGGGCTGGGGGGGGAGGGAGAAGACGGGGGGGGGGTTAGACTTGGGCACTGCCTCACCCTTGCACAGGGCGGCCTCACACCTAGTCTTTGAAAAAAAAAAGTGTGGACAGAAATAACACAATAGATCAAATGGATTTAGTTGGTATCTTCAGAGCATTTCACCCTGAAGCAGTAGAATATACATTCTTTTTAAGTGGACGTGCAACATTATCTAGATAGGCCACATGTTAGGGCACAAAAACAGTCTCAGTAAATTTAAGAAGATTGAAATCATATCAAGAATCTTTTCTGATCATGACTGTATAAAACTAGAAGTCAATTAGAAAAAACTGACCTACAAGTGATCTATTACTGAATTGTACACACCTAAAACCACCCTGCCCCAATAAATTTATTAACAGAGATAAAAGCCATGAAAAGCAAAAATGAATAAATAAATACAAATTTGGGGATACATGGTGGTGAGAATTGCATGTCAATATACTTGATGTATACTTAAATGTGGTTAAAACTCTAAATCTTATATTTATTTGACTACAATAAAGGATCATGCGTTCGATTCCCAGTCAAAGGCATGTACCTGGGTTGCAGCTTCACCCATGCCACCTGTTGAGGTGAATAGAGGGAATTCACCTGAACATAATAAAGATCATGAAGAAGAAGGAAGGAAGGAAGGAAGAGAGAGAAAGAAAGGAAGGAAGAAAGAAAGAAAGAAAGAAAGAAAGAAAGAAAGAAAGAAAGAAAGAAAGAAAGAAAGAAGTGGAAGAAAGAAGAAAGTGAAAGAAACGAAGAAACTGAAAGAAAGGAAGAAAGACAGGAAGAAGTTGAAGAAGATACAAATTAATAAAAGTACATATGGTGTTCAAAGACAGGAAGAATTAACAACTTTCAAATGTCCAATGACGTAATTCAGAGAGCTACAACAAATATCACAAAAAATTTATATGGAAGTACAAAAAAAAAAACAAAAAACCACCACCAAGAAACCCAACACACACACACACGCACACACACACACACACACACACACACACAAAACAAACAAAATAAACCAAACCAATAGCCAGAGTAATCTTGAGAAAGAAGAACAAAGTGGGAGGAATCATGCTACCTGATAACAAACTATACTACGAGGCCATAGTAATAAATATAGTATGGTACTGGCATAAAACAGACATAAAGATCTGTGGAACAGAACAAAAAGTCCAGAAATAAACCCATACATTTATGGTCAATTAATATTAGACAAAGGACACAAGAATATACATGTGGTAAAGATAGTCCACTCAATAAATGCTATTGGGAAAATTGGACACATAAGTAGAAAAATAAATGAATGCAGACTACCTTCTTACACCATATTGAAGAGTAAACGCAGACTGGATTAAAGACTTGAAAGTGAGATTTGAAACCGTAAAAATTCTAGAAGAAAGTAAAGGCAATAAATTTTCATAGAAATATTTTTTATTCTGATATATCTATTTGGGCAACAGAAGCAAAAGAAAAAACAAATGGGACTACATCCATCTAAAAAGTTGTTGCACAGCAAAGGAAACCACCAACAAAATGAAAAGACAACCCACTGAAGGGGAGAACATATTTGCAAATGATACATCTGAGAAGGGTTTAATATCCAAAATTTATGAAGAACTTAAAAAACTCAGCATCATAACAAAATTAAACAATCCAATTTAAAAATGAGCGAAGAACCTAAACAGACACTTCTCCAGCGAGGATCTGCAGATGATTATTACACAAATGAAAAGATGCTGAGCATCACTAATCATTACGGAAATGGAAATTAAAATCACAGTGAGGTATCACCTCACATCTGTCAGAATGGCTATCATCAATAAATCAATAAACATCAACTGCTGGTGAATATGTGGAGAAAAGAGAACTCTCGTGTACTCTTGGGGGGAATGCAGATTGGTGCAACCACTGTGGAAAGTAGTATGAAGTTACCTCAAAAATTAAAAATAGAACTGCTTTATGAGCTAACATTTCCACTTCTGAGAATATATCTGCAGAAACCTGAAACACTGATCGGAAAGGATATATGCAATGCTATGTTCACTGCAGCATTACTTACAATAGCGAAGATTTCACAGCAGCCCAAGTGCCCAGCAGCAGATAAGTGGAGAAAAGGCTGTGGTACATTAAAACAACGGAATAGGACTCACCCACACACGCAAAAAGGAAATGAAGGAAGTCTTACCTTTTACAACAGCATGGATGGAGCCGGTGAGTATTATGCTAAGTGAAGTGAAGTAAGCCAGTCAGAGAAATACAGGTTCCTTATGGTTTCACTTAAATGTGGAATCTAATGAACAAAACAAACTACAATCAAAATAGAAACAGACTCATAGGTGCAGAAAACTGACTGAATACTGTCAGAGGGGACGAGGTTGGGGGACTAGGGGGAAAAGGTGAAGGGATTAAGCAAAGAAAAGACTTATAGACACAGACAGCAGTTTGGTGATTATCACAGAGAGAGGGGTGTGTGTAGAAGAGGGCTTAGAAAGGATAAATTGTGATGGAAGGAGACCTGACCTGGGGTAAGAGGGGAGGGAGGTGAGATACATACTTCAACATACAGGTGATGTATTACAGAACTGTATACCTGAAAGCTACATGATTTCATTACCAATCTCACCCCAATATATTCAATTTAGAAAAAGAGGCCATTGTGGCACATGCTACAACCTGGATGGACCCTGAAGACATGATGCTCAATGAAATAAGACAGTCACAAAAGGACAAATAGTGTGTGATCCCACTCACATGAGGTCCCTAGAGCCATCAGAGTCATAGAGGTAAGATGGAGGGTACCAGTAATGGGGGAGTGGATGCAGAGTTGTTGTTTAGTGGGGACAGATCTTCAGTTGGAGAAGATGAGAACAGTGATGGAGCCGATGGTGGTAAGGGCAGCACAACAATATGTTTGTTAAGTTGTGTTAAGGACCACTTACCACCACTGGACTGTGCTCTGAAAAATGGTTAAAATGGTAAATTTCATTGTGTATATATTACTGTGATAATAATATACCAAAAAAAAAAAATAGAAGGCTCTGTCCTGGGTGTGGGAGAATCACGTAGAGCTGTTTTCTATCGGCCCTACATGGGCGGTTGGGTCACTGTCAATATCCTGGTTGTGAGATTTTTATAAGATATTATTGAGGGAAACCAGGTCAGATTCCATGGGCCACCTCTGCGTTATCTCTTATAAATAATGGAATCTACAATTATATTTTTAAAAGGTTCAAAACTAAAAGGGGCGACAACCAGATTTGGTGGTCTTGCCCCAGGGAATCTGGTCCAGCAGGTCCAGTTGGGGTCAGGGCTGAGGATAAGGAATTGCCCACAGGAACTGGTGGTCAGTGGGATTGAGGGCCACCATCCAGACCAGTGACCTACACAGTTAAGTTCTCATCCCATCATGAAGCTTCCACAGCTTTTAATACAGCTGCTGTGTCTCAGCCACCTCTAATGCGATCACTGGGGGGAACAGCTCCTTCACTGTGCCACCTGGTTTCTTAAAGGAGCTTCAAACCTTTTAACCATCTCACAAAACACAACGCAGGTAGTGCAAATCTCCCACAGTGACCCTCTGCTTCATTAAACCACATCCACCAAGTGACAAGGATGGGCCTTTTGTGCCATTCCAGGAACGCTGGGCCAGGGTCTCGTCGACAGAGCAGATTCACTTTTCGGTGTCTTGGTTGGGACCTGGGCACAGGGCCCAGGAGTGACGCAACCCAAGGACAAGGATGAAGGAAGGCAGCATTGTCCTTGGAAGCAGGTGCCTTTTAATCATCTACAGATCTCAACTGTGGAAAATATACCTAAGCCCTGTTAAGAGTCAGGAAAGATAAATAATTTTTCTCTTTGTACTCGACAGAGTGGTGCTCAAAATGATCTAAAAATAATACCCTGTCTTCATATGCTCTCTCCTTCCATAGATGGCTCCAATTTTCCTGTCAACTTGAATGCGAGATGGAAGAAGTAATGCTGGTGGATGAAATCAACACATCCCTATTTTAAGGGGTGAAACGTAGATGAGAGACGGAGTGTCACGCATTAAAGGTTTGATATTTTACTCTGTGGTCAAGTAGGAAGTTTGTCATTGTCCATCCAAACCTGTATCATTAGGGTAATAATGCAGGGCTGTCATGAAGGCCTTTTCAGTGTCTGTACCCCATAAAATCTTGCTCTTTTTGGTCCATGATGTGGGCCAGGGAGCCACCAATGCTCATGCTCTGCACGCAGTGACTCAGGGCTCCAGGGCTCCCCTGGCTTGTGGACTTAGCTGGCAATGAGCACAGCTCACTGGTGTAGAGGTGGGACAGAGGAGTGGTGTCAGGATGGCCTGGGAGCAGCCACTCATGGCTATCCTTGCCTCTGGCCAGAGCTGATTCACATGGTGAGAGAGGCTCAGAAATGCAGAACAGCACAAACTCCTTGCTACTTGGCACACAGGGCAGCACACTCACCCTCTTGTTCCTTTACCTGTGCAGCCAGCCAACTCAGTCACATTCAGGGAGAACATCCAGAAAGAATAATAAAATAAAAGTACCTCGTGCCAATCCACATAGCACTTCAAAGTACTAAGAGTAAAAAACTCACTGTCCATGCATTTCTACAGAAAGGCTAATTGCTGTCCAGACCCATATTCTTGCTCTTTTTTCTTCTTCTCAAAAGAAGGAAACACATCATTCTGGAGCCATCGAGACGGAGCAGACCAATGGCCAGCTGTCCACCCAATGATGTCAACCATGGTCTCAGAGAGAATAGTATCTGCGGACTCCAGAGAGAGCAGCAGTGGGCTGAGTGGGGAGAGAATTGAGAACCTGACCAGAGACCAGCACGATGGTGAGCTGATTTGTCTTGAAGGCAGTGAGTCCTAGCACCGCTCTGTGCACAGGTCGGGAATGACTCAGAGAGGACTGGACCAGGAGCCTGTTGGAGCCAGAGTGGCGGCTGCCCTGGATCCTTCCCCCTTGTCTCCTGGCCAGGCCCTGGACTCCAAAGTATTGTGGCGACTCCTGATTATTTTTCTTCTTTTCTCTTGCCAGTTTTCCCTGAAAACCATCCTGTTAAATGAAGCTTCCACACAGCTCATGGGTGGAGAGGAGTGTAAGGTTCTGAGAGAACCAGAGCTTCTAGCAGAAGGACCAGTAAGGTGGCTGAAATCCAGGGAGAGAGGAGCTGTGGGTGAGCTGGACCCGCACAGAGCACACCCTGGAGGCCAGCATAGGCTCTGCGCATGCTGATGCTGAGGTCACCCCCAGAGCTGCTGAGACACAAGTGACTCTGAACTTCATATGCTCCACAGCCTTACACAGGGGGCTCTCACCTCTGACACTCCGTGGTGGGAAGACAGACTGTGGAACCCGTCCAGCAGGGGCAGCACATCCATCACCAGCCTCATGTGAAGTCTGGAAGGAGAAAGGATCTGCATGTGAATAGGCACAGGGCTCAAGTGCAAGGGGCCAGGGCAGTAGAGCCCCAGCCTGCAGACCCACCACACCCTGCACTTTAGTTCCAAGTACAAGCTCTTTTTTGCAATAGTAACAATTGTAGATTTGACTTTGAAGAAAAAATAACCCAAATTACATTAGAGATTTCAATTTTGGTTTGTCACATCTACAGTACATGTTAGCTGAACCCACTGTGGTGGTCATTTCACAATGTAGGCAAATCAAACCATCCTTTTGTCTGCCTTAAACTTATACAGTGGTGTAAATTGATTATTTCTCAATAAAGCTGGGAAAAATAAACAGTGCCTTCATAAACGGGAAAAAAGTGGTTATAGATGCAGTGGAATGAAAACACCATAACTAAGAGAAAACAAATCAGGATACACACATAACAAATAGTATCATCTTGCCCTGGAGGCGTGCTCACTGGTTGAGCCTTGATCTATGAACCAGGAGGTCATACATGGAGTCCCTGTCAGAGTACGTGGGGCTCCATCCTTAGTAGGGGGCATGTAGGATGCAGGTGATGAATGATTCGTTCTCATCATTCATATTACTACTACCTCTCTCTCTCCCTCTCCTTTCCTCTCTGAAGTCAATACAACATATATTAATATAAATGAATTAATTGTATCACCTCAAAAAGGTATCTAGATATATAAATGTATGAAAGACAAAAGGAAATACTTTGAAATGTTGACAGTGGTTAACCTTGGATAGTGGAAAGAAGTGATTTCCTTTACTTTATACTATTCTTTTTAAAATTCTAATGATCGTATATTATTTTGATAATGAAAAAAATCTTCTAAAACACATTTAAGTAACTTTTTTTGGTGTAAAACGCATTTTGCATCCATGTTCAGTGACCATCCACTTATCTTTGAGAAGCTTAAAAAGTGCTTTGGGTTGTGAAATATCCTTTAAAATGCATTCTTGCACTCCAACAGCTCCTGAATGAGAACACTGGGCTTTGGAGATGCTGGGTCTGCTTGGAAAAAATAATGGGCAGGGGTTAGAGGCGCAGTAGGGGATGGGGCGGGTCAGCAACCCTGAAGAGAGCCTCTTAGGCAGGATGCCTCAGGGTCCACAGCTCAGGCTGTATTTGAAGAATTCCTCATTGGAAGGCTGATATCTACAGTAAAGTTTCAGATTTGATAAACTTCAGACATGAGCCACAGTAACTTTTTTAAAAACGGTTTTTGCCGTTCTTATTGCAAATCCATATATATAAAAGGCTAATGTGCTAAGGATTCCACCACCTGACCACTCGCTATGAAGAGCACTGACCACCAGGGGCAGGCGTTCAATACTGGAGCTGCAGTGACCTGAACTGGCCCTTTACAGAGGAAGGGCACTGCGCACCCAGAGTCCACAAGCAACACTCCGCTTTTCCCAAGTGGGACACAGGCCCCGCCACGAACCCATGGCACAAAGCCCACAGGCCAGCCCAGCACAGAAATGGTGGCTGTGGGCACCAGGTAATGATGTCACATAGTAATGCCAGGCTTCCTCTCCCTAGCGACTAGCCTCCTTGGAGTTTCTTCACCCACTTGCTTTATAGCCAGGTGCAAACATTTTACACTTTCACCAAATGTCTTTGAAGTGTTTTCATGTGCCTCATCTCATTTGATCCTCACTGAAGTCCTGGAATAGGTAGAGAGGAGACTCGGTAGAATCCTGTTTTCATTTCATTAGCCAGAAAATGAAGATTTAGAATGTTTTAAAAATTGACCCAACTGAAAAGAAGCAAGAAATGGTAGAGCCTGAACATGACTTCAGGTTTTCTCACTGCACGGAATATAGTCAAACGGGGTTATAGTTAAATATTTCTCCCTTTGTTATCTCTGCATGATGCACAATAATAATCTGCTTTCATTTTGGTATTTATGCTGTTTTGCTGTCAATATCCTGAAAAAGAAACTGGGGCACTTCACCAAGCTGGAAAAAGTTTACCTAATCAGAAAGCAGGTCTAAGTAAGCAAATATCTATATATCTATATCTATAACTATATATCTATATCTATATCTATATCTATATCTATATCTACATCTATCTATCTATCTATCTCTCTGGCGCCAGTTGCATGTGTTTCCATCTGTCATTGTTGATCGTGAATTTGGTATACACTTCTATTATTGAGAAAGAGCAAATAGTGATCTTACAATATTTCTTCTAATTAATTTCCTTTCAATGTGCACCAATTCATGCACTGGGACTCTAGTAATTAAATAATACTATCAAGACTCCTAAGAGAAACATATGTATACAGAAAAGATTTTTAAAGGATTCAGATCTCCTAAGTCACAGCTCTATGGTTCTAACCTCAACTGGGTCTACAGAGGCTGACAGGAAAAATAGAATGAGCACTTGCCCTGGGTTCTCATTTGATCTCTGCTATTAATAGCTTGTGGTCTTGGGGATTTCACTTACCCTTTCGGGGTCTCCTAGCTGCATCTATAGGATGAGGGTAAAATTAGACCTCTTAAATAAGGTTTCTACAAACGCTTCAAAAAATAATTGTAGGTTCAGATTTCTACAATGTTCCTAAATATCTCAGCAATAATAAACTTTTCCTTGTTTTAAACTTTGTGGTACAAAACTTCACAAAAATGTAAACACAGTTTTATAATACTACTCATTTTAAAAATATACAACCTATATAAACCTTATCCTATAACATTTTGGTAGATACTATTAAACATTTCTTAGTAACTGTACTATAACCCAAATTAGTAAATTTAGCACTATCTTTTTAAAACATCAATTGCATATTCTTTGTATTGGTGTGAAAAGGCTCAGAAAATACAGATGTGTTGAGCACCATATGTCACTTTTATTAAAATTCAACAAGTAACTTCCCAGGTATGGAAAACTTCAGCTGAAGCCAATTTTGGGGGTGTAAAAATCAACTCTTGTAAACATCAAATTAAAATGTGGCTGTATTTTCTGCCTTAAAAATTAAAAAAACATAAGAGTTGTTATTTAACTCACTCAAATGGTTTGTGAAGCTGAAATACTTCCATGTAGGGTCTGCCCCAACCTGACATTAGTTTAGTGCAAGGACTGAGAGCCACATGTCACCTATTCTCCCCAGTGAGGAAGGGAGCTGTGTGTGAATCATTCCTACCACTAAGCCCCTCGGACAGCCAGCTGCTAGGCAGCAAGGAAACCAGCCTCAGCTCACAGGTGGGAGAAGTGCTGCCATCTCTCTCAGAACACTTCCAAACTCAGCCTGAGAAGGACAGGCCCTACCAGCCAAGACCCAGTCAGGCCACTGCTGGGCTCTAAGTAAAGACTGACGATTGTCTCTACCTTTTATTTCTTCTGAGACCAAACCAACCAACCTCCCACCCACCCACCCAACCACCCACCCAACCAACCAACCACAATTTAATCATCATCCTTGCACTGAAGACACTGCTAAATAAACACCAAGTTGTATATGGGCTCACGTGGTGACTACCCTCCTAGACACATATTCATAGGCCTGGAATAAGCTCTGCCCATGCCCATTCCCTTCCCTCAGCTCGATTCTCCAACCTCCCCTGCTCACCCCCCCCCCTCACACACACACACACCCTATTTGACCAGGTAGTTAACTTTCTGGGGACTACAGATCCGTCTTGTCCCCTGGCTTGAGACACAAGCCCCAGAGAAGCAGGACCCCTCACTTCCTGGCTTAATAGACAGGGGGTCCTGCTGGGGTCTGGCGGGAACTCTGTCCCCAGCTGCCTCCTGTCAGCTCAGCAGCCACCACTCCTCCACGTCCAGGGAGCACATGCAACCTGCCCCACAATGACAGGGGACCAGCCCCGCACAGGGAAGGCGCCCACACTGGGGCTACTGGTCTCTCACTGGGGCTCTTGGTCCCAGGTGGCGACTTGATGGAGCCTCTCCACTCTCCTGGTTTCTCCCAGGAACCAGGGGCTGGACAAGTCCCACCCTTTGGGAAAGTGACTCCTTGGCTGCCCCCACAGAGCAAGGCCCAGGGGAACCCCAATCCTCCAAGCGTTTTAAATACCTGACAAGCCCAAGTTCACCCTTGGAATGAGCCCTTCCCGACCACAACAGCCACTACCCCATGGGACACTCCAAGTCCCAGCACCTGGGACAGCCATGCGAAAACTATGGCCCGGGCTGGATTTGGCCCTTTGGAAATAATAAAACTAAAAAAAAAAAAAAAGACCGCACCCTATTATTTAATGATGTTTACTTTGAATTTACATTAGTTCACACAAACACTCTATCCATGCTTATCTTACAGCCTGCCAAGAACCCATTGTGGCCCTCAAGTCAAAAAGTTTGCCCATGCCTCTTCTAGAGACAACTTCCTTTCCAGCTCACTTGAGTGGAGAAGGTCAGGAGACCAGGATGTCTCTCTGTTGCTTCCCGTTCTTCCGAAGCTCTGGGAAGAAGAAAGCCCAGGGCAAGAGATGTTTCTGTTGCTGGGGAAACAGGCGCAAGCGCCACCACTGATACCCCTCGCCCTCTGGCACAAGGCACACACAGGTAACCAAGGGCAGGCCCTTTCAGCTCACACTTGTGCGCCAACTGGGGGTCATACCTGGGGAGCCCACACCTCTTTCCCCTCATCCCAGGTGTGTGTGTGTGTGTGTGTGTGTGTGTGTTTGTGTGTGTGTGTGTGTGTCCGGGATGGTGAGGTGAAGAAAGTGGTGGATGAGGGATGCTCAACCTGGGCTAAGGAGCAGGTTGGTAAGTGTCAGAAGCCTGGAGGGTGTTGGAGGGTGTGTCATGTTCACTGCCCAGGTCATGGCTCACAGGAAGGGAAGCTGAGTGCTGGGGTCAGAGCTCTGCTACCCACTTGTTAAATCGCAGGGGTGCTCAAGGGGTCATCAACTTCACTCCCTGCCTGGAGGTCTTTGCAGATGCCCCTCTCTGCCTGATCTGGGGAGCAGAATGGGTGGTGGGCATCTTCCCCACTGGTAATGCCCGGGCCCCTCATGCCTCCTGGCCCGGTAGCGGGCTCTGTCTTTGCAGAGCTCCAACAAGGGCAGCGTCGAGGAGCTGGCTGACAGGTTCACTTATGCCCTCAACGGGTACAAAGGACAAGTGCGTCAGGACAGGAAAACCGTCCAGTGCCAAACTGAGGTGAGAGCTGGCCCACATCTAGGACCCTGAGGTGACTGGGGTGGGACCAGAAGTCAGACACAAATCTGGGGCCTCAAGTTCTCACAGGCCCACTCCCAAAGTGATCTGCACCTTCAATCCTCCCGACCAGCTCCCTGGTAGGGGAGAAAAGCAGTCTTTCTTCCTGTGCTTCTTGGGATCAGAGAGAAAGCATCTGTTGCTCTCTTTGCCTCATGCTCCTTTCAACTGATGAACACCCTGCCCAAAGTATCCTGTGGACCAGCCCCAGCCCGACTGTCCTTGCAGACCTTCTCCAAGCTATACACATCATCCCACTTGATAGTGCTGTGTATTGAAAAAAAAAGGGGAGGGGGAAGCGGGGGTGGGGGTTAGGGGTGTAGGAAGGGATAAAGGCCTTGAATACTTTTCTCGGCAACCTATCACCTCACAGAGGACGACAAACCATTGCAGTGTGGCCAGCTCAGGAGCTGTGGCCTGACCCAACTCCATATCATCCCAAAAAGGACAGAGTTTTCCTCAGTCATTCAGGCTTTCACTGTGGCTACACCTTGACACAAATCAATTGTTGCAAGCTCAGCAGGGCTGCCAGAAACATCCTCACTGTCCTCATAGGCTAGGTCTGCCATGACACAGGACCACAGATTGGGTGGAAGGTTCCTGATGCCTCCTGGCTCAGTACCCACTCTGTCTTTGCAGAGCTCCAAGGAGGACATCATTGAGGTGCTGGCCCATGGACCCGACTACACCACCTACGGGGTCAGGGTGCAGGTGCACCAGGCTGACGACACAGACCAGTGCCTGTCTGAGGTGAGAGCTGGCCTCGAGGGTCTCTACACCCAAAACCCCAACACAACCTGGCAGTGCCCAGAACCCACACTCAAATCTGAGGACTCCACAGATACCCTCCCAGGACTCTCCCTAGTGTCCCACTGCCCCAAGACAAAGAAATGAGGACCCCCCGCCCCCGTCCAGCTACATGGGACGGTAAAGACACGCTCCTCACATATTTGTAGCAATATCAGAGAGAGATGTCGTGTGAACTGTGTCCTGTCGGTCATCTTGCCATGGCCACGGTACCAGCTTTCCCAGGGGGAATCACCCCCACGTCTCCATGCTGGCCTTCTGCAGAGCCCAACGGTTCCTGGACGAGCTTCTATCTAGGTGAGCATACACTCGTGACTCTGCCCACTGCTAGCTGTGAGGCATGAAAATGTCACCACATCTTCCCGAGTCTCAGGATGCTCCTCTGAAAAGTGGGTTGCTGGCGGGGGAACCTCATAGCACTGCTGTGGGGACAAGCCATGGCAGGTCTCACCTACTCCCTGGCTCTGCAGACAGGGTAGCTGGATGTGCAGCAGTTGTTGTTGGCAATTCTTTCACTCTGTCCCACGGAAAGAACTCTGACACACCCATCAGCGGCCTGTGGCATCAGAGGTTGGAAAAGCACATGCAAAGCAACCTGTTAAGCAGTGTGAGATTTCACCTAGCCGGTCCTGGTCCTTGGTGTAACCACACTGGGGATTTCTGGGGAGAGCAGGAGCCCAGGCCCACTCAGATGTATGGCATGCTCCTGGTTGGAGTTTCTTTACTCGACAATGTGCACGCACTTGTGGAGACACTTAGCCTGACTCAAGGAATGAAGCAGACACAATCCCTGGGCCTCAGTTCTGGGCACTGGGTCCAGCAGTCACGCTCACCATCATTCGCAGCTCGTGTCCACCATCCATCAGGGCTGATGCGATCAGAGTGATTTTTCCATCTGGATGCACACCTGTTTAGAATGACCAGGCTGACACATCGCAGGACCAAGTCATAAAGTGAGTGGTCTCCGGGTCCAGAAGGAGGGCCCTCAGAGTCAGCATCGTGGGGACTGTGGTGGGTGGGGGATGGAGAGTGCCTGGCAGAACCCTAATCTTATACATCATCTGATTCCCAAGAAAGGCCTGGGCTCTGGAGTCTTCTATTCCAGGAGGACAGGAGTTAAAGATGACAGTGAGTGGGGTCCCGGGCCTTGTAGACCCAGAGGGGACGCTGTGCTGATTGGTCCCTCACAGTCCCCTCCCCCCCACAAACCCACCCAGCTCTGCCTGCCCCTCTCCATATCCATCTCCCCTGACCACGGTGGCCAGGCTCAGAACAGGACTGTGGTGAGCAGGGTGCTCACAAGCCTGTCTCAGTCCTCAGCCCAGATGCCCAGGGCCTGGAGGGTGGGGGTGGGCAGTGCACTGGACCTTTAGGTGAGCTGCCAGTGGGAAGAAGAGTCTCACACAGACTCCGTGTTGAACCTGCTGGATCCCACAACTGCTACAACCATGACAGCCACACAAGGGCCGGGGTTACCATGGTGCTCTCCCATGGGTGGTCATGGGAGACCTGCACAGAAGCTAAGATCTAAACAAGTGTACCATGGGAGGGCAGACTGGAAGGAAAGAGCAGGACTCAGAATCTGCTGCCCACCTGCCTCTCCCCAGGGCCTTTGCTGCGATGGTGGGGACCTGGCTGGACCATGTCCAGGGTTTGGGGCAGCCCCTTCCCTCCGCCTTCTTCGAGGTAGAGCAGGCCTTGGTGCCCATCAATTCCCCTGCCCAAACCTGGTGGGCCACACCCAAAATCTATGGTTGGCGCTGCAGCACCTTGAGCCCACCGAGGCAACTCAACAAGGTGAGGGGGAATGATCATGTGAGCAGATCATTGGGGGAGGGCAGGCTCATGGGCTGGAGTTCCCTTAAAGGTGGTGGCATCTTTCCTGTCTGCACTAAGTCACAGGAAAGCCAGGAGTGTGAGTCAATGTGTCTCTTTCTCCTGCTCCAGGTCCACGCCCAGAGCTCCAGAGCTCTCCGGAGGCAGAGGAAGGGCCTGCTCAGGGGCCAGAGCCTGGTCCAACGAGAGGCCCTGCCCTGGCCAGGCCTGGCTCGAGGCAGTACCTGAAGCCATTATGGAGCCAGCTACTGGCTGCGCTGGAAGCCTTCTCTCGTGCTGTCAGAAGAGTTCTAGGCGATTATCTTAAATAATTCAGAGGAGTACATCCCAACTGTACATTTATAATAGTAAATAAGGATAATTTCTAAAGTACCTACCTATTTATGTAGACTATTTCCCATTAAGTTAAATACTCCTTTTGAATAAATAAGGTTGTTTATTAAAAACACGTGTAGACCATGTCTTCTCACGTACATATACATAATTCCATACACACACACACACACAGACGTACACATATATGCTGACATGGAAGGTGCTCACTGTATAATACAGTTTTAAAATAAGTTTTGAAACATTTAATTTCCTCTGATAACTACGTATACACTGATAAAATGGGGAAATAAAATCTGGAATTATATACACCAGAATGTTCACACTGGCGAACTGTCAGCAGTGAAACTACCAGAAGTGACAGTTTCTTCTCATTTTGCTTCATGTATAGGTTCTGGTTGACACAAGGATCATACCTCCAATATATAGACATAGACAGTAGAGAGAGGAAGGGAGAGGCAGAGAACACAGATGAGAGGTGCACCAGCCGCCTCCTGCCCACCCCGACATGGAACTGACCGCAAAACCCTGCCACTTGCCCTCCCTGGGAACTGATCCAGAAACCTTTCAGTGCAAGGGGAGATGCCCATCCAATGAGCCCCATCAGCCGGGGCTAGACTCAGTATATATTTTAAAAAAATACACTTTGATTGATTTCAGGGAGGGAGAAAGGGCGAGACAGGAACGTAAACCATGAGAGAGAAGCATGGATCGGTTTCCTCCTTCACGACCCCTATTGGTGATCCAGGCTGCAACCAGGCCTGTGCCCTGACCCGGAATCAAACCAACTGTGCACTCCTGCCTGCTTCACAGGCGGATGCTCGACCACCGTGCAGCACTGGCCAGACTCAATCATATCTTTCTAAACTTTCCCAAGTGCCAATTTGTATCTTGAAATGGTCTCAGGAAAGGAAAAATTACTTAATGGGGGGCATTCTACTTCCCTCGCCGTTTAGCTGCATTTGCTATTTGGCCAGAAACAACCAGTAGACTAGCTCTCAACCATACTTAAAATCACTAGGGATAGCAAGAGCATTGCTTTGGTTGCAACAGGAGTAACTCAAAACAACTCCCTCCACTAAACACTTCCTGAATCATTTCCCTTCCTCCATGAGCCCAGAATTTAACTCACCAGTCAAACTCAGCTTAGGGAGAGGAAATGGTTCCACTGGAACAGGACGGTACGGAAACAAGGTACACAGCCCTGGTTCTACCCGAGGGGCCATAGTTCACTGACACCACCACCACGGGAACAATCTATAATTAAAATGAAAACCACCATGTCAGAAAATTCTAAGCATAAAAGGACAAAGGAATGCCACTGGTGAGTATTTCAAAAGGAGGCATGCTGTGCAAGAGGGATCCATTCAGTGCTGTGGCCCAATCATCCAAAGCTCATCGTTCTCATGTGAGCAGTACTCTTGCTCTGAGGGGAGACACATTTCCTTTCTTTCATTTCATATTTGCTTTCAAGGAAAACCAGCTAGCTGGTCAATACACCAAGCCAACACTCCTCAGGTATCCAACAGGAGAAACCTAAATGTCTCAGTGAATTTTAAGTTTTACTAAATTTGAATTAAAAAAAAGTTTCATTTTAAATTGATATGTGGCTGCCTGACTGGCGTGGCTCAGTGCTTGATCGTGGACCCCGGAACCAAGAGATCCCCGATTCATTCCCAGTCAGGGCCTGTACCGGGGTTGCGCGCTAGGAGCTATGGGACTGATGATGCTCTCTCATCATTGATGTTTCTCTCTCCCCTTCCCCAGCCTCCTCACCACCCCCACCCCCACCCCCACCCCCACCCCCGGCTCTCTCTGTTCCCCTTCCCTTCCTCTCTCTGAGATCAATAAAAACATATATGTTTAACCAGTTCTATGTGGATAATATGGACCCTATGAGACAGGGTACTTCAAAACACTAGGCAACTGTTGTGAAACAGTCATCGCTGTATCTCGGGACACCTTTCCTCCACAAGTCCACACAGAAGAAATGTACGGTGCCATCAGTGATCACAGTAGAAACAGGAAGCTCTCCATCTGACACGTCCCCACTGCCCTTCCCCTCACCACCTCCTCCTGGGCTGAGGCACCTCCTTCGGGAGCACTTTGACACTAAACTGCCCCATGTCCCTTGCAATTTGGCCCGTTCTGCCCAAGGGTTCACGCAAGAGTCTCATAGTTGATTTCTGAGACACTATGTTCCTCCCTGATATAAAGCACAACAGCGAGGAGAGGATTTTTTTCCTCTGGTTGATGCTGGGACCTTACCCTGACATCACTGAGCAGCTGAATTCAATATTGGATCCACCTACCTGTGGACTTGTACTTTTGTGAGAAAGACAAGTCCCTACTGTTAGCTTCATCACTATTCTGCTGCTTATAATTCTCAGCTTCCACACTGAATGAGATCCTTAAAACTCCTGAGGGTGGACAAGGTTGTAGCATTTCATGGTATTGCAAATCAACAACAACACCAAACACGAAAACAAAAACAAAAAACAATGGGAGCAGAGAGCAGGACAGGGGAAAGATGGGAGATGCCGGAAAGTACACCAGCCTTCCACCGACTCCAGAGCGAGACGTTGGGATACAGGGCATGGCACAGCTCTAAGCTGGGCTGGCAGAGTGTGATGCCAATGAGGATCGCAAAGTGTGACCACAGAAAAGGGGTGAGGCAGAGACAAGACTGCAATAGGAGCTAAGGTCGGATCATGGACGGCCTGGACGGACACGCTAAGGATTTGGGACTCATTTCTAAAGGCCATAGGAGACCACTGGCAGTTTTCAGAAGAGACATGATCATATTGACATTTTCAAAAGATCCTTCGGGCTGCCCGTAGAGAATGCTTAGGGACCTGGCAATACTAGAGGTTGACAGGTCACAGAGCACACATGGGATCAGGAGGCCCCGAAGTTAATGGGGCTTAGTACTCTTGCTGCTAACCTTGATGGCTTCACACTAGAATCGTTGTATCAGGAATGTCAAGGTGGAAATCTATCCCACTCATGGCACTTGACAGCTTATGTCTAGAAGTTACAATAAAGTAGCACGATATGCCGTATCTTTTCTCAGATCAAAACACTCTCAGAACAAAGTGGAGAACATACCAAAACCAAGACTTGCTAAAGTGGTAAGGAAAAGGGGGTGGACTCAGCTTCCAGACAGAACAACAGGTCAGTGGCACAGACAGAGACACACACACACACACAGGATGCGAGAGAGAGGCTGAGAGGAAGGAAGGGACCTCAAGGACGAGAGTACAAGACAAGTGACAGGACCTGACACCCCATCAGCTGGCCTGTACTTGATGTTGTTTAGAAGTGAGTTTATAACATAGAGTCCAAACATAATCAAAATACAAGCAAATGTCACCATACTGTTCACAAAACCTTTAATGACACAGTTGCTTACCTTGATCAAGTGTGCATACTTCTTCAGTTGTTCTGAAAAGCATTGTGTAATCTTTGCAGTAATGATCTAAGTAAAACTCCATTTTTAAGTCCCTACAACAACAAGAACATATAAAATACAAATAACTAGGAAGGTATTCCAATATTTACCCCCAACAGTTAGCAATCATCAATAGAACTTTCCCATTTAAAAACACTTATGAGAAAAAAGATAATCAAATCCAGAGCCCCTTTATTCTATTTCTGGACTTTCCTGTGCCCACTATTGTAAGTGCAACCTCAACTACTTTTGCTAGACAGATGTTGTGCAGGTGAAACTACTGTAAAAACACTGTGATCTCGGTTCTCTTCCATTACCTATTGGCTGTTGATCTTGAACAAACCATCTCTAGAGCCTCAATATTTTCTTCCAGAAAATGGGGAAATACCAGTTAATTCACTGTGAAGTTTTAAAACTAAATAAAATATGTGAAAAATACCAGAGCCCATGATTAGGGTTGGAAATCATTTCATTATAAAAGTTTTCACGATAGTAATGATTTGTCCTAAGAGAAATAAAAAAAAAAATTAAAAGTGCCATGTCTAAGAATACAACTTCTTTATCTCAAGGAAGATCACAAAAATTAGAAAACGTTCTGTAATATTAACTCAGATGTTGGTATTTTTATTCCATTCAATTTAATTTATTATCAACGGTCACAATACCCAAGTGTGTGACCTTTAGAATTCAGTGTTAAACAGAGCGCTGGCCAGGCTGTGAGAGTGCAGTGTTAGCACGATTTAAACGTAGATCCACCAGGAACCTGACAGACACCGAAGGCAACAGCACAAGTGCAGCAGAGCCCACAGCGAACCAGGCGTCAGGGTCTTGGAAACACACTCTGACAGGTTTTCTCATCACTAATGGGGGTCATGGTTCCCTGGCCTGGTTGACAATTTATGTAGCTAAACTGCAGTTCTCTGAACTGTAAGCACTACTAGAATGTAGGTATTGTTACAGCATAGCAGGTATTGTTATAGACCTTCCACCACAGTGCAGGCAGTCAGCCTGTCAACATGAAATGCTCTTCGGGTCACCCCCAGTGTTTACCATGTTTCCTGACTTCCTACTGATCTTAGGACAAAGATGACTCACAAGCCCTTACATAGCCAGTATCTTCAAACAATTCTGTGTTTTGCAAAAAATGCTCTGGGTTCTTAAGGCCAACGTCTGAGTCACCTGAGCACTCCTGGAAGTTTTCACTCTACACACAGTATTTACCTTGCCAACTGAACAAGGGGCGTCAACAAGTGAATGAATTCCTTCTCCCATCAGAGTATTCCATTTAGGCTCCTCAGAGACCCAGTGAAGTAGGAAAAAGATTGCAGGTATGTGAGAGAAGTGTAGAAGAATCCAGACTGAGATTCTGTGACAAGTCTTCATCCTTCATCTGAGAAACTTTCCAAAGGATTCAGACATAAAGATCTGTTCAAAAGGTGAGACTCAACCTTCTGGTGGTGGTCTGAATTCAGTAAATAATCCCAATCCCGAGAAGAAGAAACAGATATTGATTTTTTAAATCATGCCTCCTTGTAATTAGGGGGGTGGGAGTGATCAAGGAGGGGTCGATGAGGAGAGAAGGAGACATATGTAATACTTTAAACCAGTGTTAAACTCAACCTTCCTAATGCCGCGACCCTTTAATATAGTTCCTCATGTTATGTTGACCCCCACTTTCACTGTTACAAATTAAATATAATTAAAGCACAGTGATTAATCCCAAAAACAATATGTAATTATATATGTGTTTTCCCATGGTATTAGGCGACCCCTGTGAAAGGGTCATTCGACCCCTAAAGGGCTCACGACCCACAGGTTGAGAACCGCTGCTTTAAACAATAAAAAAATTCAATTAAAGCAATTCAAGTTCCATTTTCGTATTAAGTTGATCTAAGAATATGAAAAAAAAATCACAATGCTGGCCCAGCAGGTGTGGCTCAGTGGTTGAGCATCAATCCATGAACCAAGAGGTCATGGTTCAATTCCTGACCAGGGCACATGCCCAGGTTTCTGGTTTTATTCCCAGGAGGGAGTGTGCAGGAGGCAGCCAACTGATGATTCTCTCTCATCAAGGATATTTCTATCTCTCTCCCTCTCCCTTCCTGTCCCTGAAATCAATGAAAACATTTTAAAAATTAAGTAATCACAATGCTGGAAAATGAAAGGAATATCAAAACACCTAAATGACTTTAGTGATCTTCTAAATCCTCTGTTGTCATTTCCAGTCTCCAAAGCACTTTCTCCACGAGATGTGAGGCTCTTTGTTGTCATTTCCACAGTCTCCACAGCACCTTCTACGGAAAGAGATGTGGACTCTTCCTTTAATGAATAATATAAAAATGCTTAGACAAAACCACCATTATTCATTTTGTTTTGAACAACAAAAAAAGAGGTATACATTTGGAATCAAAAAGTTCAATAAAATTCCAAAAAGAAACTTATTGTAGGCTTTTTCAGACTTACCCTGTGATATGATAAATGCCTAAAATGAAAACAAAATGCTTATCTAAGAATTGCATCTAAATAATAGCCTATTAACAAATCATATCTAAATAAGAATTGTGGTGAGCTAGAAGGGGACAATAAAAAAGGGGGGACATCTATAATACTTTCAAAAGGAAAGATTTTAAAAATAAATAAATAAATAATTATGACATATAGCTATATACTATCTTCTCACCAACTCAACACATGCACCATGGGAACTAAAAAAGGTAAAATAAAATTAAACAAATGAATGATAAATATTATAAGATAAAGTATGTGTGTAAATAAATTTTAAGAAAAGAGTAGACAAACATTTAAAAATCTACTAGCTAGAAGCCTTGCCACAAAAGTGACCTCAAACCGTGGCTCAACCTGTATTGACCTTATGTCCTTTATAAAACTAAAGATTACCAGAAGAGCTATTCATAACCTACAGGTTTCTTAATGATCTTATCATTCTTAGACAGTCAGAAAAATATCTTTAGAAAAACTAAACTTTCCCTTTCATCTTGCAAAACATAAACTAGGAAATGCCATTCAACTTTCACTAGCATGCCTAACAATCACTTACTTGAAATTATTTAATGGTATTTTATGGGTTTTTTAATTGTGGTTAAATATACATAATGTAAAATTTACCATTTTAACCATTTTGTGGTGTACAAATTCAGTACCATTAAATACATTCATTCATAAAGTTGTGTAACCTCAATGCTATCCATTTCCAGAACTTTTCCATTATCCCAAACAGAAACTGCCAATTCAACAACTCCCCCTTTCTCCCTCCCTCAGCTTCTATTATATTTTCTGTCCTTATGAATTTACCTATTCAAAGCAAAGTACCCCATGAAGGTGGAATTATACAGTATTTATGTTATGTTGGGTATAACATCCTCAAGGTTCATCCATGTTGTAGCACATCTCAGAATTTCCTTCATTTTAAAGGCTAAATATTTCATTGTAGGCATATACCACATATTGTAAATCCAGTCATCTCTCCATACACACTGGGGTTGTTTCCAATTTCAACTATTATGAATAATGCTGCTATGAACACTGGTGTTCGACTGAGTCCCCTCTTTCAAATCTTTTCCTTTTATTTCAACATTTTTTTTATTAAGGAATTACATATGTCCTTATCCCCCAATTGCCCCCCACCCCACTCCCATTCATGACCTCACTCCCCTGGGTCTGTGTCCATTGGTTATGCTTATATGCATGTATACAAGTCCTTTGGTTGACCTCGATCCCTTACTCCCACCCTCCCCTACCTTCCCTCTGAGGTTTGAGCATCTGATCGATGCTTCTGTCTTTTGTGTATATATAATCAAAAGGGGAATTGTTGGATCATATGGTGATTCTAGGTTTAACTCCCCCCCCTCCTAATTTATCTTGAAATTTATTGTTGAAATTATTATAGATGTCCCTTTCTATCCCCCATTATCCCCTCCACCCTGCCTAGGTTTAATATTTTGAGAAACAGCAAATGGTTTCCCACAGTGGCATTTTTTACTTTTCCACCAGTAATCACAGGGTTCCAGTTTCAACATCCTCACTTATTTTTTTCATTGTTTAATAAATCAGTCATCTCAGTAGGTATGACATGGTATCGCACTGTGGTTTTGATTTGCATTTGCCTAATGATTAAACATGCTGAGCACTGTTTCATATGCTCATTGGCCATTTACATATCTTTAGAGAAATGTCCGTTCAAGCCCTCTGTCCAGTTTTAAATTGAATTGTCTGATCTGTGGTTGTTGAATTTAGGAAAAACCGGCATGTACCTATTATTGACTCAGCTTCCTTTTATGAAATTCCATCCTCCCAGTCTCTAAAAGCAGATAGTATTTTATTTTATTTTTATTTTTTAAATCTATATTGTTGAAAGTATTACATAGGTCCTCCTTTCCCCGCATTAATCTCTTCCGGGCCACTCCCATCCCCACCCCACCCCAATAGTATTTTCATACTCTCCCTTACTCCTGATGTCTCAGGACTTGCACATTCCCTCAGCTCTGTCTCTCATCTCTGTCTTCTCTCTTCAGAGCTAATCTTTTCCCCCTGAACTATCATAGAACAGTATCCTTGACAACAGTCTCTCTACTCTCCAGCCAATCCTACACATCCTACACATTGCCACCAAAGTCATATCTTCTCAAAATACAGAACTGAAGATGTACTTTCCATTTTAACATCCTTGACAG
Source organism: Myotis nattereri (assembly GCF_964212035.1). Lineage (NCBI taxonomy): Eukaryota > Metazoa > Chordata > Mammalia > Chiroptera > Vespertilionidae > Myotis > Myotis nattereri. The sequence goes on from NC_138085.1 coordinate 10,255,392, forward strand.
GCTCCTTCTGTGTACAGTTTAAATTTCAAGTTCCCAGGTACAAACAAGGCCCTTTAGTTTGGATCCACTCAGCACCAGCAAGCATCTCTCCACACCCAAACCTTGTGTACATCCATTCTGAACTTAGAAAACATCATGTTTTTCCATAAATCGTTTGGCTGATTCGCTCTGCCTAGAATGCCCTTCTTTTACCAACTTCCAGTTCAATCAGCAACTTCTTTGAGAAATCCTTCCTTCAGAGCCAGTCCCCTGACTCTCACCACACTGTGGACACACAGGTATTATATGGCATTTCAATTTATCTGCATACAGCATTTTAGTTATCTGTTTATTTGTTCAACTAAATCTGAGTCACATACACCTGGTATTGATTCCTAACCAAAATATAAAATATCTTCCTGCATATAGTAAGAAGACTAAAGAACAATATGTTTTCCAGACCAAAAGGACTGAAATTAAAAATCTTATCGTTCTATTTATAAGCAGTCTTAAGATAACGGAGACAAAAGAGACAATTCATCTAACTGCACATCCATGGAATCTAGTAAACATGCAATCATCCTTTGGAGAATTTAAGATGGAAACATAGAAGCAAAGAATAAGTTTGAGCCCGGCCAGCATGGCTCTGTGGTTAATCATCGACCAATGAACCAGGAGGTCACAGTTTGATTCCAGGTCAGGGCATATGTTTGAGTTGCAGCCTCGATCCCCAAGAGGGAGCCAATCAATGATTCTCTCTCATCATTGATGTTTCTATCTCTCTCTCCCTCTCCCTTCCTCTCTGGAAAATAAAAATACATATTAAAAACAAACAAACCCTTGTTGGATATCATCATGCCACTTTCACAACTACACTAACCATATGGTTACGGGGGGCGGGGCGGAAATATCATCAAAATGGTCACTGGGGCCCTAGCTGGTTTGGCTCAGTGGATAGAGCATTAGCCTGTAGACTGAAGGGTCCCAGGTTCGATTCCAGTCAAGGGCACATACCCAGGTTGCGGGCTCAAACCCCAGTAGGGGCCGTGTAGGAGGCAGCCAATCAATGATTCTCTCTCATCATTGATGTTTCTATCTTTATATCTCTCTCCCTTCCTCTCTGAAATCAATAAAAATATATTTTTAAAAAAATGGTCACTGGCTTCAACACTCCTGGACAGAAATGCTTTTACACATGCCCTCAAGTTTAGGAATAATTCAGTTTATCGTTCCCAGTATATTGTTAGAAGGGTACAATGTTCATCAGGTAACAGTTAATGGGGGAACACACAAAAAAGCAATGTCCAGGTACCAAGATTGCAGTGCTTACCACTAAGGAATTTAACATTAGTCTAAAAGTCTTGAAATCTCTTGTCAATAGCCCAATAATTAATTCAACTGCTATAGATATATTCTCCCCCGCCCGAAAACTTTTTATTCTAAAAATATTCAGTAAGAAAAGTTGAAATAATACAGTGAACTCCTGTTTCATCTAAATCTAACAGTTGTTAAGACCTAGCCGGTTTGGCTCAGTGGATAGAGCATCGACCTGCGGACTGGTCCTGGGTTTGATTCCAGTCCAGGGCACATACCCAGGTTGTGGGCTCAGTCCCCAGTAGTAGGCATGCAGGAGGCAGCCAATCAATGATTCTCTTCTTACCATTGATGTTACTGATGTTTCTCTCTCTCTCTCTCTCTGTCTCTCTCTCTTTCTCTCTCTCTCTCTCTCTCTCTCTCCCTCCATCCCTCCCTCCCTCTCCCTTCCTCCCTAAAATCAATAATAAATGTTTTAAAAATAAACAAATAAATCTAACAGTGGTTACCATTATGCCATATCTGCTTATGTGCATGTGAGGGATTTGACTGTGGGATGATGACTACCTGAAAATCCCCCACATCATGACTTCATCATGCATTTCCCCAAAATAAATATTCTCTCCTATACACCACAAAACCATCATCTTGCCTAAGAAAAAATTTTTCTAACATCACCTAATATTCAGTTCATTTGCAACTTTTTCAAATTTTCCCCAAAATGTTTTTTTAAGACAATTTTCTAGAACCAGGACTCAATCAAAGTTCATTCAAAATGGTGCAAAAAATATTGCATTTGGTGATGTCCTTTAGTCTCTTTTAACCTAGAATAGGCCCCACCTTTTTCCCCCTCCATGACTCTGTTTTATTTTTTGCTTTCTACTACTGTTCTTTTTATTAATTAAATCTTTATTGTTCAGATTATTACATTTGTTCCTCTTTTTCCCCCCATAACTCCCCTCCACCCAGTTCCCACCCACCCTCCTCCCTCACTCCCCATCCACTGTCCTCATCCATAGGTGCACGATTTTTGTCCAGTCCCTTCCCACATCCCCTTCACCCCTTTGCCCCCCAAGAATAGCCAGTCCACTCCCTTTCTATGCCACTGATTCTATTATAATCACCAGTTCATTCTGTTCATCAGATTAGTCACTTGATTTTCAGATTCACTTGTTGATAGATGTGTATTTGGTGTTCAAAATTTGTATCTTTACCTTTTTCTTCTTCTTCCTCTTCTTAAAGGATACCTTTCAGCATTTCATATAATACTGGTTTGGTGGTGATGAACTAACTCCTTTAGCTTTTCCTTATCTGTGAAGCTCTTTATCTGACCTTCAATTCTGAATGATAGCTTGGCTGGATAAAGTAATCTTGGTTGTAGGTTCTTGGCATTCATCACTTTGAATATTTCTTGCCACTCCCTTCTGGCCTGCAAAGTTTCTGTTGAGAAATCAGCTGACAGTCGTATGGGCACTCCCTTGTAGGTAACTGACTGTCTTTCTCTTGCCGCTTTTAAGATTCTCTCTTTGTCGTTTGCTCTTGGCATTTTAATTATGATGTGTCTTGGTGTGGTCCTCTTTGGATTCCTTTTGTTTGGGCTTCTCTGCACTTCCTGGACTTGTAAGTCTATTTCTTTCACCAGGTAGAGGAAGTTTTCTGTCATTACTTCTTCAAATAGGTTTTCAATATCTTGCTCTCTCTCTTCTTCTGGCACCCCTATAATTCGGATGTTGGTACGCTTGAAGCTGTCCCAGAGGCTCCTTACACTATCTTCGTATTTTTGGATTCTTTTTTCATTTTGCTTTTCTGGTTGGATGTTTTTTGCTTCTTCATATTTCAAATCGTGGACTTGATTCTTGCAATCAAGACTAGAGAGTCTGCTGTTGGGAGTCTGTATAATATTCTTTATTTCAGTCAGTGTATGCTTAATTTCTAGTTGGTCCTTTATCACAACCTCGAGGGTCTCATTAGATTTCTTATAGATCTCATTAAGTTTATCGGCAGTTTCTAGAAAATTCTTGAAAAACCTTAAAAGTGTGGTTTTGAACTCTATATCCAGTAGTTTGCTTTCCTCCATTTCTGTCATTTGTGTCCTTCTTCTTTGTCTCCGCATTTTTATGCTTCCCTGTGTTGATAAAGTGGTTTTCTGTGCTGAGTGTCCACTAGGGCCCAGTGGTTCAGCCTCTCCAATTACCTGAGGAGGACACTCTTGGTGCACCCCCTTGTGGTCTTTGTGCACAGTCTTGTTGTAGTTAAGCCTTGATTGTTGTAGTTATCTCTGGGAGGAATTGACCTCCAGGCCAATTGGCTGTGAGTATCAGCTGTGTCTGCAGTGGGAGAACTTCTGTGCTGGACACACTCCTCTGGGGCACGACTTGCTTCAATGGGGCTTTGGTGCTCACTGAGTCTGTCCCATGAGTGTGTCCTTTATGGTTCCATGGAGCTGCAAACTGGATGGTTCCACTCTGACCTCTGGGTTTCCTGGCTCCTGGATCTCTAGGGAGGTGCTAATCTAGCCTTTGCCTGAGGCTATCCAGCAAAAGCCTCCATGCAGGGCTTAGGTGGGGCGGGTCCCACTGGATCAATAGGGCAAATGCTTAATTCTGTCCCTTTAATTACTAATTTTTATTTGTTTCTATTCTTTTTTTATAATCAGTTAGAAATATATGTAGTTTACATATAAATAAATATACATATAAATTTATATATAAATTTATGAAATATAAATACATATATAAGTACATTTTCATTGACTTCAGAAAGGAAGAGATAGATAGAAACATCAATGATGAGAAACTTTGATTGGCTGCCTCCTGCATGCCCCCTACTGGGGATCAAGCCAGCAACCCAAGCATGTGCAATGACAGCAAATTAGATTTTTTTCCCCTTTCCCTTACTCTCTGAGTATTTTTACTATGAACTTGATTTTTATTTATTCAACACTTTGCAACCAAATATAATCATGTGCTAATATATTCTTATACCCTTAAATTTAAGTCTATAAATTTTCTTGGCAATAACTAATTAAATTACTCAAGTGTTTAAACATTACCATGAAATTGACAAGGAACAGTGCAAAAAAATGATGATATAGAAAATAAATGAAATGTTTATTTCCCTACCATTATCTTCATTATATGTTAAAACATATATCTAGCTACTGGGATCATTATATATTGTTTTTATTATTTCTGTTAAATTTTAGGATAAAAGCTTTGTTTTTTTAAAAAAATTACTCAATAATCAATCAAATACTAAAATTCAAATCAACTCACCTGTTGAACAGGACTATCAACTGTAAAGGCCTTGTAAAGAGCCAATGCCTGGCTTTTACTTCCTTTGCTCCAGATCACCATATTTCCAGCCACATAGAGTTCCTCGTCATAATCCACTTCTCCAATTTCACTTCCGCCTCTCCTTAACTGCCAACTTTCCTTAAAAATTTACATACGTAAGACATGTTTACATGGTTTTTATTTCTTTTGCAACATTATGGAGCAAGATTTATTAATTAAAATTGAACAGCAATCCAGATACAAGTCTCCTGCTCTGTCTGTGGAGTAAGGCTCAGTCCAAGCCCAACTCTTAGGTTTGGTGCCACTGATTAACAGAAGAGGGGGTGTGGGAGTATGTATCATACTGTATCTTACAGGATTTCAAAAATGGGAATTTACCTCAAGAATTCTCTATATTAAGTATTTTATTATTACGTTACCATTTTATGCTGCCAAAAACATAAATAAACAAAAATTAGACCTTACCTATATATCCAAAAATTAAACCAACATTCTTGGGAGACGAAAGACATATGAAGCATATGGGGGGTGAAGCAGAGGGGGCAGTGAAGTGCACATGGGACACTGGGGGAGCTTACCCACCATGCAGACTTCCCTGCTTCACAACTGCATATACATTCACCTTCCTGCCCTTGTGCCAACCATCAGAATGAACAGGGCAGAGAAAGGTTTGGATTCCTAACTACAGACTTCCGCTCCTGGAAATTTTGGTATCCCAAAAGGGATACAGAAATGGAATTAAGATGAGAAAGACTGACTGTTTAACATGCATTTACTTCTCATTCCCCTATTTAAAAACTAGTACTGTATCTACTTATGTGGCATTTCTTTTCTCCTCTAGAAACATGTAAGTTTTTGGCAGCAGGGACCATTGCTAACTCGACTATCTAACCATCAAATAACATGAAATCTGGTCCCACATACTAAGTGAAGAAAAAGAGATTTAAATGGACCATAATCATAGTGACTCTCATTATAAATCCCTGAGTTATATGTCTAAACAGCCATGACACTATAATACAATTAAGGTCATTATTTTTAGCTTTCATAAAAATGACCAAATCTTAACCAATACCCTAGAAGTAGCATCATACTCATTTCTCAGTTGCATCTGGGTAGCCTTAAATTACAAGTAGATCGAATCTCTCTACATTTCAAAAGCAAACTGAGAATCTTGATAAAACCTTCTGTTTTTCGTGGATTGTAACCTCCTGCAGGGATCCCACCAAGCCAGCAGCACCATCAGAGGACCACAACTCAGAGGCTGGCTGCAGCTGCCGAAGCTGAAGGTTCAAAGCATTAGGGTGGTGTCTGCACTGATCTCGACCAAAAGGAACAAATTCCTGCAAATCCCCAGCTGCAATCATTGTTTCCCTTTCTTCAGAGAAGTTCAGCATGGCTTTCAGATATCAATATTATTTCTGTATGAATTCAAACACATTCTGGCCAGCTGCTGGAATCAAAACGAGAAGGAAATTATCAGAAGTTTACAGAAGAGCCATTAATCCTTAGATGAGCGTCATACAATCCTATCATGTTGTAGGTGTACAAGTAATCATAACATCAAAGGGAATTCCAGATCTGATTCTTTCAGGTAATTAGTTACCATTTCATAGTTACCTTACACTATCAGCACATAATTAACATTACAGCTACATGTTAGCTGCTGACAAAATCAACTGTAGGAAATCACTGGGCTGAGAGATAAGCACTTATGTCTGACAATATTGATCCTACATTTCCTACTACTACTCACTAATTTCTCCACATTTCACATTTAAGGATTTAGACAAATTTTACTTTATAGTAAATGGCTCTCAACATTTAAGGGCATTTCTGTTCAAATGCTGGAACAACATTTAAAAAGCACACCTGACAGATCACTGGCATATTGAAATGAAACAAACAAAAACAACATATCATTTCTAATTCATCAAAAGGTGAACCACTTGGTGCTTTAAGAAACTAGTAAATGTCATCATTAACTGTGAGCCTCAATCCACCTAAACATGTAATTGCAAGCACTGCCAATTTCTGGTGCAAACCTAAAGTCCAAGGCATGAACAAAATTACTGGCAACGGAACAGTCATGCTTGTTTGCAAACTGAACAGTTCTGGCTATGAAAGAACACAATCTACTACAGTTCAGCTCATTACTACAAAGAAGTGGGCGAGCTGTGGGTGGAAACAGCCCTCACCCATTACTTCCAGAACATTTCTACGAACAGTCACTGACAGCCAGTCAAATTCGGCCACTGTAGAAGGTGGATGACAGTTCTGCCTCAGACAACTCTTATATGGAAAACGGTTTTGTGGCATAGTGGTTAAGCTGCAATCCTCAAATACAGGAATCAAAACACACATTCATGTCAGCACTAGACAACCTTTAAAAACAGTGTTTGAAAGGGCTTTCACATCACAAACAGTTTAATATGACTTTGTTTCTCCTCTGAGATCTTTTTGGCACCAGCAGCTTTCTTGGCTGAAATATCTGAGCCTGTGGTTCCCATGCAGCTCCTCTAGGGTTGCAGTTATGTTTTCTGTGAATTAAGTGTTATTCCTGAGAGAACGGTTATGTCACATTCATGACACTTTTTCCTCCTTCTGATAAGTCAGTTTTGAGAACAGTTTAACTTGGGCCATGACTGAGATAGTGCCTGTGGGAGCCTAATCAGAGTACACCAAATGTTCAAGGCCAATCTGAGCAGGAGAATCCTAAATAGGATGTTCAAGGCCAATCTAAGCAAGGACACAGAGATTGTACTGTACACACTGGGCAGGAGTACCTTACTATAACCCAAATACTGATGTCACTGTTGGGCAGGAAGCCTTTGTGTCTAAGTTACTATAAACATGTTACTAACCAGCCGGAGGGTGGCTGCTTGGTATGGCTCCTGTTTGCTACTGTATTAGCAAGGGCTGTTTGGCGCAGCCACTGTGTGAAGCTACTTTGAAGAACTGTTTTGTCTGATGGTTCCTTGTTAGCAATGGCTACATGGCCTGCAAAAGAGACTCCCCTGCCCTAACCGGTTTGGCTCAGTGGATAGAGAACAGCCTGCGGACTGAAGGGTCCCAGTCCAGGGCATGTACCTTGGTTGCTGCACATCCCCAGTAGGGAGTGTGCAGGAGGCAGCTGATCTATGTTTCTCTCTCATGATGTTTCTAACTATCCCTCTCCCTTCCTCTACGTAAAAAAAATGAAAATATTTTTTTAAAAAGACTCTCCTATATGCCTCTGTCTCTCATGTCCTCTTTGTCTACTGCCCGGCGTTCACGTGGGTACAGCCCCTGGCAGAGGACTGTGCACCCCACAGTGCCTTATAAAACTTACACCAAACACCCACAAAATCCAGCCGGCCTTCCTATGTTCTAGTCAACGGGTTAGCCAACACATTAACTCTGAGAGGAAGCCACAGAATCGGTAATTAAAGGATCGCCTGCACAGAACAATGGCCACTTTGTGCTGATTAGTATATTTAGATCTTTGCAGCCCCAACTGTGTGTGCGCTTCCCGGGGTCCTATAACATCACTGCACTGAACTGATGTGCTCCCAGGGAGACTGCGGCCTCGCTTCCTGGGAACACGAACCTGCCAAGAGCACGCGAGGCGGCTGGGGGGTGGGGGGGAACCCGAAGGCACAGGAGGCACCGGAGCCGGGTCTGGGCGGAAGGGCCGCGTCCGGGGCCTCAGGGTAGGCAAGACCCGCAGGCTGAGCCAGGGCTCAGCAGCGCCAGCCACAGGGCGGCCCTCTCGGAGCTGTGGCCACAGGGACACCATGCTCAGCTGGGAAGGAGGCCTGGGAGGCGCGGGGAGGGGCAGCGCGGAACCTAGGCCACGCCGCCCTGGGCTGTCGGGTGCGGGGTCAAGGACACGCGGTGACCAGCAGCGCCGCTGGCCTGGCCTCGCCTGAGTCACTCGGGACGCGCGAGGCGCGGGAGCCTGGCTGCGCCCCCGGGGCCACAGCAGAGTTGGTCACGGGGACTCCACCGCCACTGAGCGTTTCCTCCCCCTCCGTCCCCCGCTCCCGAGAACCAGCGAGCAGCAGCCAAGGACTGTGGGCTTCAGCTCCTGCTCTAAAACCAAAGGACAGACTCCGCTGAATTTCCCGTCCTGCTTAGCGCGGGGCCCGGGGGCGGGGCCTTGAAGCACCAGGTCTCAAGGGAGGCACCTCAGCCCGAGGTCCAGCTCTGCTCGCCTCCGGGGAGGATGCTGGGTCTGCCCGCCAGTACCGCCTGGTCCCAGGTGCAGCTTGGAGCCTGGAAGCAGGACCCGGTCAGCTGGAGTCTGAGCTGTGACCCGACCATCCCGGCCTCTCCATCTGCGCAGGGTCCTGTCACTAGGAGCCTGAGCTGCCTCCACCTGGAGCTGCCGCACTTCCAGGCAGGTTCTGCTCGCTCCCCCGTGGGACTGGGGCGGTGAGGGGCGCGCTGATTTCCCCTCTGCTGGTGCTCCTTCACCCTGTAGGGCCAGACCCTGTGAAAAGTGCAGGAAAGACACAGAGGTCCTCACAGAAACATGGCGTGCCATTTCTGAGCTTCACAGACACACCGCCAGGTGACCCCTAGACCTGGATGAAGCACCACAGCTTTACCTGCCCTCCCTCTCCGTGGACTTAGCTGTGCAATCTCACACTGATGGGAACTAGAAAACTTTCCTGAGCTCTGCTCTCCCACGGCATAGGATGTCTAGGTTAAAAATGTCAATGGAGCCCTAGCCGGCTTGGCTCAGTGGATACAGAGTCAGCCTGCTGACTGAGGGGTCCCAGGTTCCATCCAGGCCAAGGGCACATGCCTGGGTTGCAGGCTCCATCCCCAGTAGGGGGTGTGCAGGAGGCAGCTGATCAGTGATTCTCTCTCATCATTGATGTTTCTATCTCTCTCTCCTCCCTTCCTCTCTGAAATCAATAAAGAAATATATATTTTTAAAAAATATCAATGGAGCTCTGACCCCGTTGTTCAATTGGTTGAGTGTCCTCTTGTAACCAAAAAAGGTTGGGAGTTTGATTTCCAATCAGGGCCCATACCTAGGTTGCAGTTTGATCCCGGGTGAGGGGCATGCAGGAAGCAATTGATTGAAGTTTCTCTCTCACATAGATGTCTCTCTCTCTCTTTCTAAATAAATAAATAAATAAATAAATAAATATATCCTCAGGTGAAAACTATATATATATAGTTTCCTCTCTCTCTCTCTCTCTCTCTCTCTCTCTCTCTCTCTCTATATATATATATATATATATATATATATATATATGTATATTCATTCCATAGACAACTTATGGCCTAAGAAATCAAGTTCAAATTCTTTATCCAGAAATATAAAATTGGCTGAAACCTATGTCTGCACTAACATCATCTCCTGAGTGTCCCCAAACACACCTTGCACTTTGTGGTCTTGGGATCTGGGTACATCCTCATTTCTTTATTTGGAATGCCAGCCCTCAGGGTTTAGCTCAAATGCCTCTTCTCAGAAGACTTCAATACAAGAAGGTGTTTGCTGAGAGGACTGAATACTTGTCCCACCCCCCCCCCAAAAAAATTCCCATGTGGAAACCATATGCTGTATGTGATGGTGTTTGGATGTTGTGCTTAGGTCATGAGAGTGGAGCATTCCTGACTGGCATTAGTGCCCCTTCCACAAAGTGAGGACCCAGTGAAGGGAAGGTTGGCAATGAGCGAGAAAGCAGGCCCTCAGCAGACACTGAAACTACCAGCACCATGATCTTGGGGATTTTCATTGAGAAAACACGATGCTATGTCCCTGACAATGATCAGAGAGACCAGGGCAAAGCCAGCGGGGCAGGCAGCACGTTCCGGGACCAGACCAGGGATGGTGGGTCCCTCGACCTGCCTCCTAAGTGCCTAAGTGCGCAGATGCTGAGCAGCAGGTGAAATAAGTGGGGAAATGCTGTGTGCCATGCCCTAGCCATCTGTTATCGTGTGCTCCTGGGATGAAGATGTTTTTATCGTGAGTGTGTGAGCAAACCTTATTCGTTTACTAAAACTAGGGTCTTTTGTGAGTTAAGAGTCGATTTAATTCACACTCATCTGTTCAACAAATGTTCACTGAGGAAGGCCGTGTGGCTCGGTGCTCAGGTGTCAGCGACCTGGACTTCTGGCTCAGCAGTGGACAGCAATGTGACCTGAGTCTTCCAAGCCTCAGTTTCCCCTTATAGAACACAGGGCTGAGCAGAGCTCCTGCCTCTTTTCCTTTTGTGCAGATCAGAGATAGGGGAGGGCGGGGGAGCCCCAAGGGATGAGTGAGGAGCAGGGAGAGGGTGCGTGTGGGGCCCACAGGGGAGCAGGGCAGAGGCCGTTGCAAGGACTTGGGCATTGATCCTGGAGGCACCTGGAGCGTTCTGAGTGGGAAAATGGACTGGGAAGGGTTCGTGCTAACGGTCACCCTGGCTACAACGTAGAAGACGGAGGTGGTCAAGCAGAAAGACCCCCTTCAGGGGTCAGAGACGGTGGTGGGAGGATTAGCTCTGTGGTAGTGGACGTGGGTGTGGGAGAGGGTGTGGGAGTTGGAATTGACCAGGCGGAGAATGGGTGGGAGGGAAGGCGGGGTCAGCGCATGTTCTCAGCTGGGCCTTTAGTGGACAGCACTACATGCAGGAGACACAGGCTCAAAAGGGAGGACAGGACCATCCTGAAACCTGAAATGCTCACTGGGAGGTGCTGTGGTCTGAGCCCTCTGAGGACGCACAGCCCTTAACATACGCAGTGGACACTGTGAATCGGTGGGTGTGATGCTGTGTGAATGCTCTCACTGAAAAGTGAATACTCGGAGAAATCTCAGACAGGGCCGTCTGGGAGGTCTCTGAATTGTGCTTGCGACTTTTCTCTCAGTGTGACATTCTTTCCAGTTGAAAAGTTAAAGAGTGTACAGGCCAGGAGTGGGGAAGGAATGGCCAATGTCGGGGAGAGGAGGGGTGGCTCAGAGCCCAGGGCCAGGAGGGAGGAGTGCAGGGAGGGGGGAGAACCAGTGGGAGGAGGGGGGTGGAAGGGAGCCGGAGAGGGAAGGGGAGCTCTGTGGGTAGTGGTCCAGGCCCCGGTGGAGGTCTGGCGGGAGTCCGGTGCCCGGTCATGTTAAAAGGCTGCAGAGGCTGGAGTTGGGATGGTCTGCCTACGACCATCGGGTTTATCAGCAGTGGTGGCCACGTGCAGAGTTGGTTTGTTTCTTCCCAAGCTGAAGTGATGACCATTTGAAATGGATGGCTCTCTCTTTCTTTTCTTTATGTTTTTAAGGTTCGCTGTGTGCTGGAAACGATGTTGGTTCTGAAGAACAGTGGCATGCAGAAGATTCCGGGCTGTGAGCCTGAGCCTGTGGAGAAACGGAGGAAATTGCTAAGAGGGGAAGTGAGTGCCCTGTGGACGTGGACCCACCGTGGAAGGCTGGGAGGTAGTTGGAGCCGCGAGTCGGGTGCCTGGCCTGGTCAGCAAGAGTTGCAAGGGAGCGAATGGCAGCTGTGTTTCTGCGGTGAGACCCTGTGAGGGGCCCGTGTGCAGTGAGTCCCTGTGAGATCAGCATCCACCACACTTAGCCGGTGGTGCTGGACTCGGCTGTGCAGAAGAATCACCATAGACCTTCTGACCACTTTGGAAGAGGGCCCACCAGGACCGGAGGCGTTAGCCCAGCAGGAGAGGGGCTTGCCTATGTAACCTCCCCAGGTATGTTTACGTGGGGCCACAGCAGAGACCCACCACCCTCTCCAGTCAGGGCGTCCTCTACCCTTACTTCTGTATTCATTTTTTTGAGGAGAATTCTTATTTTATATATACTTTTATTGACTTCACAGAAAACTGGAGACGGAGCGCGAAAGAGAAACGCCAATGATGAGAACCATTGATTGTCTCTCTCCTGGACACCCAGGATTGGGGATGGAGGCCACAACTGGGACATGTGCCCCAACCTGGAAGCCAACCATAACTGCCTGGTTCTGGTTCATAGGTTGACACTCAACCACTGAACCAGGCCGACAAGCCTCGGGTGCTGGTAAACCTGCTTGTATAAAGAAAAGAATGGTATTGCTGGTTTAGTTAGCTTCAAGGTATTCTTTGAAATTATTGGAGAAGTTGCTAAGAATTGATAACTGAAAATTTGAGAATGACTTTCTACGACCTAATGGAACCCACTTTTTCTTTAAATCCTATGGCAAAGATGTGCTTATTGATTTGAGAGAGAGAATCATTGATGTGAGAGAAAAGCATCAATTGGTTGCCTCTCATACACACTCCCACTGGAGACTGAACGCCCAACCTAGGTATGTGCCCTGACCGGGAATTGAACCCACAGCCTTTCCGTGTAGAGAATGATGCTCCAGCAAACTGATCCACACTGGCCAGGTCGTGGACCAATTTTTAGGAAAGAAAACTTTCTGTGACTCCTAACCTTTGTGCATATCCGTGGTCCAAAATACAGCTCAGTCCATGGGAGTTCATGGGACACCTTGATGACTTTGAGTTGAGTGAATGAGATGCAATGTGTGCAATGTGCTCATCACTGTGCCAGGCTTGTGCTCACTCTTTTGTGGTTTCAGTCGGCCTCATCCTGTTTTCTGTGTCATTCTTATGTATTTTCCTTAAAAATAGCACTAGGTTCATAACTTTTGCATCATTTCTCTAAAATGTTGGCCCTGGAAATGGGGAGCAGAGTTTGAAATTTTATCATCCAGTTTATATCTCATTGGCATAAGCTCATCAATTCAACTGTTCTTGAAATCTTGATTTGCATGATGATAAATAATTTTCATTATCTCAAGATTCCTAAAAGTATATGTTATTCGCTGTGTTCTCACTTCAGGTCACTGCATCTATAAATTTGTTTCCAGGTTAGATCACATTTCGTTGGACATGAATTGAAATCTTATCATGCTGCCCACAAATGAAGGCGGTTAGATTTATGGAATAGCTTCTGTACGAGGAATTGATTGAGGTAGTTATGAAAAAGTAACCACTTTAGGTGGGATTTTTTTCAGTTTTGTTCTTTTGTTCGGGGCAGGAATAGACTGCTGGAGACTCGCTATGATTACAAGGAATATTAATGGTGCTCTGTTAACCATGATTGTTCTGTTCTAATGAGGGAAAGCATGTTCTGATCTGGTGGAGAGTTGTCCGTCCTGGGACATGGGAGCTAACAAGGGAATGCAGGACACCCTCCTTTCTGAGAAAGGCCTAGATCAGCAACCTCGTTGCCTGTAATCTGGTCCCGGAGCCACCCGGCCTCTGCCAACACCCAGCCCGAGTTGCCTGTAACCTGTAACCACTATACCTTCCTACTTTCCCAGGCCTGAAATGTCTGCTTTCCCGTGGGATCTTTGTCCTTCTACCCAACATAAGCAGCTGGCTTACTGGGGTTGGGGGACAGGGGGTAGAGCAGACGTTTGTGGGTGACCTGCTGCTCTCTCCTTCTGCTGCATTCATGGAATAAATGATCTCAACCCTGTCTCTGCTTCATTGGCTCAAGGAGTGTCCAGCAGCCCGGACCCATTGCTTGTCCAGATTCACTTTCAGTAATTTTATAACAGTCATTGGAGCTGGATAATGAATCGAAATGCTAATCAGTACTCTCCCCCCACCCCCAATCTAAGTCCAAAGATTTCATCTACTTTAAACAATTTAAATTTGTCTTAAATTAAGAATGAGTTTTTTAATTCACCCAAGTAAACCATTACTAGTTTAGAAATAATTGATTGGCAGCCCAAATGTATAAATTCTGTTCTGAGGGTGCCTGTATATTTGTTCTCTAAATGTCTTTCTTGCATGTGCTAATTTAGTACTCCTTGCACAGAAAGCTATGTACAAAGTCCTTTTGTTAAAATATTTTCCAGTCCGGCCGGCATGGCTCAGTGATTGAGTGTATCACTACGACCAGGAGGTCACCATTAGATACCCAGTCAGGGCATATGCCCTGGTTGGGGGCTTGATCCCCATTATGGGGCGTGCAGGAGGCAATTGATCAATGCTTCTCTCTCATCATTGATGTTTCTCTCTCGCTATCTCTCCTTTCCCCTCGGAACTCAATAAAGATATATTTTTTAAAAGTATATAAAGTATAGCCCTAGTCAGTTTGGCTCACTGGATAGAGGGCTGACCTAGGGATTGAAGGGACCCAGGTTTGATTCTGGTCAAGAGCATGTACCTTGGTTGTGGGCACATCCCCAGTGGGGAGTGTGCAGGAGGCAGCTGATCGATGCTTCTCTCTCATCAATGATTCTAACTCTCTATCCCTCTCCCTTCCTCTCTGTAAAAAATCAATAAAATATGTATTTTTAAAAATATATATGTATATAAAATATTTCTCAAATATATAGCTTTACTTTGTTCATTTTTCTTATAAACTACACATTAGTGAGTGGTCTGTCAAATTGTTTTTTAGGCAATTGACTGGTGGACTTGAGGGGTCTTATGTATGAACTATTGACAGTCGATGGTGAGAATTTCCGAGCTGGGCTCTGTAGGTAAGACTTCACAAAATAAAATGATTGTGTAGTTCCCTGAAAGGAACGAATCAAATTTCTGTAATGTGGCTAATGGGAAAAAATAATTTTTTGAAACATAGACAGACATATCAGAATGAAGTGGTTAATTTCCATTTATAATGGTATAGGATCTCTAAACATAACCTTTATGTTTCTTTATATATTATGTGCCAGATAGATCTTAATCTTCATGGGGAGAGTGTCCTAATTTTTGCGTATTCCTAAAGCAGTTGGCATGGGGCATGAGCCTCTGGCAGAGCCGTTTAGAATGCTGGGCCTAGAGCAGTTTGGTTGGGGGGCCATGGAGACAGTGGAATGTTAGGTGCGGAGTTGGAGGGTGTGGAGTCGGTGGGTGCGGAGTTGGTGGTGCGGAGTTGGTGGTGCGGAGTTGGTGTGAATTGTCAGTGTGTGAAGAGTCGGTGTGAAGTGTTGGAGTAAGAAGAGTCAGTGGTCGTAGAGTTGGTGAGTGCTGAGCTTCTTCCTGTGTGAGAAGGGACTGTCCCTGCCTCCCCCTCAGGGTTCTTGTGAGGAGTGACTGTGCAAGGACAGAGGGCACCTGGCGCAGGGCCGGGGATGGGCAGAGAGACGGTGTCCAGGTGACTCCCGAGTCTGTGAGCAAACCCTTCCCGCTGCCAGGCTTTGACCAGAACCGTGTCCACTGGCGGCAGGTCCACGGCTTCCCTTCTACCAAGAACCTTGGGTTCTGGCCGGTGCAGGAAAGGGAACACGAGATGGAAAAGCAGGAGCTACCGCCCACTCCCAGTTGTTAGAACTATGTTTGGCGCCAGCCTGGGGAAACTGCCACCGAGAGCAAGGGACACGTTGGGTGCATGCGTGTTCCCCAACTGTGAAGGCGCTCGGGGGAGACTCAGCCCAGTGGTTCTGGGAGGGCTCCTGGGCGGGAGCAGAGATGAGGGGAAAGAGCTGACCGGCTCCCCGTGTGAGCTGGGCCCTGGGACCGGAATAGGCCCCGTGGACTCCTCCCCTGAGGGGGCCTGCGAGGGACCAGCCATGGCGTCCCACACCCAGCATGTGCCTGACACCCAAGGGCCCATAGTACCATTTGCTGTGCCTTAGCCCTCATTTCCGGGAAACTGCCCAGGGCTGTTGGTTTTCCAAGAGGTTGTGTGTGACCTGTTCACATAGGAACTGGGTGTTGAACAAAAACTCACCGGAACAGCCATTTATTTCCAGCTCCCAGATCAGCGGAGTGACCGTGGAATTGAGAGGCCGAGGCTCAGCCCTCACACCTGGGATAGATCTTAGCCCCACCCCTTCCTAGTTTGGGAAACGGGCTCAGGGAAGTCCCGCACCTGTCAGCAGGTGCGCTCGTCCAACCAGACGAGGCTGTGCATGTCAGACACTCTCACATCCTGTGTACAACAGATGGGGGCAGCTTTAGGTTTATGTGGTGCCCTGCTCTGATTTTCTGCTACTGGGTGGGGGCTGCTGCCGACACATTGACCTGCTACCAGCGAAGAGTCATATGCTAAGCTCAGTGGCTTAAGTGGGCAGCAGTGAAGGCCCTCAAAAGAGACAGGGCCTGCCTGGCCGGGCCAATGCGCAGGTTGTGGGCTCCATGCCCAGGGGTGGCTTGTGGGAAGCAGGCGATCAATGATTCTCTCTCATCATTGATGTGTCTATCTCTCCCTCTCCTTTCCTCTCTGAGATCAATAAAAGTATATTTAAAAGAAATATATATATATACTAGCGGCCCAGTGCACGAATTCATGCACAATTGGGGTCCCTTGGCCTGGCCTACGGGAATTCGGCTGAAACTGGCTCTCTGATAGCCCCTGAGGAGACCCAGATTGCGAGAGGGCATAGGCGAGGCAGTGGGACTCCACTGTTGTATGATGAGGGCGGGGAGGGACACAGGAGGTTGGCTAGTGGGGAGGGACCCTGGGAGGGCCCCAGGGCATGTCTGGCCTGTCTAGTTCAGCCCCAATCAGCCAGACCCCAGCAGCAAGCCAACCTGCCAGTTGCAGCGTCTGCCCTCCAGTGGTCAGTGCACGTCATAGCAAGCTGTTGAGTGGCCTTAGCATATCATTCGTGTATTATGCTTTCATTGGTTGAATGGATGACCGGACACTTAGCATATTAGGCTTTTATTCTATAGGTTGTTAAAAAAAAACAAAACAAACAAACGGATAGGGCCTGACTGCTGTGTTGCTTTCTGTAAGGATGGATGTAGGTGGGTGACTGGCAATAAGGGTTTCTGCTGGCAACTAGGATGTGGGCCGAGCTGTGATTTGGGAGTCCCTACGGCCTTTCCAAGACATGGTAAACCAGCTAAGGGGCCTGAGAGCCGCCCGTCCTCCTGTCACCTGCTTTACAGCCCTGTGCTGTGTGTCACTTTGCTCAGACACCACAGAGGCCTCATGGGTCTTCATCACCTACCAAGGGGTCAGCATGTCTTTTAGTGGCTGTAGGTCTCCCAGCAGGACCCTGTGCTGGAGTCCCTTCTGTGCAGCTGTGCTCTAGGAAGTGAGCAGGAGCATGGAGGCCCTTCATCCTGGGGAATGAGGGTAGCTGCACTGGGGCGGGGCAGGCCAGCGGGTTCCATGGTGCGCATCCTCACCCCACCCCTCTTCCTGCACTAGGATTGTGGCCACATCCCCCAGCAGTTCCTTGAGGAGCTGCTGGGGGACATCATGGCCCTCGAGGCTGAACAGGTCCAGAGGAGGAACCAGCCCGCCCACCTGAGCTGGGAGCTGGAGCTGCTGAAAGAAGGTAGGCAGCAGCCCCTGGCGCTGGGGAGCCAGCCTGGCTGTGGCTTCTCCCTCACCCAGGGAGCTGAGCCCTTGGCTCTGAATCTCCTGGGTCAGCCCACCCTCAGCCCAAGTCAGTAGGGTGTGATTCAGGGGCCATTTGGGACCGTTTCATTGCCATTCTCCCCAAGGGGAACATGAGGGACCTGGCAGCCTCAAAGTCAGGACATGAACTACAAGTAAGTAGATTCAGATTTCTCAGCGCCCGTGTGGACAGTCCCGGGAGCTTCCAGATGACAGCACGCTGACCCCAGAGGCTGTCTTAGATCTGTCCGTGGGGGATTGAAAGCTCTGGATGGCAGGAGCTTCCCCAGTGCTCACTCACCTGCATTATAACAGAGGCCTGGGCTGATTTCCTCCGTTCATGTCCTCCTCGGGCAGATGGGTGCAGTCTGCTCTCTGTCTCCCTGGGCAGGGGCTGCTCAGTGACCTCTCCTCCCGAAGGACCTCACCCACGGGTGGCAAGTCCTCGACACACGCGCCCCAGATCCGCTACCCCCCGCAGGCATACTGGTCAATGACCGTGCCTCCCACTCCCCAGTTGAGCCACCCAGACCCCCCCACTCTGATGGCTGGCCCGGACCATGCCATGTCTTTGCCGTCTCTGTGAGTCTCTGAAATCCTTGACTAGACAGACATTCAGGTTAGAACTCGGTAAAAAGTGGTTCCAGCAGTTCCACCGTCTGGAACTTCTGCTTTGGCCTCTCCATGGTCACCTGCCTTCTTCTTAAGCTCTGGATGGCTCCCCTACCGGCCCCCAGCTGAGCCAGCACAGGGGCCACAACCAACAGCGGCAGCACCTTGTGTACGACACCCAGCTGACCATCCCCGGCCCTCACACCTTGGCCTCGGGGTGGGGGGGTGGCCGTCTGGGGGGATGGTCCTCTCGGGGCCAGAGTCAGAGAGGGGAAGTGGAGGCCCTGAAAGCTGGGCTCTGACTCCACTTTGCTCTTCAGCCTGCACGCGGATCACTGATTTGGAGGAGAATACCCATGCCCTCCGGGGCACAGTAAAGACGCTGCAGGAGGAGAACCAGCAGCTCCGGAAAGAGGTAACGGTGGGCGGTGTCCGGAATAGACAGGCAAGCCGGTGGCCAGGTGTCCCGTGGGGTGACAGGTTTGGGGTTTGCTCTCAAGCCAAGTTCACTCTGTGACCTGACTGTGGCACGGGCTGGGTCTTTGGCTCTGCAGCTGGAAGAGTTGGGGACCCAACTCACCCAGGACAAGGCCAACAGCCAAAAGGAAGAGCTGGAGGGAGAACTCCAGTCTAACATCGCCAACACCGTGAGGCCCTCCAGGGCCACGCAGGTAGGCCCTCCAGAGCGCATGTCCCCCTGGCGCCCCCGCCTGCCCGAGGGAGCCTCCGGGATCACAGCCGTGTCCTGGTCATTGATCAGTGATTCCTGGGTGACCAGTTCCCTCGCTCAGCTGCAGCTCAGACCAGCAATTCTCAGCCGCTGCCGGCCGCGGGGGCAGGTGTTGCCTCCCAGGGACACTGGCCATCTTGGTGCTGGTTGACAGGACTGAGGGGAGGAGGAGGGCGGTGCTGCTGGCTGTGCCCATTCGATGGTTGTTCCGTAAATATCAGGGTCAGTTGGCTGCTAGTGTTGTTCAGATATTCTGTATCCTGACTGCTGTTCTATGCACTTTTTCTTTTTCTTTTATTTTTAAAATATTTTTATTGATTAAGTTATTATTTTTGTGTGTGATTAATCACTATGCTTTTATTATGTTCAATTTGTAACAATGAAATTGGGGGTCACCGCAACATGAGACACTGTATTAAAGGGTCGCAGCATTAGGAAGGTTGAGAACCACTGGTTTAAGGTTTATTTCGACCTCAATTGTTGGCCCCTACCTAGCCTGGCCCTGTTCCGGGCTTGGGCAGGAGGCAACCAACTGATGTGTTTCTCTCACATCGATTCTTTCTTTCTTTCCCTCTCTGCCCCACTCTCTCTAAACATCAAATATCCTCTCGGGTGGTAAACGTGGTAGGGGGTGAATGTTCTTGAGCATCTCCAGGAAGGCCTGCAGGGATGCGGCCGCCACATTCTGGAAGGTGTTCTGGACTCTGCCAAACAGGATGAAGGATTTCTCCTCCAGATCGATGAACCCCAAGTGGTTCTCATCGAACAGGATGACGACTCCAGGGTAGTGCCAGTGTGAGGGACATACGGGAACAGTTTCCATGCCATAGAAACACATCCTGCAGGTCCGGGGGTAGTTCTGGTCCCTTGGGCTCACGCCCACAGGCAGAACAAACGGGACAGGCTGTTCCTCTGCAGCTGCAGCCCCGGACTCCCTGACGCTGGGCTGGGCAGGGCTCTGCCAGCCATGTCCCTCGCTTTCCTTGGTCCCATCTTCTTGTTGCTGCTGCTGCTCCCGGAGCACCTGCTCCTCCATCTCCCGGACCACGCGGGAGAGCCCGTGGAAGTCGCGGAAGATCTCGCCACCTCGCAGCTGGATGCTGCGCGTGAGGTGGATCTCTAATATGTGGAATGCGATTCCCGTGCTGTGCGTGAGCCTGGCACACTTCCCGTGGAAGCTGAGCATGAAAATCATGAGGCCCAAGGGATCCGATCGCATTTGCCTTGGAAGAGGCCTGGCCTGATGAGGTCCTCCGGGTGGCTGGGCGGGAGGTAGAGGCGGCGGTAGGTCCATCAGTGATGCCGCACTGTGACATTCCATATCAGCGCCCGCCGTCCCGAATTCCTCCCTAAGCCGCGTGGGTGAATCCCTTCGGTGGTCTCTCTTCTGGCACTGGCTGGTGAGCCTGTCCTTCCGAATCTGCAGGTGGCGGCTGTGGGGCCTGCGGTGGCGGCCTTCCATGCACTCCACCGTGGCTGATTTCCGCTCCGTCAGGCGGATTCTGAACGCGGGCTTGAATTGCATTGGGCCGTCCACATGGGTGTTAAGACCAGGCCTGTAGGTCCAACCAGTAATGCCTAAGCCATCCACCGCTACATACAGCAGTGTTTTATAGAGCTCAATATCTCGCTCCCACAAACCCAAAATGTGTCTGTCTGGGTGGAACAACTTCGCATAGACTTCTCGGTAAGACGTGCCTACTGCCTCCAGATTCTGCAAGGTTTCACAAACGCCAACCTCCTCCCGGCAGCGCCGTCTCCAGATGTTGTTGATGTGCAGGGTGCGGCGGAATTTGGTGCAGACCTGGGCCAGGCTGGCCAGGTTGGTGACGGGGAGCGAGGCACAGATAACCACCAGCATCTCCACCCGCAGGTCCTGCAGCGAGCAGTGCGGGGGCAGCCTGGGGATCGCGATTCTTCCACTCCCCACCCAGCACCCCGCTGCAGCGTCCGCCTCGAGGTGCTTTTCTGCTGGGGCCCGCTTGCCCTCGGCCGCTGCCTTCTCAGCCGGGCCCTGGCTCTTCTGAGGACACCGCTTGCCCTCGGCCTTTGCCATCTCAGCCAGGCCCTGGCGCTCCTGAGGACACCCACATCCCCGCGAAGAGTCCAAGCCTCAGAGGCAAGCGCACTCCTCCATGCCTCCTTGCTTACCAGCCACCACAGTCGATTAAGTTATTACATATGTGTCCATATCCCCACATTGCCCCCTCTTGGTGGGGGGAGGGAACTCATGCTCTCAGCCCCATGTTGTCCGTGTCCATTGGTTAGGCCTATATGCTGGCATAGAAGTCCTTTGGTTGATCTCTATGTCCTTTTAAAAAAATAGGCTTTTACATGTGGTCACAGAGGGCAGCCAAGGAGCTGATCCAGAGAGCGGGCATCCTGTGCCCCTAAAGGTCCCGAGTGTGGAGAGGGCGCAGGGCTCCCGTAGCACCATGTGGGCCCGGCCAGCGCAGTTCCTTCAGTGCTGGGAGAGCCCCATTCAGCACGGCTGGTGCTGCCTGCCCCGAGGGTCCCTGCTCTTTTGGGGTCTGCACTTGCCCTGCTCTTGGCCCCTCAGTGCGTGTGGGGGTGCAGGGATACGGGGTCTGTTGCTCCCCGGGGCCGGCACCCAGTGAGGCATCCTCAACTTTTCCCTCTGGGCAGGAGGATCCTTACAGTCTGGGCCCCCAGAACCAACAGGGGGCTGAGGAGAGGGAGCTGGAGGAGCCGGGGCAGCAGGAGAAGCAGGGGCCCGAAGCCCAGGAGGCCCTGAAGCAGGAGCAGGAGGCCAAGGCCCTGGCCGCCGCCAGAGAGAACCACGGAGAGGAGGAGAGGCTGCGGCAGGAGAACGACAGGTACCCGCCCGCCCCTGCAGCAGCATCTCCGCCTTCAGTCACACCAGCTCCCTCAGCTCCCGCTGCGCTCAGCTCAGGGGAGTCCCCTGGAAATGGTGCCCTTTCACCTGCCCTGTCACGGTCACAGCTGATGGTCAGGAGGGAAGGGCCTCCAGCTGGTGGCTGGGATGGAGCATCGTCCAGGTGTGGGTGACCGCCCCTCCCACATGGATGATGGGGATGACTGTGTCGGGCACTGGCATCTTCATCCTCTCTCACCAGCCATTCCAGAAGGACATATGCTTGCTCCCCGTCATTCCCGCGTTCCCTGTTGGCAAACTCACCTCCTCGCTGAGATGCACTTGTCACCCCCCTTTGGTCCCCATGGCCTGTCAGGGGCCTGTCCATAGGGCGAGATCCTGGAATCGCCTGATGTGCACATTTGCAGCTGCGGTTGAACAAGGCCTCTGACTCCTGCCTGTTTCAGATCTCACACTCCACACGAGCGTCCCTTCTGTGGTCCATGGAGTGCCATGGAGTCCTCTTCTCTTGCTTTTTGGTGGCGATTTCGCTGTTTGAAACGGCCCCCAGATGGAGTGCTGCAGTGCTGTCTAGTGTCCCAAGTGCACGCTGCGCTGGGCCTCAGGGAAAATATCCGAGTGGCACATGAGGGTCGTTCCGGCCCGAGGTCTGGTGCTGTTGGCTGTCCCAGTGAGCATATGGCACAAAGCGTCCTTATGTCTTGATTGGTTGAGAGAAATGTGGCCAGAGTCTCACAGGAACTGGTGGGGACAGTTGTAGTCTACACTGCTCAGTGCTCGCGGGGGCTCCATAGGACATTATACCGCGAATCCTGAGAATTGACTGCGTTTTTATCCTTCTTTTCAAACAGATGAGGAAAGAGGCTCAGAGAGATTCAATAACTTGTTCGGGCCAGTCCTGAGTGTAGTGGCCCAGTCAGGACTCAAATCCAGGTCTTGTCTCAGCCCAGTGGCCTGACCACGTGAAGCCTTCCTTCGCACAGCCTTGTTTTAATATGTTTGGGGCTACAAAGTCAGGTGCCTGCGGGGCCAGGCAGGTCCAGCAGGTGGGGAGGGAGTGTCAGCGGCAGGGCAGGCCCTCGTGGAGAATACACACCCTCTGAAGGCGGTCAGCTGCGGGGCGGACCCGGGCTGCCAGGCCATCCTTTTGTTTCTATTTTTTATTCTTCTTATTATTTAATCCTCATCCCAGGATACTTTTTCCATTGACCTTCTGAGAGAGAGGTAGGGAGGGAGGGAGGGAGGGAGGAACAGAGGGAGGGAGGGGGAGAGAGAAACAGCGATGGGAGAGACACATCTATTGGATGCCTACAGCACACACCCCTCTATGCCAGGGAGCAATCCCACAGCCCAGGGACATGCCACTGGGAATCCAACCCGTGACCATTCCAGACACAGGCTGATGCTATCACTGCTGAGCTGCCCCTGCCAGGGCCTTTGCTTGATGCGTTCTCCCCACCCTCCCAGAATCTCGGTCGCTGAATGTTGATGTGAAACGGAACATTTTTAGAAATATTGAATAACTAATTACTTTAAATTAAATCACGGAGACTGTGTGGGCCTCACAGGGCCCATCTGTGTTCACATGGAGTCCATGAGCCTCTGGTCATTGAGATTTCAGGTAGAAACCTTACTCCTGGAAAGCCAGTCGGGTAATTATGCCGATGATAATGATGATGATGATGTCAGTGGCTTTACATAATGCTCCAGAATCTCTTATTTGTGTCAGGAGTTGGGATCAGAATGGGACTTGGAATTGGGGAGAAGAGCTGGGCAAAGGCAGAGTTTCAGAGCAAAGATGGTCTGATTCCAAGTTTTTCAAAAGTGTTTCAGTCGAAGAACCCTTTTTCCAAGGAGGCAGACATGCAAAGCCTTCCCTGGGAAGGATTTTTCACAGGCTGCTCTGTTGAATTGTGTCTGAGCCTGCCTGTCCTGTGTCGCAGCCCAGAGTGTGGCAGCCGGGGTGGCCGCATAGAACCCCAACGGACACAGTTTAAGAACCTCTGAATGTGCTCAGCCCTCATTTCCACAGGGGAAAACCTGAGCCCCAGAGAGAATGGGGGTGTGATTGAGGTGTACATGGGACAGAGGCTGGGAGTGATCCTGAGCCCTGGGCCTTGTGGCTCTCCACCCGCAGGCTCACTTCCTGGACTGAGCTGCTTCAGGCGGAGCAGGAGGAGCTACGCTCCCACAGGCAGGAGCTGCAGGCCTCCATAGAGGAGGTGGAGCAGAAGATGCGGATCTGGGAGGCCGAGTACCAACACCTGAAGGCAGAGCAACTGAAGAAGGAAATCTTGCTCACCAAGCTGAGCATGCAGTGTGAGGTGAGGCCAGGGGTTGGTGGGCCTCAGGACCGGGCCTGAACCCGGGGCTGACAGCCTGGGGCTCAGCCAGGTCCGAGTGGGTCCTCATTGGCATCTGTGCCCAAAGACTGTGTGGGAATGTCACCCAGAGGCCGAGAGGAAGCCAGAGGCATTTAACAGGGACAAGCACCTTGGCTGGAGGGGATGTGTTAGAAAAGACCTCTCACCAACCTTTGCTTTTGTATTTTTTAAAGCTATTTTTCTTGATTTGAGAGAACAAGGGAGACGGAGAGAGAGATGGAAACATCTATGAGGACAAAGAATCGTGGTTCCGCTGCCTCCTGCACCACCCCCGCGGGGTGCCAGCCACAACTTGGGCATGTGTCCTTGACCGGATTCGAACCTGGGACCTTTAGTTCGCAGTCCGATGCTCTCTCCACTGTGCTAAACTGGTTAGGGCCTGACCTTTCCTTTTCGCAGGGCCGGGGGGGTGGGGGGCGTGCATGGAAGCAGCTAAGTGCTGTTTTCATTCTGTCCTCGCCGCTGAGCTCTTTGCTCTGTGCTCCCCGTGTCATCTCACTGAATTCTCACAATGCTTTTGTGAGCTGGCGCCCATCCTCATCCTCTGAGGTTGGGTCTGAACTCAGTTTGTTTGAAGCCAATGCTTGGGCTTTCCCGCCACTCCAGCCCGATGATGTTCTGGGTGGAGAGTTGAGCAACCTCAGCCCCGAATTCCTATCCAGCCCGGCATTTATTTTTCTGATGTCAGAGAGAGGAAGGGAGAGGGAGAGAGGGATGGGAACTTCAATGAGGAGAGAGAACCTCTGATGGGCTGCCTTCTGCACGCCCCCTACTGGGGATCAACCCCTCATCCTGGGCGTGTTCCTTGACCAGGCATCTCTTTTGTGAACTCCTGGTGCATGGGGGGCTGCTCCACCACCTGAGCCACACCCTTTGGGCTGCTTCCTAATGAGATACTTTACATTCCTTTTAAAAATGGCTGTCAAGTCCTCAGAGCCTCTTGTACATTTTGCACTGATGGCGCCTCTCTGCTCAGACTGGCTGTGTTTTCAGTGCTCAGTGGCCACACGTGGGCAGGGCTGCGTGACTGGCCGGTGCACTCGGCCATCCCCATGTCATTGGCTGTGTTGGTCCTTGCGACTGGTGAAGCTCATGCCGAAATGGCCATGTTCATGCACGTGGCCCTTTTCTCCTTTTGGGAGCAGTTTCCCAGCAGTGGAGTCACAGGGGCCCGTGGTGTTGAGGACATTGTTGATCTGTGTTTCAGTCACTCACCCGTGCGAAGGAGGACTGGCACGAGGAGAAACGTCGCCTGAGGAGGGAGATAGACACCTTGAAAGAGCTGAACCAGAGCATCCTGGACGTATGGGACCATCACTGCACTGAGAACGTGTAAGGGGGAGGGGTGACCGACACCTGTCCTCACAGGGCTGTGGGCTTCCAGCTCCACGCCCAGGCCTGAGTTCTGAAATACTCATATGAATAAATATTACAGGGAAGTTAAAATCAATAAAGAACTATTTGTCTCAAAGTAGATAGATTTTGAAATTTATGATAATATAAACAAAAGTTCCAGAATGTTACATAAAATATACCTGTATATAAATCCAGAAAGATGAACTAATACTGCATAAGGTTGATTGATATATATTTATAATAATAAGAGCTAATTAGAGCAAACATCCTTCTGGAAGACCTTCCAGACAAAGCCAGGGCTGCAAAGGGTGGCCAGGGGGTTGGGAGGGTTGGGGGGGGAGGGTTGCGGAGCAGCCCGGTCCCGGGTCCCAGAGGGAAGCTGGTGCTGGCAGCTGGGGGAAGGAAGGCCTACTCGTGCATGAATTTCATGTATCAGGCCTCTAGTATAGGTAACAAATGATTAAAGACCTAAATTAGAAAAATGATTAGAAAATTTATAATGTAAATATAAAGAGAAATTGGACTGAACATGATATAGACTATTACTGTATTGTATTATTTCTTTATTATTGTATTGTGTTTTTTCTTTTTCTTTTAATCCTCACCTGATAATTTTATTGATTTAAGAGTGAGAGAAAGAGAAAGAGGGTCAGAGGGAGAGAGAGAAACATCTGTGCGAGAGAGAATCATTGAATGCTAACTTCTGTATGTACCATGACTGGGGATTGAACCAGAAACCTAGGTATGTGCCCTGACTGGGAATCAAACCTGAAACTTTTGGTGTATGGGACGATCCTACAACTAACTGAGCTACCCAGCCCGAGTGTTTCCTTATTTCTTAAAAAATGAAAATATAAAGAAAGAGGGCAAGATATGATCACTGTTTATTGTACACTGTTTATTCTACATCTATTAAATGTTTTCTGTACCATAAATATAACTTATCATAAAAAAGGAAGGCAACATGGCTATGGAAGTATTTATTTTTATTTGTTGACAAGAGAAATGTGAATGGTGTAAATGCAGACCAAATCTGCACATACCCCCCCAAAAATAAATAAAATTGATGTTAATCATTGGGTTCTGATGACTTATCAGAGAATCACTAATTTGTTAAGGGCCCTTAGAATACACTTGGCTTAATAGACATCAGCTGGGACTCAGGGCAAGGTCAGAGCCATGCCCTGAGGGCGGGACCAGTCAAAAGACTGGATCTCACTCAGTCTGACTCTCTGGCCCAGTGTTAAGGGGATGGATCTCATGATGTCTCAGGCCCACCCAGATGTGATGTAACTTCCTGTAATTGGAGTGTATAATAAACAGCTTTCAGAGCTGGCTCTCTCTGTGCCTGTCCCGCCAGAGGGCAGACTCTCTCTGTCTGTCCCTGGAGTCAAAGGGCAGACACCACACCCAGCCCAAGCTTTTAATCTAGTTTATGTCTGTCTTTCATTATTCTTTAAACTCCAAAGAGCCTCCTAACTTGCTCGAACCGGTTCAAGTCTCCCCCTCCCTGCGGGATGTGGAGAAGAGACCACAGCCCCAGCGCGCCCACCATAGTCATTTATGACTAACTTATCCTAAAAGAAAAATAAATAACAGCCAATAGCTTTTATTGAAACACAATAGATGTATTCGTTCTTCTAATGCAACAGGGAACTGTTCCAAGGCCAATGTGAGACGTTGAAACCAAACAAAAACTGAGCTTCCTTACAAAAACTTGATTGTTCCCAATAATTACAGATGACAAGATAGTTGCTGCTCATTACTTACATATGGCTAAATAAATTCCAGTAACTAGCTATGGGATCAGCTTTCCAATGCTTGATAATTGACCTCATTTGTTGCAGGGGATTTGAGGTTTGGCCATTCTGCCTTGTTTCACAAAGCACATTGGACCTCATTTTATTGCCCTTTTCCCATTTCTTCTGCTAAACTTAGAATGAGCCCTAAAGACTAAAGTAGACAGAACCTAGAGACAGAACCTAGTGAGAGAACATGGCAAAAGATCCGGGACAGAACCCGGCTACAGGAATTGGCTGGAGATCCTAGACAGAACTTGGCTGCAGATGCTGGCTACAGAACCTGGCTGAAGAACCTAGCAAGAGAACATGGTTAGAGAACCTGGACAGAACCTGGCGACTGAACCTGGCTGGAGAACCTAGCGAGAGAACATGGCTAGAGAACCTGGACAGAACCTAGTGACTGAACCTGGCTGGAGAACCTAAAGAGAGAACATGGCAAGAGAACCTAGCTACAGAACCTGGCTATGATGATCACCTGAATGCTGCCTATGTGTCATTCCTTCTTCGCCCACTCCGTACACACCTTTGGGGACCCCTGGACCTGCTGGGGTTGGACCCCAGCATTAAATCTGATCTTTCAAAGTTCCAAAAAAAAAAAAGAAAGACTAAAGTAGCATCCTGGATATTTGGTTAACATACCCCAAAGGGGTGTGCTTTAGGGATAAATCTCCAATACAATATGTTTCAAGGCTATTTCAAGGATGCAATAACTTCCAGGAACTCTTCACATTTCGCCATTCTTGGAAAAAGATATCCTTGATGCCTAAAAGTGATCATGTCCCAATTGTCCTAATTCTAGGAATAACCACACGAAGCCTTATCTGCACATAGTAATGTTGTTGGACTTGGGAGATAACAAGGTCACTCTGTTTAAAATCCTCCGTGTGTCCCAATCAAAATAGTGAGTCTATTCTTAGTGTTTTTCTAAATATTTACTGTCCCCTGCAATTCATTTGCCCTGTGTGCGGACTGTCTTTTAGCCATGCCAGTCTTAAAACTTCCAGATAATTTATATAATCTACCAGGTGACTCTTATGGTTTATGAACATTCTGAAGTTATAAGAAAAAATACTTGCTCACACTTGCTAATACACCTTAGTTCCCAATATTTCAGAAGCAATATTCTAAAAGACCACAAGATGGGGGTATTCCTGCATACAAGCAAATTCTCAAAGCAGTGCACTGAGCTCCCAAGTTTCAAGTTCTGCTTTGTTGTTTGTTTGTTTGTTTTTCTGAAATTTCTTTATTGATTAAGTTATTGCATATGTGTCCTTATCCCCACATTACCCTCCCCACTCATGCCCTCAACCCCTGTTGTCTGTGTCCAGTGGTTAGGCCGATATGCATGCAAATAAGTCCTTTGGTTGATCTCTCCCTCTTACCCCCACCCTCCCCTACCTTCCCTTTGGGGTTTGATGGTCTGATAGATGTTTCTCTGTCTCTGGATCTGTTTTTGTTCATCAGTTCATGGTGTTCATTATATGTACCACAGTCCCTGGATGCCTGTAGTGGTTAGGGTTCGGCGCTCTCAAGTTCTGCTTTGACCAATGAGGTAGTCATTACCCACCTGTGGCTAATTTAAAATGAAGTCAAAGGTGAAATCACGCTCCTAAGTTGCACTTACCACCTCTCAAGAGCTCAATAGCCATATGCGGCTACTGGCTACTCTACTGCAAAGTGCAAAATAAAACATTTCTATTCTCAAAGGATTTTCTAGTGATTTTAAAATTAGTTTTCTTTAATTCAAAAAACAGAAAAAGTTTTAGAAAGTGCTGATTCTTTTTATTATTCGTAACACTGAACAAGTTGGAAAAACTTAAATGACCAGTGATAGAATTTTGGTTATCTGAATTGTGATTTAAATATATGCTGGAATATTACAAAGCCATTAAGATAGGACTCTCTTAGAATATGCGGAAAGGTTTATGGTATAATTTTAAGAACAAGAGGAAGCAAAAAGTATGTGTGTGTATATATATATATATATATATATATATATATATATATATATATATTTTTTATTGATTTTTTACAGAGAGGAAAGGAGAGAGATAGTTAGAAACATTGATGGGAGAGAAACATCAATCAGCTGCCTCCTGCACACTCCCAACTGGGGATGTGCCCACAACCCAGGTACATGTCCTTGACCGGAATTGAACCTGGGACCCCTCAGTCCGCAGGCCGATGCTCTATCCACTGAGCCAAACCGTTTTCGGCGTGTACATATATTTTTATAAATATATGTGCATACACATTTCAATATATAATTCCAAATTTGGCAATTTTATACTGTGCATACATATACATACCTATAGAAAAAGAAAAAAAAAACACAAAGAAACAAAGGGAAAAGATCATACTATTATCTAACTGTGGGATGTGAAATTACGGAGAAGTTTATGTTGTTCTTTCAACATGCCTTTATTTTTTATCTTTTTCCAATATTGGAGGAAAAAAAAATCAATGAAGGAAGAAACTATAAAAAGAATGTGGAATTTTTTGAACTTTTTCAAAAGCCAAAATAAGTTTCAGAAGATTCAGTAATTCACTTTAAAAAAAACAACAACTAAAGATTTTTTTCTAAAGAATTTTTTTTTAAATAGGTTTCATTGATTTTCTACAGAGAGGAAGGGAGAGGGATAGAGAGTTAGAAACATCCATGAGAGAGAAACATCGACCAGCCGCCTCCTGCACGCCCCCCACTGGGGATGTGCCCACAACCAAGGTACATGCCCTTGACCGGAATCGATCCTGGGACCCTTGAGTCTGCAGGCTGACACTCTATCCACTGAGTAAAAGTGGTACTGGCTAAAGATTTTTTTGATTTATATAAAGTTTTGTATATCCGCTGAAGCCGTCTGCATAATTCTTGTCAACAAGACAGGTGTCATGGCAAGTGTCATTCGTAGGATGCTCCCATGTCTACAGAGCAGCTGAGTGGTCTCTGGATTCTCTCTGTAGCTACACCTGTCTAAACGTTGAGCCCAGCGTGACATTCATTCATTTATTCGGAAGCAGATCTGTAAACATTGTCTATGCTCGAATTGTTCTGAATGAGAGTCTCTTCTGTGTCCCTATTGCTGTCCTTAACCGTGAAAAATTCTTTTCCCACTGGTGCTTTTGGAAATTGGTTGAAATTCATGAAGACACCAGCATGTGTCTTAGGAACGGAAGGTCAGACTTTCCATCAGGAGGACAAGAAACCCTGGACACAGGAGGCAGCTTGCTCTGGGGGAGCCGACTTGGCTGGATTTGGAGCCCCACCAATTCTGGCCTCCTGTCTTCAGTTCTCTGACTTCAGTTCTCTGCTTTCTAAAATGAGAGGCACATGGGGACCATTGTGGGATTAGAACAATACATGTAAAGTGCCTGAATTATGGAAGACAACTAGGTTTTTTTTAGTTCTTATTATGCAGATGTTTATTTAACAAAAAATTATCCATTTTTCCCTTTTATCAACCATTTTGAGCACTGTGAGATTTTACACTGTCTGGCCAGGTGTCAGGCTGTGTTTAATATTTGTGTAGCTGGAGGTGACAAAGGCTCCAACTACCTCTGAAGTCTCTGCTTTTGTTTTTCCTGCTGCCTTCAGATTACCCTAAGAATTCCTTCTCAGATAGAGTTTGCTTCGTGCAGTGCCATTAGTTGGCATGCACTCATAGTTCAGAGGGCGGGAGAGTGTCACACCCAGGGGCAATGGTAAGATTTCTGGGAGGAGGTGGGGAAGGCATGGTTTTCTTTACTAAAATGAGAGGAGAAACTGTGAAAGGTGAGATTGGAAAAAAAAATAATCACAGATGACTCCTCAGGCAGATCAAATTTGAAAAGAGCACCTAGAAGGAACAGAATTTAGAAATTTTCTCAAATACTTTGTAAACACTTACATACTCTTGAAAAGTCTTCATGTGCCCTGTTTTCCAATGTTCTCAAATTTTCCATCAGGGAAGGTCTGTATGGATAGGAAGGAGAAGCAAAGCCTTCTGAGCTCTGGTAACTCTGGGAACAAATGAAGAGATTGAGGACAGGGAACTGCAGATGCCTCCTGTCCCCTCCTCTGCAGCCAGGACTCTCAGAGGGGAGAGGGGGACACACAGACACTGGGGTTAGAAGTGGAGGGCTGAGGACTGCTCCCCTGGGATTATCGGGGCAGACTGGGAGCCCCCAGCAGGGATGCTGCATGTCCTCACTCTCTGGGTGAGTACAACTCCAGAGGGAAACTTGGAGTAGGACCCCACACATGGACCCAGACTAGCTACTCCCTGAGCTACAATAGGAGATACAAAGACTCTGCCCCTGTTGCCAGAAAAACAGAATAGCTCCGCCTCCCATCCCATATAACACCAATGGGAAAGGCACTGGGTTCATTTAAAGACAGGATTCAGTTCATGAGGCTGAACTCAGATATTAAACTGAGCTAAATATTTTCTTTTGCTCTTGTCCCCTCTATCCCCTGGTGGGGGACTCAAGAGAAAATCCGTTTAGAAATAAATAAATAAGCTATATTTTTTTCTGCACATTAGACATACTGAATATATTTGCAACTTTGATCCGTACTTATCTTTATTCATACAAAACTGTAACTCTATCTGACATTTCTTCTTAAAGGTTTTTCTTCCTCGCTACAATGTCCAAAGGAAATTTCTTTCTTTCTTTTTTTTAAAATATATTTTATTGATTTTTTTTACAGAGAGGAAGGGAGGGAGATAGAGAATTAGAAACATTGATGAGAGAGAAACACCAATCAGCTGCCTCCAGCACATCTCCTACCGGGGATGTGCCTGCAACCCAGGTACATGCCCTTGACCGGAATCGAACCTGGGACCTTTCAGTCCGCAGGCCGATGCTCTATCCACTGAGCCAAACCGGTTTTGGCAGGAAATTTCTTATTATAAAAATCGTGCTGTGGTTTCAGCTGTTGTGTTTCTGTAAAGTAAGCTGAGCTTCTTTCACCAGATACTGAGCAGGGGTCTTGTGAAAATAGCATAAAAGCTCTTGTGAGGGGAGAACCCTTCCTAGTATCTAGTGATAAAAGTAATTCAGAATTTGTATATATTTCTTAAAAAGAAACCTTCAAAAGTCATTGCTGAATTCCCATTCAGCACTGGGAACTCTTTGGTCCTAGCACAGGCCTAGGCAACTTCTGAGAGGGAGATCCAGTACTGAAAAGGTCAGTTCTAGAAATGTCTGTAAAACATACATTTGGCAAATGAATGAACAAAGAAGCAAAGAAACACTCATAGAGAAGATGTTCCACTCTGCTGACTTAAAGTGTGCTTTCCAAAGGAGGTTTGAAGCTTCCTACTGTTTTTGCAGCTCCTTTGGATTTTTAAAAGGCAGGACCTTTGAAGTCTAATGGGAGAGAGACAAGAAAGTGCTGGGCATTCAGAATCATGGGCAGTGGGAATATTGGGGAACCTCAGACCAGTCACTTCATCTCCCTGAACCAGTTTCAAGCTGCAAAATAACTAATGTGTGTGTTGTTGTTTTTTTTTTTTAAATATTTTAATATATTAAATCCATTGGGGTGACATTGGTCAACAAAAACATATAGGTTTCAGGTGTGGGTTCTATGTTACCGGATCTGTATATTGCACCTTGTGACCAACACAGGAAGCAACAACAGGCTGGTGAACAGGAGATGAGGTGTAAGGGCGCATCATGGGTCAACTGGCCACCAGAGGCCAAAGGACTGGCCTGTGAAGGACCAGAAACAGGAGCAACATCCTGGTGTGAACCTGGTCTGCAGTCAGAACCCTCTCCTCCCCGAGGCAGGTCACAAAGCAGCTACTGCATTTCTGAACAAGAAATTGAGACGCGGGTTTTGACCAAAAAATTAAGATATTTTAAAAATTCATGAATCTATGTGGGATGTCCTAAAGAGGATGAAGATATCATATGTATGTACATGTTAATGAATCAGGTTTATTACAAATAAAAAATTTATGAAATCGAAAAGAGCTCTTTGCTCAGGAAATCATTCAGCAAGTGTGTGCTGTCTACCTGGGTCTTGGGGGCGGGGCCTTCACAGGTCACCTTTCAGGTGCTGAGAGGGCCTGAGAGCCAGACAGGTGAACAAGAACCAAGGCCACACTTTATTTCAGAAGATAGGAAGAGCCATGAAGAAAACAGACTTAGCTTATATGACTAGGGAGCCACAGGGACACAAAAGATTTCTATTGGTGCCCTGACCTATGACCTTAAACGCAGTGGTTCACAGGACAAAGTGTGGGGTCCCAGGTGCTGTGGGTCAGAAACCTGAGGTGGTTCATTGGGTTGCCCTCCTCCCAGGAGGCCTCGGGGGCCTGCTCATGGGGAGGTGGCAGAATCCATTCCTTATGGCACAGTTCCCTTCTGTGTTCCTGCCAAAGCCACTCCCAGCTTCCTGGGGCTCCCAAAAATCTTGGCCTTTGATCCCTTCCTCCAGCCTCAAAGCCAGCAACTCAAGTGGAGTCCCTCCCTGGCTTCTCTGACCCACCCTCCCACCCAGTTTTCACTTTGAAGAACACCTGGTTACTGAGGGCCAGGACCCAGGACAGCCACACCTCCTGTGGTTTCTGTAGAGGGCCTTTGGTATGTTGGGGTCAATAAATGTTTATTCACTGATTTTTAACAACAACACCACCAGAAAACTTGAGAGGTTGGCCCACATGGCTGACCTGGCATGGTGGCTAGGTTACCTCTATGACCTGTCTTAGCATTCTGACCTCTGTTAGTATTGTGACCTACTGCCAGGTGATATACCATAGGGCTACATGGGGGCTTCAGAGCAGAGTGACTCCCGAGCAGGCTCAGGAAAGGGCTCCCCAACATGTTTAAACTGAGACATGGCTGTTGAGACAGAACTGGCCCCATGGAGACCTGGGGAAGCCACCCCAAAAGGAGAGGCAGTGCCCCAGGGCAAGGACAGCCAGGCTGGATGGGAACAGCAGAGAGCGGGGGGCGGGGGCGGGGACATAGAGGGCCCTAGTGTGGGTTGAAATTGCTGTCACTGCAGGAAGGCTTTTAGGCACGAGAATAGGGGGATCTGATTTATATTTTTTAAAGATCACTCGGTGATTTGACATTTGAAATGATATTTGACATGTGTCCTGAGAGCCCGGGAGGATTTGGGCAGATGAAGACGGTGAGATGTGCTTCAGGTGCAGACAGTGGACACGGCCTGGAGGCAGGACAGATGAACACTGGGGACCAGAGCACATGCCTCACAGAGCCTGTGAGTGATGGGACTAGGCAGGGAAACAGAAGACCCTGCATGGATGGGGCAGGGCAGGGGGAAGGGGTCCTTCCATGGAGGGGGCAGGGTAGGGGAGGCAGTGAAACCTCCATGGAGGGGGCAGGGCAGGGAGGAGAGAGGACCCTACATGGAGGGGAAAGGTAGGGAGGAGAAGGGACCCTCCATGGAGGGGAGAGGGCATGGAGTAAAGGGGACCCTCCATGGAGGGGACAGGCCGGAAGGAGAGGAGACCCTCAATGGAGGGGAGAGGGCAGGGAGGAGAGGGGACCCTCCATGGAGGGGACAGGCAGGGAGGAGATAAGACCCTCCATGGAAGGGAGAGGGTAGGGAGGAGAGGGGACCTTCCATGGAGGATGCAGGGCAGTGGGGACTAGGAACCCTCCATGGAGGGACAGGAGGGAGGAGAGGGGACCCTCCATGGAGGGGACAGGGCCAGGAGCAAAGGGAATCCTCCATGGAGGGTACAGGGCAGGGACGAAAGGCGACCCTCCATGGAGGGTGCAGGGCCATGGGGAATGGGAACCCTCCATTGAGGGGACAGGCAGGGAGGAGGGGGAACCTCCATGGACGGGACAGGCAGGGAGGAGAGAGGACCCTCCATGGAGGTGTCAGGCAGGGAGGAGTGGGGATCCTCCATGGAGGGTAAAGGGCAGGGACGAAATGGGACCCTCCATGGAGGGTGCAGGGCAGTGGGGAACCTTCCATGGAGGGGACAGTTAGGGAGGAGAGCGGACCCTCCATGGAGGGGAGAGAGCAGGGAGGAGATGGGACCCTCCATGGAGGCGGCAAGGGTAGGGAGAAGTTGGGACCTTCCATGGAGGGTGCCGGGCAGTGGGGACAGGGAACCTTCCATGGAGGAAACAGGCATGGGTGCGAGGGGAAACTCCATGGAGGTGATGGGCCAGGAGAAGGGGGGACCCTCCTTTCAGGGACACGTAGGCAGTAGAGGGGTCCCTCCATGGAGGGAACAGGCAAGGAGGGGTGGGGACCCTCAATAGAGGGGATGGGTCAGGGAGGAGAAGGATACCTCCATGGAGGGGAAGGGCAGGGAGGACAGGGGACCCTCCATGATGGATAAGGGCAGGGAGGAATTGGGACCCTCCATGCAGGGGGGACTGTAGGGTGATGGGAACTCTCCATGAAGGTGACAGGCAGGGAGGAGAGAGGAACCTCCATGGAGGGGACAAGACAGGGAGGAGATGGGAACCTCCATGGAGGGGACGGGTCACGGAGGAGAAGGTACTCTCCATGCAGGGGGACAGTAGGGTTTTGGGAACCCTCCATGGAGGGGACAGGTAGGGAGGAGTAGGGACCCTCCACGGAGGGCATGGGTCAGGGAGGAGAAGGATCCCTCCATGGAGGGTACAGGGCAGGGAGGAGAGGGCAGAGAAGGGGAAAGGGAAACCTACAGTCATGGGCCAGTCAGGGAGGAGGGTGGACCCCTCCATGGAGGGGACAGGGCAGGGAGGAGAGGGGACACTCCATGGAGGGGACATGCCATGGAGGAGAAGGGACCCTCAATAAAGGGGACAGAGCAGGGAGGAGAAGGATCCTTCCAGGGAGAGGAAGGGCAGGGAGGAGATGGGACACTCCATGGAGGAGATGGGTCAAGGAGGAGAAGGTACCCTCCATGGAGGGGGGAGCATAGGGGACAGGGAAGGGAGAATAGGGGACCCTCCATGGAGGGTGCAGGGCTATGGGGAAGGGATACAGGGAACCCTCTAAGGATGGGCTGGGCAGGGAGGAGAGGGGACACTGCATGAAGAAGGGAGGGCAGGGGAAGTGGGGACCCTTCATGCAGGAGACAGAGCAGTGGAGCAGGGGACCCTCCATGGAGGGAAGAGGACAGAGAGTGAGGAGACCCTCCATGGATGTTATAGCTAAAGAGGAGATGGGACCCTCCGTGGAGGTAACAGTGTAGGGAGGAGAAGGGACCCTCCAAGGAAGGGAAGGATAGTGGTAATGGGTGCTCTATATGGAGGGGGAAGTGCAGGGGGTTTGGGGAACAGGGAACTCTCCATTGATGGGGCAGGGCAGTGGGGACTGGCAACATGGGACCCTCCAAGGATTGGCCGGTCAGAGAGGAGAGGGGACTCTCCATGGAGGAGGGAGGGCAGGGAAAGAGGGAATTTCATGGAGTGGACTGGGCAGAGAGGAGAGGGGACTCTCCTTGGAGAGGACAAGGCAGGGAGGAGAAGGGACCCTCCATGGAGAGGGCAGAGCAGAGGATAAGGGAACCCTCCGTGGATGGGACAGGGCTTCGGGGAGAGGGCATACTCCTTGGAGTAGACTGGGCACGGAGGGGAGGGGACCCTCCAGGGAGGGGGCAGGACAGTGGTGACAGGGAAACCTCCATGGAGGGTACAGAACAGGTGGGGCAGGGAACCCTCCATGGAGGGGGCAGAACTCGAGGGGGGGGGGGTTGCCAGGGAACCCAACAGGGACGGGCCAGACAGGGAGGAGAGGGGACACTCCTTGGAGGGGGCAGTGCAGAGGAACAGGAAACCCTCCATGGATGGGACAGGGCAGGGAGGCGAGGGCACACTCCATGGAGGGGACAGGGCAGGTAGGAGAGGGGACTCTCCATAGAGGGTGGAGGGCAGGAGACAGGGAAACCTTCATGGAGGGGGCAGGGCAGGGGGCCAGGGAAACCTTCAGAAAGGAGTTAGAGCTGGGGGACAAGGAACTGCACTTGCAGGGATGGAATAGTGGGTACAGGAAACCCTCCATGCAGTGGGGAGGACAGGAAGGAAGGGAACCCCAATTATAGGGGGCAGGGCAGGGAGGAGAGGGGAGACCAGGAACCCTCTATGGGGAGGGGGCAGGGCAGTTGGACAGGTAATCCCCATGCAGAGGGTAGGGCAGGAGGAAAGGGAACCTCACTTTGAGAGAGCAGGGCACAGAGGAGACAGAACTATCCATTGAGGGAGCAGGGCAGGGGGACAGGGATCCCAACTTTAGGGGGAGGGGCAGGGAGGAGAAGGTACCCTCCATGGATGGGGCATGGCAGGGGTGTAGAGAACCCCACTTTGAGGGGGAGGGTCAGGGAGGAAGGTTTCCTTCATGGAGGGGGCACGGCAGGGGGACAGAGAACCTCACTTTGAGGGGGCAAGCAGTGGAGAAAGGGAGCCCCAGTTTGAGGGAGAAGGGCAGGGAGAGGACAGAATCCTACATGGAGGGACAGGGCATGCATGAGAGGGAATAGGGAAGCCTCCACGGAGAGGAGAGGCTGGGGGGATAGGGAGGCCTACTTTGAGACAGCAAGGATTTTAGCACAGGTCCTGAAATAGATGGCAGGGCAGGGGGGAGAGGGCATCCTCCAGGGAGGTAGCAGGGCAGGGAGGACAAAGGACCCCACATAGTCCGAGCAAGATAGGGGGGTTAGGGCACCATCCATGGAGGGGCCAGGGAACGGGGGACATGGGAGTAGAGATAGGTAACAGGGGAAACAGACCCCTCCATGGAGAGTTCCCTGTTCCCCATGGTGGAGCCCTTGCCCCCAGCCCTGCCCCTTGGCAGCATTCCCTCTCATACCTGTCCATCGGCCCCTCCCCCAGTCCCCTGACCCTGCTGCCCTGCCTTCCCATGGAGGGGCTGCTGTCTCTCCTGCTCTGACCACTCTGTGGTTGGTCCGCTTATCCCTCTGCCCTTTCCCTCCATGCAGGGTCTTCTGTTTCCCTGCCCTGACCCCTCACTCACAGGCATCTGAGGGGCATATGCTCTGGTCTGTCCAGTGTTCATCTCTCCTGCCTCCAGGCCGAATGTCCACTCTCTGTACCTGAAGCATATTCTCACCTTCTTCATCTGTCTAAATCCTACCCGTGCTCTCAAGACACATCTCAAATATCATTTCAAATGTCAAATCACAAGCAGGGGAAGGGGGGTGGGGGGTGGAAGCTGGAAAGTTGGGGGTGGAGGATGGGAGGTGTGGGGTGTGGGGTGCGTGATGGGGGGGCCGGTGGGGAGTAGGGTTGGGGGTAAGAGTGGGAGGTGGGGGTGAGGGGTAGTGTTGGGGGATGAGAGCTGGCGGGAGGGGAGTTGGGGGTGGCAGATGGGGGCTGTGCGTTGGGGATGTGGTGAGGCAGGTCGGGGCTGGGGGTGTGGGGTGTGGGGTGGCGGGTGGGGGTGGCGTGTGGGGAGTAGGGGCTAAGGTTGGTGGCTGACAGGTAGGGGAGGGAGAAGAGGGCATAGGGGGGATAAATGGTGATGGAAGGAGACTTGACCTGAAGCCAGTGGGCACACAATGCGATATACAAATGCTGCATTAGAGAATTGCACACCTGACCTATGCAATTTTATTAATGAATGTCACCCAAATAAGGTTGATTAAAAATAAATAAAAGGTGGGTCTTTTGAGTTTGATTAGGTTATGAGGGTGGAGCCCTCGTGAATAGGATTAATACCCTTTTCAAAGATATCCCATGCTAGACTTATCAGGAGATGACTTTATATGTTATATAAATGTCTAACCACTATTTTGTACACTTGAAACTAATATTGAATGTCATCCCTAATTGAAAAAAAAATTAAAGAAGTAATTTTTAATAAAAATGCAAATGCAAATCAGAGTGATCTTTAAAAAATATAAATCAGATCATTACACTCTGTGCCTAAAAGCCTTAAGCGCTCCAGCAGGGGTCAGCTCTCCAGACAGAATCATGCCTGTGAGGGTGTTACACTGCTGGGAGAGGAATGCCCTGTCTTCTTCCTCCAGTAGCTCCCCCTTCACTGCTCTGGTGATGTGTGGCACTGGTGCAGGGCAGAACTGTGCTTCCTTGAGAGTGAGCTAAGCATCACTTTGGCTGCTTAGTTGTAGTGTGGGAGCAGACACAGAGAAAATCAATTTAAACCTTAAAAGTTCTCACAGCATTTCAACCCTCCAAACGGACCTCTATCCTCCCTTCCCTACACTCCAGCCAGCCTGGCTCGCCCAGCCTTGAGGAAAGTAGGCAGGGACAGTGCTGCCCAGGAAGCCAGTGAGCATGCATGTGGTCGGAAGTCTGGAGAGAGCTCTAGTTTTCTTAGGACATAAATGGAGGGATGAATCTGCTGAAATCAGCCACCCATGAGGGGACTGTACTTTTCACTACGTGATGGCTGGATTGCACCTGCATGATCCCACCATGCTCTCGCTCCCCTGTGGCATCCCAGGGGATCCATGAGTCATCTACAACAGGAAGCAGCTCTCTGGCCTTTGAGAATCCACAGACCCTCTGCAAAGCCCTTAAGCTCACACGGCTGATCTCAGACTACAGATTCCAGACATCTTCAATCCTGGGAAGCAGCCTCTTTTGATTTTTCATTCTCCTCCTACAAACAATGCCAGGTCTGTGTCTTCTGTACACTGCTCAAAGATGTGTGAGGACCCAGCGGGTGGCAGCTGGACGTGGTATACCCTGGGACATTTGCTGAGTGGCCTCAGATCCAACACTGACACTGAGCTTGAACCTGCATCCATCTGGTGAACACCACTCACCTCTACCTGGGGACTCCCTGA
This sequence comes from Myotis nattereri, assembly GCF_964212035.1. Taxonomy (NCBI): domain Eukaryota; kingdom Metazoa; phylum Chordata; class Mammalia; order Chiroptera; family Vespertilionidae; genus Myotis; species Myotis nattereri. Next base: position 10,295,726 of record NC_138085.1, read on the forward strand.
GAACCTACCTCATGCAACTTGAGTGCTTCCAGAGACTCTTTCATTAACTGAGAGAAACAGGCACCCGGCAGATGGAGGCAGACAGGGAGGCAGAACATGGTGTGCTCTGGGACTTTTGCTGACCTGTCCCCAGGCTCAGTGCTAGTCAAAGCCAGCTTTGGTGCCCTGCTTGGACCTTCCTGTGCTCACTGGGCCTCAGCAGAGGCTGTCACAAATTGTGAATTGCTTTGTAGATGCAAATAGATTGCCCTGGGAGAGTCACATCAAGCATCTGACATTGTTCAGCACCAGAGTCCCTCCCAGGAAGCCCCAGGACCAACAAGCCGATAGCCAGCTTCAGAGCACATCAGAGAAGGATACAATTAGCCTCAGAAGCGGCATATCCAAAGAGAGATCTAGGCAGGCACCAGACCCCGCTGAGATGAATTGTGCTCCACGTGGTCAACACCTGTCAGCAGCTCATACACTACACTGTAGGCAGGGTACACTGTGGTCACAGCCAACTAGCCTGAGCATCGAATCAGTACATGAATGGGCCAACAGCCATCAAGAATCAACTGCCACAGGAAGGTTCACATAACACACACGGGACATCCCTGGAGCACTCAACTCAGATGATCAAGAAGAAATTGCCACTGGGTTCCACAGGACTCCTACTACACGAAGCCACACTACCAAGACCTGGATTCTAACACAAAGAAACAAACACACAGAGGCAGCCAAAATGCAAAGAAACATGCCCCAAATTTAAGAACAGGGGACACATCCAGAAAAAATGCTAAACAAAGTGAGGCAAGCAATATTCCAGATAGTTAATTGAAGTTAGGTGAAGAATGGATGAAATCAGTGGGAACTTGAAAACTGATAGTAGGCATGAAAAAGAACATTTAAGCCATATAAAAGATCCAGTCAGAAATAAAGAGTAAAATCTTTGAAATGAAGAATACACTAGAGAAAATAAATAATTTGATTAAGGAGAGAATCAAATTAGTGATTTGGAAGACAGGGTCACAGAAGACAAAAGCAGCAAAAAGAAAAAAAGAACTTTTAAAAATGAGGACTGTTTAGGGGACTTTTGGGACAACATGAAACATTAACAACATCCACATTATAGGAGTACAAGGACAAAAGAAAGGTTAAGGGACTACACCATATTAAAAGAAATAATGACCGAACACTTCCCTAACCTGGTGAAGGAAGAGACACACAAGTCCAGGAAGCACAGAGTCCCAAACAAGATGAACCCAAAAAGGCTTGACACCAGGACACATCATCATGAAAATGACAAAGATTAAAGACAGGACATCTTAAAAGCAACAAAAGAAAGACGGTCAGTTACCTACAAGGGAGCTCCCATAAGACTGTCAACTTATTTCTCTACAAAAACATACCAGGCCAGTAGGGATTGGCACAAAATATTCAAAATAATGACAAGCTAGGACCTTCAACCAAGACTACTTTACCCAGCAAGGCTGTCATTTAAAATTGATGGAGAAATAAAGAGCTTCCCAGACAAGAAACAGCAAAAGAAGTGTGTTACCACCAAACCATTAGTATGAGAACTATCAAGAAGGAATAAAAGGGAAACAGAGTTAAAAGAATAAAACATATCTACGAACAATCACTTTAAATGTAAGTGGCTTGACTGCTGCAATTAAAAGACATGGTAGCTGAATCGATAAGAAATCAAGAACCATATATATGCAGTCAACAAGAGACCTACCTCAGAATGAAAGATATACAGACAAAAAGCAAGGGGATGGCAAAAGGTATTTCATGCAAATACAAATGAAAAATAAGCCGGGGAGGTAAACCTATAGCTGACAAAATAGACTTTAAAACAAAGGCTGTATTGAGCGATAAGAATGGACACCACAGAATGATAAAGAGAGCAATCCAACAAGAGGATATAACCCTTGCAAACATGTATTTCTTCAACATAAGAGCAAGTAAATGTGTAAATCAAATCCTGATGTACATAAATGGAGAGTTCAACAATAATACAGACGTAGTAGGGGATTTGAACATCCCACTGGCATCAATGGCTGGATCTTCCGCACAGAAAATCAAGAAGCAAAGAGTGGCCTGGTGCTGGACTCTGCAGCAGCAGCAGCAGCAGCAGCAGCAGCAGCAGCACATATAGTAAAGCTGGAATGATACAGAGGAGATTAGGGTGGCCCCTGCGCAAGGGTGACACTGAAATCAGTGAAGCGTTCCCTTCGCCCTAGTGTGTGACATGCTCACCTGGCTCCCCTGGGCTGGAGCCCCTGCGGGTGGGTGTGGAGGGAGATGGGCGGGGGCTGGGGGGGGAGGGAGATGGGCGGGGGCTGGGGGGGGAGGGAGAAGGCGGGGGGGAGACTTGAGCCCTGACCTCCTCCTGGGCTGGGGCCCCTGTGGGTGGGGGCGGAGGGAGATGGGCAGAGGCTGGGGGGGGAGGGAGATGGGCGGGGGCTGGGGGGGGAGGGAGAAGACGGGGGGGGGGGAAGACTTGGGCACTGCCTCACCCTTGCACAGGGCGGCCTCACACCTAGTCTTTTAAAAAAAAAAAAGTGTGGACAGAAATAACACAATAGATCAAATGGATTTAATTGGTATCTTCAGAGCATTTCACCCTGAAGCAGTAGAATATACATTCTTTTTAAGTGGACGTGCAACATTATCTAGATAGGCCACATGTTAGGGCACAAAAACAGTCTCAGTAAATTTAAGAAGATTGAAATCATATCAAGAATCTTTTCTGATCATGACTGTATAAAACTAGAAGTCAATTAGAAAAAACTGACCTACAAGTGATCTATTACTGAATTGTACACACCTAAAACCACCCTGCCCCAATAAATTTATTAACAGAGATAAAAGCCATGAAAAGCAAAAATGAATAAATAAATACAAATTTGGGGATACATGGTGGTGAGAATTGCATGTCAATATACTTGATGTATACTTAAATGTGGTTAAAACTCTAAATCTTATATTTATTTGACTACAATAAAGGATCATGCGTTCGATTCCCAGTCAAAGGCATGTACCTGGGTTGCAGCTTCACCCATGCCACCTGTTGAGGTGAATAGAGGGAATTCACCTGAACATAATAAAGATCATGAAGAAGAAGGAAGGAAGGAAGGAAGGAAGGAAGGAAGGAAGGAAGGAAGGAAGGAAGGAAGGAAGGAAGAGAAAGAAAGAAAGAAAGAAAGAAAGAAAGAAAGAAAGAGAAAGAAAGAAAGAGGGGAAGAAAGAAAGAAAGAAAGAAAGAAAGAAAGAAAGAAAGAAGAAAAGAAGGAAAGAAAGTGAAAGAAAGGAAGAAAGAAGAAAAGAAGGAAAGAAAGTGAAAGACAGGAAGAAAGTGAAAGAAAGGAAGAAAGACAGGAAGAAGTTGAAGAAGATACAAATTAATAAAAGTACATATGGTGTTCAAAGACAGGAAGAATTAACAACGTTCAAATGTCCAATGACGTAATTCAGAGAGCTACAGCAAATATCACAAAAAATTTATATGGAAGTACAAAAAAAAAAAAAAAAACACCACCAAGAAACCCAACACACACACACACACACACACACACACACAAATAAAACAAACAAAATAAAACCAAACCAATAGCCAGAGTAATCTTGAGAAAGAAGAACAAAGTGGGAGGAATCATGCTACCTGATAACAAACTATACTACGAGGCCATAGTAATAAATATAGTATGGTACTGGCATAAAACAGACATAAAGATCTGTGGAACAGAACAAAAAGTCCAGAAATAAACCCATACATTTATGGTCAATTAATATTAGACAAAGGACACAAGAATATACATGTGGTAAAGATAGTCCACTCAATAAATGCTATTGGGAAAATTGGACACATAAGTAGAAAAATAAATGAATGCAGACTACCTTCTTACACCATATTGAAGAGTAAACGCAGACTGGATTAAAGACTTGAAAGTGAGATTTGAAACCGTAAAAATTCTAGAAGAAAGTAAAGGCAATAAATTTTCATAGAAATATTTTTTATTCTGATATATCTATTTGGGCAACAGAAGCAAAAGAAAAAACAAATGGGACTACATCCATCTAAAAAGTTGTTGCACAGCAAAGGAAACCACCAACAAAATGAAAAGACAACCCACTGAAGGGGAGAACATATTTGCCAATGATACATCTGATAAGGGTTTAATATCCAAAATTTATGAAGAACTTAAAAAACACAGCATCATAACAAAATTAAACAATCCAATTTAAAAATGAGAAAAGAACCTAAACAGACACTTCTCCAGCGAGGATCTGCAGATGATTATTACACAAATGAAAAGATGCTGAGCATCACTAATCATTACAGAAATGGAAATTAAAATCACAGTGAGGTATCACCTCACATCTGTCAGAATGGCTATCATCAATAAATCAATAAACATCAACTGCTGGTGAATATGTGGAGAAAAGAGAACTCTCGTGTACTCTTGGGGGGAATGCAGATTGGTGCAACCACTGTGGAAAGTAGTATGAACTTACCTCAAAAATTAAAAATAGAACTGCTTTATGACCTAACATTTCCACTTCTGAGAATATATCTGCAGAAACCTGAAACACTGATCGGAAAGGATATATGCAATGCTATGTTCACTGCAGCATTACTTACAATAGCGAAGATTTCACAGCAGCCCAAGTGCCCAGCAGCAGATAAGTGGAGAAAAGGCTGTGGTACATTAACACAACGGAATACGACTCACCCACACACGCAAAAATGAAATGAAGGAAGTCTTACCTTTTACAACAGCATGGATGGAGCCGGTGAGTATTATGCTAAGTGAAGTGAAGTAAGCCAGTCAGAGAAATACAGGTTCCTTATGGTTTCACTTAAATGTGGAATCTAATGAACAAAACAAACTACAATCAAAATAGAAACAGACTCATAGGTGCAGAAAACTGACTGAATACTGTCAGAGGGGACGAGGTTGAGGGACTAGGGGGAAAAGGTGAAGGGATTAAGCAAAGAAAAGACTTAGAAACACAGACAGCAGTTTGGTGATTATCACAGAGAGAGGGGTGTGTGTAGAAGAGGGCTTAGAAAGGATAAATTGTGATGGAAGGAGACCTGACCTGGGGTAAGAGGGGAGGGAGGTGAGATACATACTTCAACATACAGGTGATGTATTACAGAACTGTATACCTGAAAGCTACATGATTTCATTACCAATCTCACCCCAATATATTCAATTTAGAAAAATAGGCCATTGTGGCACATGCTACAACCTGGATGGACCCTGAAGACATGATGCTCAATGAAATAAGCCAGTCACAAAAGGACAAATAGTGTGTGATCCCACTCACATGAGGTCCCTAGAGCCATCAGAGTCATAGAGGTAAGATGGAGGGTACCAGTAATGGGGGAGTGGATGCAGAGTTGTTGTTTAGTGGGGACAGAGCTTCAGTTGGAGAAGATGAGAACAGTGATGGAGCCGATGGTGGTAAGGGCAGCACAACAATATGTTTGTTAAGTTGTGTTAAGGACCACTTACCACCACTGGACTGTGCTCTGAAAAATGGTTAAAATGGTAAATTTCATTGTGTATATATTACTGTGATAATAATATACCAAAAAAAAAAAAATAGAAGGCTTTGTCCTGGGTGTGGGAGAATCAGGTAGAGCTGTTTTCTATCGGCCCTACATGGGCGGTTGGGTCACTGTCAATATCCTGGTTGTGAGATTTTTATAAGATATTATTGAGGGAAACCAGGTCAGATTCCATGGGCCACCTCTGCGTTATCTCTTATAAATAATGGAATCTACAATTATATTTTTAAAAGGTTCAAAACTAAAAGGGGCGACAACCAGATTTGGTGGTCTTGCCCCAGGGAATCTGGTCCAGCAGGTCCAGTTGGGGTCAGGGCTGAGGATAAGGAATTGCCCACAGGAACTGGTGGTCAGTGGGATTGAGGGCCACCATCCAGACCAGTGACCTACACAGTTAAGTTCTCATCCCATCATGAAGCTTCCACAGCTTTTAATACAGCTGCTGTGTCTCAGCCACCTCTAATGCGATCACTGGGGGGAACAGCTCCTTCACTGTGCCACCTGGTTTCTTAAAGGAGCTTCAAACCTTTTAACCATCTCACAAAACACAACGCAGGTAGTGCAAATCTCCCACAGTGACCCTCTGCTTCATTAAACCACATCCACCAAGTGACAAGGATGGGCCTTTTGTGCCATTCCAGGAACGCTGGGCCAGGGTCTCGTCGACAGAGCAGATTCACTTTTCGGTGTCTTGGTTGGGACCTGGGCACAGGGCCCAGGAGTGACGCAACCCAACGACAAGGATGAAGGAAGGCAGCATTGTCCTTGGAAGCAGGTGCCTTTTAATCATCTACAGATCTCAACTGTGGAAAATATCCCTATGCCCTGTTAAGAGTCAGGAAAGATAAATAATTTTTCTCTTTGTACTCGACAGAGTGGTGCTCAAAATGATCTAAAAATAATACCCTGTCTTCATATGCTCTCTCCTTCCATAGATGGCTCCAATTTTCCTGTCAACTTGAATGCGAGATGGAAGAAGTAATGCTGGTGGATGAAATCAACACATCCCTATTTTAAGGGGTGAAACGTAGATGAGAGACGGAGTGTCACGCATTAAAGGTTTGATATTTTACTCTGTGGTCAAGTAGGGAGTTTGTAATTGTCCATCCAAACCTGTATCATTAGGGTAATAATGCAGGGCTGTCATGAAGGCCTTTTCAGTGTCTGTACCCCATAAAATCTTGCTCTTTTTGGTCCATGATATGGGCCAGGGAGCCACCAATGCTCATGCTCTGCACGCAGTGACTCAGGGCTCCAGGGCTCCCCTGGCTTGTGGACTTAGCTGGCAATGAGCACAGCTCACTGGTGTAGAGGTCGGACAGACGAGTGGTGTCAGGATGGCCTGGGGGCAGCCACTCATGGCTATCCTTGCCTCTGGCCATAGCTGATTCACATGGTGAGAGAGGCTCAGAAATGCAGAACAGCACAAACTCCTTGCTACTTGGCACACAGGGCAGCACACTCACCCTCTTGTTCCTTTACCTGTGCAGCCAGCCAACTCAGTCACATTCAGGGAGAACATCCAGAAAGAATAATAAAATAAAAGTACCTCGTGCCAATCCACATAGCACTTCAAAGTACTAAGAGTAAAAAACTCACTGTCCATGCATTTCTACAGAAAGGCTACTTGCTGTCCAGACCCATATTCTTGCTCGTTTTTCTTCTTCTCAAAAGAAGGAAACACATCATTCTGGAGCCATCGAGACGGAGCAGACCAATGGCCAGCTGTCCACCCAATGATGTCAACCATGGTCTCAGAGAGAATAGTATCTGCGGACTCCAGAGAGAGCAGCAGTGGGCTGAGTGGGGAGAGAATTGAGAACCTGACCAGAGACCAGCACAATGGTGAGCTGATTTGTCTTGAAGGCAGTGAGTCCTAGCACCGCTCTGTGCACAGGTCGGGAATGACTCAGAGAGGACTGGACCAGGGGCCTGTTGGAGCCAGAGTGGCGGCTGCCCTGGACCCTTCCCCCTTGTCTCCTGGCCAGGCCCTGGACTCCAAAGTATTGTGGCAACTCCTGATTATTTTTCTTCTTTTTCTCTTGCCAGTTTTCCCTGAAAACCATCCTGTTATATGAAGCTTCCACACAGCTCATGGGTGGAGAGGAGTGTAAGGTTCTGAGAGAACCAGAGCTTCTAGCAGAAGGACCAGTAAGGTGGCTGAAATCCAGGGAGAGAGGAGCTGTGGGTGAGCTGGACCCGCACAGAGCACACCCTGGAGGCCAGCATAGGCTCTGCGCATGCTGATGCTGAGGTCACCCCCAGAGCTGCTGAGACAAAAGTGACTCTGAACTTCATATGCTCCACAGCCTTACACAGGGGGCTCTCACCTCTGACACTCCGTGGTGGGAAGACAGACTGTGGAACCCGTCCAGCAGGGGCAGCACATCCATCACCAGCCTCATGTGAAGTCTGGAAGGAGAAAGGATCTGCATGTGAATAGGCACAGGGCTCAAGTGCAAGGGGCCAGGGCAGTAGAGCCCCAGCCTGCAGACCCACCACACCCTGCACTTTAGTTCCAAGTACAAGCTCTTTTTTGCAATAGTAACAATTGTAGATTTGACTTTGAAGAAAAAATAACCCAAATTACATTAGAGATTTCAATTTTGGTTTGTCACATCTACAGTACATGTTAGCTGAACCCACTGTGGTGGTCATTTCACAATGTAGGCAAATCAAACCATCCTTTTGTCTGCCTTAAACTTATACAGTGGTGTATATTGATTATTTCTCAATAAAGCTGGGAAAAATAAACAGTGCCTTCATAAACGGGAAAAAAGTGGTTATAGATGCAGTGGAATGAAAACACCATAACTAAGAGAAAACAAATCAGGATACACACATAACAAATAGTATCATCTTGCCCTGGAGGCGTGCTCACTGGTTGAGCCTTGATCTATGAACCAGGAGGTCATACATGGAGTCCCTGTCAGAGTACGTGGGGCTCCATCCTTAGTAGGGGGCATGTAGGATGCAGGTGATGAATGATTCGTTCTCATCATTCATATTACTACTACCTCTCTCTCTCCCTCTCCTTTCCTCTCTGAAGTCAATACAACATATATTAATATAAATGAATTAATTGTATCACCTCAAAAAGGTATCTAGATATATAAATGTACGAAAGACAAAAGGAAATACTTTGAAATGTTGACAGTGGTTAACCTTGGATAGTGGAAAGAAGTGATTGCCTTTACTTTATACTATTCTTTTTAAAATTCTAATGATCCTATATTATTTTGATAATGAAAAAAATCTTCTAAAACACATTTAAGTAACTTTTTTTGGTGTAAAACGCATTTTGCATCCATGTTCAGTGACCATCCACTTATCTTTGAGAAGCTTAAAAAGTGCTTTGGGTTGTGAAATATCCTTTAAAATGCATTCTTGCACTCCAACAGCTCCTGAATGAGAACACTGGGCTTTGGAGATGCTGGGTCTGCTTGGAAAAAATAATGGGCAGGGGTTAGAGGCGCAGTAGGGGATGGGGCGGGTCAGCAACCCTGAAGAGAGGCTCTTAGGCAGGATGCCTCAGGGTCCACAGCTCAGGCTGTATTTGAAGAATTCCTCATTGGAAGGCTGATATCTACAGTAAAGTTTCAGATTTGATAAACTTCAGACATGAGCCACAGTAACTTTTTTAAAAACGGTTTTTGCCGTTCTTATTGCAAATCCATATATATAAAAGGCTAATGTGCTAAGGATTCCACCACCTGACCACTCGCTATGAAGAGCACTGACCACCAGGGGCAGACGTTCAATACTGGAGCTGCTGTGACCTGAACTGGCCCTTTACAGAGGAAGGGCACTGCGCACCCAGAGTCCACAAGCAACACTCCGCTTTTCCCAAGTGGGACACAGGCCCCGCCACGAACCCATGGCACAAAGCCCACAGGCCAGCCCAGCACAGAAATGGTGGCTGTGGGCACCAGGTAATGATGTCACATAGTAATGCCAGGCTTCCTCTCCCTAGCGACTAGCCTCCTTGGAGTTTCTTCACCCACTTGCTTTATAGCCAGGTGCAAACATTTTACACTTTCACCAAATGTCTTTAAAGTGTTTTCATGTGCCTCATCTCATTTGATCCTCACTGAAGTCCCGGAATAGGTAGAGAGGAGACTCGGTAGAATCCTGTTTTCATTTCATTAGCCAGAAAATGGAGATTTAGAATGTTTTAAAAATTGACCCAACTGAAAAGAAGCAAGAAATGGTAGAGCCTGAACATGACTTCAGGTTTTCTCACTGCACGGAATATAGTCAAACGGGGTTATAGTTAAATATTTCTCCCTTTGTTATCTCTGCATGATCCACAATAATAATCTGCTTTCATTTTGGTATTTATGCTGTTTTGCTGTCAATATCCTGAAAAAGAAACTGGGGCACTTCACCAAGCTGGAAAAAGTTTACCTAATCAGAAAGCAGGTCTAAGTAAGCAAATATCTATATATCTATATCTATAACTATATATCTATATCTATATCTATATCTATATCTATATCTACATCTATCTATCTATCTATCTCTCTGGCGCCAGTTGCATGTGTTTCCATCTGTCATTGTTGATCGTGAATTTGGTATACACTTCTATTATTGAGAAAGGGCAAATAGTGATCTTACAATATTTCTTCTAATTAATTTCCTTTCAATGTGCACCAATTCATGCACTGGGACTCTAGTAATTAAATAATACTATCAAGACTCCTAAGAGAAACATATGTATACAGAAAAGATTTTTAAAGGATTCAGATCTCCTAAGTCACAGCTCTATGGTTCTAACCTCAACTGGGTCTACAGAGGCTGAAAGGAAAAATAGAATGAGCACTTGCCCTGGGTTCTCATTTGATCTCTGCTATTAATAGCTTGTGGTCTTGGGGATTTCACTTACCCTTTCGGGGTCTCCTAGCTGCATCTATAGGATGAGGGTAAAATTAGACCTCTTAAATAAGGTTTCTTCAAAGGCTTCAAAAAATAATTGTAGGTTCAGATTTCTACAATGTTCCTAAATATCTCAGCAATAATAAACTTTTCCTTGTTTTAAACTTTGTGGTACAAAACTTCACAAAAATGTAAACACAGTTTTATAATACTACTCATTTTAAAAATATACAACCTCTATAAACCTTATCCTATAACATTTTGGTAGATACTATTAAACATTTCTTAGTAACTGTACTATAACCCAAATTAGTAAATTTAGCACTATCTTTTTAAAACATCAATTGCATATTCTTTGTATTGGTGTGAAAAGGCTCAGAAAATACAGATGTGTTGAGCACCATATGTCACTTTTATTAAAATTCAACAAGTAACTTCCCAGGTATGGAAAACTTCAGCTGAAGCCAATTTTGGGGGTGTGAAAATCAACTCTTGTAAACATCAAATTAAAATGTGGCTGTATTTTCTGCCTTAAAAATTAAAAAAACATAAGAGTTGTTATTTAACTCACTCAAATGGTTTGTGAAGCTGAAATACTTCCATGTAGGGTCTGCCCCAACCTGACATTAGTTTAGTGCAAGGACTGAGAGCCACATGTCACCTATTCTCCCCAGTGAGGAAGGGAGCTGTGTGTGAATCATTCCTACCACTAAGCCCCTCGGACAGCCAGCTGCTAGGCAGCAAGGAAACCAGCCTCAGCTCACAGGTGGGAGAAGTGCTGCCATCTCTCTCAGAACACTTCCAAACTCAGCCTGAGAAGGACAGGCCCTACCAGCCAAGACCCAGTCAGGCCACTGCTGGGCTCTAAGTAAAGACTGACGATTGTCTCTACCTCTTATTTCTTCTGAGACCAAACCAACCAACCTCCCACCCACCCACCCAACCACCCACCCAACCAACCAACCACAATTTAATCATCATCCTTGCACTGAAGACACTGCTAAATAAACACCAAGTTGTATATGGGCTCACGTGGTGACTACCCTCCTAGACACATATTCATAGGCCTGGAATAAGCTCTGCCCATGCCCATTCCCTTCCCTCAGCTCGATTCTCCAACCTCCCCTGCTCACCCCCCCCCCCCCACACACACACCCTATTTGACCAGGTAGTTAACTTTCTGGGGACTACAGATCCGTCTTGTCCCCTGGCTTGAGACACAAGCCCCAGAGAAGCAGGACCCCTCACTTCCTGGCTTAATAGACAGGGGGCCCTGCTGGGGTATGGCGGGAACTCTGTCCCCAGCTGCCTCCTGTCAGCTCAGCAGCCACCACTCCTCCACGTCCAGGGAGCACATGCAACCTGCCCCACAATGACAGGGGACCAGCCCCGCACAGGGAAGGCGCCCACACTGGGGCTACTGGTCTCTCACTGGGGCTCTTGGTCCCAGGTGGCGACATGATGGAGCCTCTCCACTCTCCTGGTTTCTCCCAGGAACCAGGGGCTGGACAAGTCCCACCCTTTGGGAAAGTGACTCCTTGGCTGCCCCCACAGAGCAAGGCCCAGGGAAGCCCCAATCTTCCAAGCGTTTTAAATACCTGACAAGCCCAAGTTCACCCTTGGAATGAGCCCTTCTCGACCACAACAGCCACTACCCCATGGGACACTCCAAGTCCCAGCACCTGGGACAGCCATGCGAAAACTATGGCCCGCGGGCTGGATTTGGCCCTTTGGAAATAATAAAACTAAAAAAAAAAAAAAAGACCGCACCCTATTATTTAATGATGTTTACTTTGAATTTACATTAGTTCACACAAACACTCTATCCATGCTTATCTTACAGCCTGCCAAGAACCCATTGTGGCCTTCAAGTCAAAAAGTTTGCCCATGCCTCTTCTAGAGACAACTTCCTTTCCAGCTCACTTGAGTGGAGAAGGTCAGGAGACCAGGATGTCTCTCTGTTGCTTCCCGTTCTTCCGAAGCTCTGGGAAGAAGAAAGCCCAGGGCAAGAGGTGTTTCTGTTGCTGGGGAAACAGGCGCAAGCGCCACCACTGATACCCCTCGCCCTTTGGCACGAGGCACACACAGGTAACCAAGGGCAGGCCCTTTCAGCTCACACTTGTGCGCCAACTGGGGGTCATACCTGGGGAGCCCACACCTCTTACCCCTCATCCCAGGTGTGTGTGTGTGTGTGTGTGTGTTTGTGTGTGTGTGTGTGTGTGTCCGGGATGGTGAGGTGAAGAAAGTGGTGGATGAGGGATGCTCAACCTGGGCTAAGGAGCAGGTTGGTAAGTGTCAGAAGCCTGGAGGGTGTTGGAGGGTGTGTCATGTTCACTGCCCAGGTCATGGCTCACAGGAAGGGAAGCTGAGTGCTGGGGTCAGAGCTCTGCTACCCACTTGTTAAATCGCAGGGGTGCTCAAGGGGTCATCAACTTCACTCCCTGCCTGGAGGTCTTTGCAGATGCCCCTCTCTGCCTGATCTGGGGAGCAGAATGGGTGGTGGGCATCTTCCCCACTGGTAATGCCCGGGCCCCTCATGCCTCCTGGCCCGGTAGCGGGCTCTGTCTTTGCAGAGCTCCAACAAGGGCAGCGTCGAGGAGCTGGCTGACAGGTTCACTTATGCCCTCAACGGGTACAAAGGACAAGTGCGTCAGGACAGGAAAACCATCCAGTGCCAAACTGAGGTGAGAGCTGGCCCACACCTAGGACCCTGAGGTGACTGGGGTGGGACCAGAAGTCAGACACAAATCTGGGGCCTCAAGTTCTCACAGGCCCGCTCCCAAAGTGATCTGCACCTTCAATCCTCCCGACCAGCTCCCTGGTAGGGGAGAAAAGCAGTCTTTCTTCCTGTGCTTCTTGGGATCAGAGAGAAAGCATCTGTTGCTCTCTTTGCCTCATGCTCCTTTCAACTGATGAAATCCCTGCCCAAAGTATCCTGTGGACCAGCCCCAGCCCGACTGTCCTTGCAGACCTTCTCCAAGCTATACACATCATCCCACTTGATAGTGCTGTGTATTGGAAAAAAAAGGGGAGGGGGAAGCGGGGGTGGGGGTTAGGGGTGTAGGAAGGGATAAAGGCCTTGAATACTTTTCTCTGCAACCTATCACCTCACAGAGGACGACAAACCATTGCAGTGTGGCCAGCTCAGGAGCTGTGGCCTGACCCAACTCCATATCATCCCAAAAAGGACAGAGTTTTCCTCAGTCATTCAGGCTTTCACTGTGGCTACACCTTGACACAAATCAATTGTTGCAAGCTCAGCAGGGCTGCCAGAAACATCCTCACTGTCCTCATAGGCTAGGTCTGCCATGACACAGGACCACAGATTGGGTGGAAGGTTCCTGATGCCTCCTGGCTCAGTACCCACTCTGTCTTTGCAGAGCTCCAAGGAGGACATCATTGAGGTGCTGGCCCATGGACCCGACTACACCACCTACGGGGTCAGGGTGCAGGTGCACCAGGCTGACGACACAGACCAGTGCCTGTCTGAGGTGAGAGCTGGCCTCGAGGGTCTCTACACCCAAAACCCCAACACAACCTGGCAGTGCCCAGAACCCACACTCAAATCTGAGGACTCCACAGATACCCTCCCAGGACTCTCCCTAGTGTCCCACTGCCCCAAGACAAAGAAATGAGGACCCCCCGCCCCCGTCCAGCTACATGGGACGGTAAAGACACGCTCCTCACATATTTGTAGCAATATCAGAGAGAGATGTCGTGTGAACTGTGTCCTGTCGGTCATCTTGCCATGGCCACGGTACCAGCTTTCCCAGGGGGAATCACCCCCACGTCTCCACGCTGGCCTTCTGCAGAGCCCAACGGTTCCTGGACGAGCTTCTATCTAGGTGAGCATACACTCGTGACTCTGCCCACTGCTAGCTGTGAGGCATGAAAATGTCACCACATCTTCCCGAGTCTCAGGATGCTCCTCTGAAAAGTGGGTTGCTGGGGGGGGAACCTCATAGCACTGCTGTGGGGACAAGCCATGGCAGGTCTCACCTACTCCCTGGCTCTGCAGACAGGGTAGCTGGATGTGCAGCAGTTGTTGTTGGCAATTCTTTCACTCTGTCCCACGGAAAGAACTCTGACACAACCATCAGCGGCCTGTGGCATCAGAGGTTGGAAAAGCACATGCAAAGCAACCTGTTAAGCAGTGTGAGATTTCACCTAGCCGGTCCTGGTCCTTGGTGTAACCACACTGGGGATTTCTGGGGAGAGCAGGAGCCCAGGCCCACTCAGATGTATGGCATGCTCCTGGTTGGAGTTTCTTTACTCGACAATGTGCACGCACTTTTGGAGACACTTAGCCTGACTCAAGGAATGAAGCAGACACAATCCCTGGGCCTCAGTTCTGGGCACTGGGTCCAGCAGTCACGCTCACCATCATTCGCAGCTCGTGTCCACCATCCATCAGGGCTGATGCGATCAGAGTGATTTTTCCATCTGGATGCACACCTGTTTAGAATGACCGGGCTGACACATCGCAGGACCAAGTCATAAAGTGAGTGGTCTCCGGGTCCAGAAGGAGGGCCCTCAGAGTCAGCATCGTGGGGACTGTGGTGGGTGGGGGATGGAGAGTGCCTGGCAGAACCCTAATCTTATACATCATCTGATTCCCAAGAAAGGCCTGGGCTCTGGAGTCTTCTATTCCAAGAGGATAGGAGTCAAAGACGACAGTGGGTGGGGTCCCGGGCCTTGTAGACCCAGAGGGGACGCTGTGCTGATTGGTCCCTCACAGTCCCCTCCCCCCCCACAAACCCACCCGCTCTGCCTGCCCCTCTCCATATCCATCTCCCCTGACCACGGTGGCCAGGCTCAGAACAGGACTGTGGTGAGCAGGGTGCTCACAAGCCTGTCTCAGTCCTCAGCCCAGATGCCCAGGGCCTGGAGGGTGGGGGTGGGCAGTGCACTGGACCTTTAGGTGAGCTGCCAGTGGGAAGAAGAGTCTCACACAGACTCCGTGTTGAACCTGCTGGATCCCACAACTGCTACAACCATGACAGCCACACAAGGGCCGGGGTTACCATGGTGCTCTCCCATGGGTGGTCATGGGAGACCTGCACAGAAGCTCAGATCTAAACAAGTGTACCATGGGAGGGCAGACTGGAAGGAAAGAGCAGGACTCAGAATCTGCTGCCCACCTGCCTCTCCCCAGGGCCTTTGCTGCGATGGTGGGGACCTGGCTGGACCATGTCCAGGGTTTGGGGCAGCCCCTTCCCTCCGCCTTCTTCGAGGTAGAGCAGGCCTTGGTGCCCATCAATTCCCCTGCCCAAACCTGGTGGGCCACACCCAAAATCTATGGTTGGCGCTGCAGCACCTTGAGCCCACCGAGGCAACTCAACAAGGTGAGGCAGAATGATCATCTGGGCAGATCATCGGGGGAGGGCAGGCTCATGGGCTGGAGTTCCCTTAAAGGTGGTGGCATCTTTCCTGTCTGCACTAAGTCACAGGAAAGCCAGGAGTGTGAGTCAATGTGTCTCTTTCTCCTGCTCCACGTCCACGCCCAGTGCTCCAGAGCTCTCCGGAGGCAGAGGAAGGGCCTGCTCAGGGGCCAGAGCCTGGTCCAACGAGAGGCCCTGCCCTGGCCAGGCCTGGCTCGAGGCAGTACCTGAAGCCATTATGGAGCCAGCTACTGGCTGCGCTGGAAGCCTTCTCTCGTGCTGTCAGAAGAGTTCTAGGCGATTATCTTCAATAATTCAGAGGAATACATCCCAACTGTACATTTATAATAGTAAATAAGGATAATTTCTAAAGTACCTACCTATTTATGTAGACTATTTCCCATTAAGTTAAATACTCCTTTTGAATAAATAAGGTTGTTTATTAAAAACACGTGTAGACCATGTCTTCTCACGTACATATACATAATTCCATACACACACACACACACAGACGTACACATATATGCTGACATGGAAGGTGCTCACTGTATAATACAGTTTTAAAATAAGTTTTGAAACATTTAATTTCCTCTGATAACTACGTATACACTGATAAAATGGGGAAATAAAATCTGGAAATATATACACCAGAATGTTCACACTGGCGAACTGTCAGCAGTGAAACTACCAGAAGTGACAGTTTCTTCTCATTTTGCTTCATGTATAGGTTCTGGTTGACACAAGGATCATACCTCCAATATATAGACATAGACAGTAGAGAGAGGAAGGGAGAGGCAGAGAACACAGATGAGAGGTGCACCAGCCGCCTCCTGCCCACCCTGACATGGAACTGACCGCAAAACCCTGCCACGTGCCCTCCCTGGGAACTGATCCGGAAACCTTTCAGTGCAAGGGGAGATGCCCATCCAATGAGCCCCATCAGCCGGGGCTAGACTCAGTATATATTTTAAAAAAATACACTTTGATTGATTTCAGGGAGGGAGAAAGGGCGAGACAGGAATGTAAACCATGAGAGAGAAGCATGGATCGGTTTCCTCCTTCACGACCCCTATTGGTGATCCAGGCTGCAACCAGGCTTGTGCCCTGACCCGGAATCAAACCAACTGTGCACTCCTGCCTGCTTCACAGGCGGATGCTCGACCACCGTGCAGCACTGGCCAGACTCAATCATATCTTTCTAAACTTTCCCAAGTGCCAATTTGTATCTTGAAATGGTCTCAGGAAAGGAAAAATTACTTAATGGGGGGCATTCTACTTCCCTCGCCATTTAGCTGCATTTGCTATTTGGCCAGAAACAACCAGTAGACTAGCTCTCAACCATACTTAAAATCACTAGGGATAGCAAGAGCATTGCTTTGGTTGCAACAGGAGTAACTCAAAACAACTCCCTCCACTAAACACTTCCTGAATCATTTCCCTTCCTCCATGAGCCCAGAATTTAACTCACCAGTCAAACTCAGCTTAGGGAGAGGAAATGGTTCCACTGGAACAGGACGGTACGGAAACAAGGTACACAGCCCTGGTTCTACCCGAGGGGCCATAGTTCACTGACACCACCACCACGGGAACAATCTATAATTAAAATGAAAACCACCATGTCAGAAAATTCTAAGCATAAAAGGACAAAGGAATGCCACTGGTGAGTATTTCAAAAGGAGGCATGCTGTGCAAGAGGGATCCATTCAGTGCTGTGGCCCAATCATCCAAAGCTCATCGTTCTCATGTGAGCAGTACTCTTGCTCTGAGGGGAGACACATTTCCTTTCTTTCATTTCATATTTGCTTTCAAGGAAAACCAGCTAGCTGGTCAATACACCAAGCCAACACTCCTCAGGTATCCAACAGGAGAAACCTAAATGTCTCAGTGAATTTTAAGTTTTACTAAATTTGAATTAAAAAAAAGTTTCATTTTAAATTGATATGTGGCTGCCCCACTGGCGTGGCTCAGTGCTTGATCGTGGACCCCGGAACCAAGAGATCCCCGATTCATTCCCAGTCACCGCCTGTACCGGGGTTGCGCGCTAGGAGCTATGGGACTGATGATGCTCTCTCATCATTGATGTTTCTCTCTCCCCTTCCCCAGCCTCCTCACTGACCCCACCCCCACCCCCACCCCCGGCTCTCTCTGTTCCCCTTCCCTTCCTCTCTCTGAGATCAATAAAAACATATATGTTTAACCAGTTCTATGTGGATAATATGGACCCTATGAGACAGGGTACTTCAAAACAGTCATGACTGTGAAACAGTCATCGCTGAATCTCGGGACACCTGTCCTCCACAAGTCCACACAGAAGAAATGTACGGGGCCCTTAGTGATCACAGTAGAAACAGGAAGCTCTCCATCCGACACGTCCCCACTGCCCTTCCCCTCACCACCTCCTCCTGGGCTGAGGCACCTCCTTCGGGAGCACTTTGACACTAAACTGCCCCATGTCCCTTGCAATTTGGCCCGTTCTGCCCAAGGGTTCACGCAAGAGTCTCATAGTTGATTTCTGAGACACTATGTTCCTCCCTGATATAAAGCACAATAGCGAGCAGAGGATTTTTTTCCTCTCGTTGATGCTGGGACCTTACCCTGACATCACTGAGCAGCTGAATTCAATATTGGATCCAACTACCTTTGGACTTGTTCTTTTGTGAGAAAGACAAGTCCCTACTGTTAGCTTCATCACTATTCTGCTGCTTATAATTCTCAGCTTCCACACTGAATGAGATCCTTAAAACTCCTGAGGGTGGACAAGGTTGTAGCATTTCATGGTATTGCAAAACAACAACAACACCAAACACGAAAACAAAAACAAAAAACAATGGGAGCAGAGAGCAGGACAGGGGAAAGATGGGAGATGCCGGAAAGTACACCAGCCTTCCACCGACTCCAGAGGGAGATGTCGGGATACAGGGCATGGCACAGCTCTAAGCTGGGCTGGCAGGGTGTGATGCCAATGAGGATCTCAAAGTGTGACCACAGAAAAGGGGTGAGGGAGAGACAAGACTGCAATAGGAGCTAAGGTCGGATCATGGTCGGCCTGGACGGACACGCTAAGGATTTGGGACTCATTTCTAAAGGCCATAGGAGACCACTGGCAGTTTTCAGAAGAGACATGATCATATTGACATTTTCAAAAGATCCTTCGGGTTGCCGGTAGAGAATGCTTAGGGACCTGGCGATACTAGAGGTTGACAGGTCACAGAGCACACATGGGATCAGGAGGCCCCGAAGTCAATGGGGCTTAGTACTCTTGCTGCTAACCTTGATGGCTTCACACTAGAATCGTTGTATCAGGAATGTCAAGGTGGAAATCTATCCCACTCATGGCACTTGACAGCTTATGTCTAGAAGTTACAATAAAGTAGCACGATATGCCGTATCTTTTCTCAGATCAAAACACTCTCAGAACAAAGTGGAGAACATACCAAAACCAAGACTTGCTAAAGTGGTAAGGAAAAGGGGGTGGACTCAGCTTCCAGACAGAACAACAGGTCAGTGGCACAGACAGAGACGCACACACACACAGAGAAAGCGAGAGAGAGGCTGAGAGGAAGGAAGGGACCTCAAGGACGAGAGTACAAGACAAGTGACAGGACCTGACACCCCATCAGCTGGCCTGTACTTGATGTTGTTTAGAAGTGAGTTTATAACATAGAGTCCAAACATAATCAAAATACAAGCAAATGCCACCATACTGTTCACAAAACCTTTAATGACACAGTTGCTTACCTTGATCAAGTGTGCATACTTCTTCAGTTGTTCTGAAAAGCATTGTGTAATCTTTGCAGTAATGATCTAAGTAAAACTCCATTTTTAAGTCCCTACAACAACAAGAACATATAAAATACAAATAACTAGGAAGGTATTCCAATATTTACCCCCAACAGTTAGCAATCATCAATAGAACTTTCCCATTTAAAAACACTTATGAGAAAAAAGATAATCAAATCCAGAGCCCCTTTATTCTATTTCTGGACTTTCCTGTGCCCACTATTGTAAGTGCAACCTCAACTACTTTTGCTAGACAGATGTTGTGCAGGTGAAACTACTGTAAAAACACTGTGATCTCGGTTCTCTTCCATTACCTATTGGCTGTTGATCTTGAACAAACCATCTCTAGAGCCTCAATATTTTCTTCCAGAAAATGGGGAAATACCAGTTAATTCACTGTGAAGTTTTAAAACTAAATAAAATATGTGAAAAATACCAGAGCCCATAATTAGGGTTGGAAATCATTTCATTATAAAAGTTTTCACGATAGTAATGATTTGTCCTAAGAGAAATAAAAAAAAAAATTAAAAGTGCCATGTCTAAGAATACAACTTCTTTATCTCAAGGAAGATCACAAAAATTAGAAAACGTTCTGTAATATTAACTCAGATGTTGGTATTTTTATTCCATTCAATTTTATTTATTATCAACGGTCACAATACCCAAGTGTGTGACCTTTAGAATTCAGTGTTAAACAGAGCGCTGGCCAGGCTGTGAGAGTGCAGTGTTAGCACCATTTAAACGTAGATCCACCAGGAACCTGACAGACACCGAAGGCAACAGCACAAGTGCAGCAGAGAGCCCACAGCGAACCAGGCGTCAGGGTCTTGGAAACACACTGACAGGTTTTCTCATCACTAATGGGGGTCATGGTTCCCTGGCCTGGTTGACAATTTATGTAGCTAAACTGCAGTTCTCTGAACTGTAAGCACTACTAGAATGTAGGTATTGTTACAGCATAGCAGGTATTGTTATAGACCTTCCACCACAGTGCAGGCAGTCAGCCTGTCAACATGAAATGCTCTTCGGGTCACCCCCAGTGTTTACCATGTTTCCTGACTTCCTACTGATCTTAGGACAAAGATGACTCACAAGCCCTTACATAGCCAGTATCTTCAAACAATTCTGTGTTTTGCAAAAAATGCTCTGGGTTCTTAAGGCCAACGTCTGAGTCACCTGAGCACTCCTGGAAGTTTTCACTCTACACACAGTATTTACCTTGCCAACTGAACAAGGGGCGTCAACAAGTGAATGAATTCCTTCTCCCATCAGAGTATTCCATTTAGGCTCCTCAGAGACCCAGTGAAGTAGGAAAAAGATTGCAGGTATGTGAGAGAAGTGTAGAAGAATCCAGACTAAGATTCTGTGGCAAGTCTTCATCCTTCATCTGAGAAACTTTCCAAAGGATTCAGACATAAAGATCTGTTCAAAAGGTGAGACTCAACCTTCTGGTGGTGGTCTGAATTCAGTAAATAATCCCAATCCCGAGAAGAAGAAACAGATATTGATTTTTTAAATCATGCCTCCTTGTAATTAGGGGGGTGGGAGTGATCAAGGAGGGGTCGATGAGGGGAGAAGGAGACATATGTAATACTTTAAACCAGTGTTAAACTCAACCTTCCTAATGCCGCGACCCTTTAATATAGTTCCTCATGTTATGTTGACCCCCACTTTCACTGTTACAAATTAAATATAATTAAAGCACAGTGATTAATCCCAAAAACAATATGTAATTATATATGTGTTTTCCCATGGTATTAGGCGACCCCTGTGAAAGGGTCATTCGACCCCTAAAGGGCTCAGGACCCACAGGTTGAGAACCGCTGCTTTAAACAATAAAAAAAATTCAATTAAAGCAATTCAAGTTCCATTTTCGTATTAAGTTGATCTAAGAATATGAAAAAAAAAATCACAATGCTGGCCCAGCAGGTGTGGCTCAGTGGTTGAGCATCAATCCATGAACCAAGAGGTCATGGTTCAATTCCTGACCAGGGCACATGCCCAGGTTTCTGGTTTTATTCCCAGGAGGGAGTGTGCAGGAGGCAGCCAACTGATGATTCTCTCTCATCAAGGATATTTCTATCTCTCTCCCTCTCCCTTCCTGTCCCTGAAATCAATGAAAACATTTTAAAAATTAAGTAATCACAATGCTGGAAAATGAAAGGAATATCAAAACACCTAAATGACTTTAGTGATCTTCTAAATCCTCTGTTGTCATTTCCAGTCTCCAAAGCACTTTCTCCACGAGATGTGAGGCTCTTTGTTGTCATTTCCACAGTCTCCACAGCACCTTCTACGGAAAGAGATGTGGACTCTTCCTTTAATGAATAATATAAAAATGCTTAGACAAAACCACCATTATTCATTTTGTTTTGAACAACAAAAAAAGAGGTATACATTTGGAATCAAAAAGTTCAATAAAATTCCAAAAAGAAACTTATTGTAGGCTTTTTCAGACTTACCCTGTGACATGATAAATGCCTAAAATTAAAACAAAATGCTTATCTAAGAATTGCATCTAAATAATAGCCTATTA
The DNA here is from genome assembly GCF_964212035.1 of Myotis nattereri. Taxonomy (NCBI): domain Eukaryota; kingdom Metazoa; phylum Chordata; class Mammalia; order Chiroptera; family Vespertilionidae; genus Myotis; species Myotis nattereri. The sequence continues at coordinate 10,317,864 of NC_138085.1, forward strand.
ACAAATCATATCTAAATAAGAATTGTGGTGAGCTAGAAGGGGACAATAAAAAAGGGGGGACATCTATAATACTTTCAAAAGGAAAGATTTTAAAAATAAATAAATAAATAATTATGACATATAGCTATATACTATCTTCTCACCAACTCAACACATGCACCATGGGAACTAAAAAAGGTAAAATAAAATTAAACAAATGAATGATAAATATTATAAGATAAAGTATGTGTGTAAATAAATTTTAAGAAAAGAGTAGACAAACATTTAAAAATCTACTAGCTAGAAGCCTTGCCACAAAAGTGACCTCAAACCGTGGCTCAACCTGTATTGACCTTATGTCCTTTATAAAACTAAAGATTACCAGAAGAGCTATTCATAACCTACAGGTTTCTTAATGATCTTATCATTCTTAGACAGTCAGAAAAATATCTTTAGAAAAACTAAACTTTCCCTTTCATCTTGCAAAACATAAACTAGGAAATGCCATTCAACTTTCACTAGCATGCCTAACAATCACTTACTTGAAATTATTTCATGGTATTTTATGGGTTTTTTAATTGTGGTTAAATATACATAATGTAAAATTTACCATTTTAACCATTTTGTGGTGTACAAATTCAGTACCATTAAATACATTCATTCATAAAGTTGTGTAACCTCAATGCTATCCATTTCCAGAACTTTTCCATTATCCCAAACAGAAACTGCCAATTCAACAACTCCCCCTTTCTCCCTCCCTCAGCTTCTATTATATTTTCTGTCCTTATGAATTTACCTATTCAAAGCAAAGTACCCCATGAAGGTGGAATTATACAGTATTTATGTTATGTTGGGTATAACATCCTCAAGGTTCATCCATGTTGTAGCACATCTCAGAATTTCCTTCATTTTAAAGGCTAAATATTTCATTGTAGGCATATACCACATATTGTAAATCCAGTCATCTCTCCATACACACTGGGGTTGTTTCCAATTTCAACTATTATGAATAATGCTGCTATGAACACTGGTGTTCGACTGAGTCCCCACTTTCAAATCTTTTCCTTTTATTTCAACATTTTTTTTATTAAGGAATTACATATGTCCTTATCCCCCAATTGCCCCCCACCCCACTCCCATTCATGACCTCACTCCCCTGGGTCTGTGTCCATTGGTTATGCTTATATGCATGTATACAAGTCCTTTGGTTGACCTCGATCCCTTACTCCCACCCTCCCCTACCTTCCCTCTGAGGTTTGAGCATCTGATTGATGCTTCTGTCTTTTGTGTATATATAATCAAAAGGGGAATTGTTGGATCATATGGTGATTCTAGGTTTAACTCCCCCCCCCTCCTAATTTATCTTGAAATTTATTGTTGAAATTATTATAGATGTCCCTTTCTATCCCCCATTCATCCCCTCCACCCTGCCTAGGTTTAATATTTTGAGAAACAGCAAATGGTTTCCCACAGTGGCATTTTTTACTTTTCCACCAGTAATCACAGGGTTCCAGTTTCAACATCCTCACTTATTTTTTTCATTGTTTAATAAATCAGTCATCTCAGTAGGTATGACATGGTATCGCACTGTGGTTTTGATTTGCATTTGCCTAATGATTAAACATGCTGAGCACTGTTTCATATGCTCATTGGCCATTTACATATCTTTAGAGAAATGTCCGTTCAAGCCCTCTGTCCAGTTTTAAATTGAATTGTCTGATCTGTGGTTGTTGAATTTAGGAAAAACCGGCATGTACCTATTATTGACTCAGCTTCCTTTTATGAAATCCCATCCTCCCAGTCTATAAAAGCAGATAGTATTTTATTTTATTTTTATTTTTTAAATCTATATTGTTGAAAGTATTACATAGGTCCTCCTTTCCCCGCATTAATCTCTTCCGGGCCACTCCCATCCCCACCCCACCCCAATAGTATTTTCATACTCTCCCTTACTCCTGATGTCTCAGGACTTACATATTCCCTCAGCTCTGTCTCTCATTTCTGTCTTCTCTCTTCAGAGCCAATCTTTTTCCCCTGAACTATCATAGAACAGTATCCTTGACAACAGTCTCTCTACTCTACAGCCAATCCTACACATCCTACACATTGCCACCAAAGTCATATCTTCTCAAAATACAGAACTGAAGATGTACTTTCCATTTTAACATCCTTGACAGGCTCCTTCTGTGTACAGTTTAAATTTCAAGTTCCCAGGTACAAACAAGGCCCTTAAGTTTGGATCCACTCAGCACCTGCAAGCATCTCTCCACACCCAAACCTTGTGTACATCCATTCTGAACTTAAAAACATCATGTTTTTCCATAAATAGTTTGGCTGATTCGCTCTGCCTAGAATGCCCTTCTTTTACCAACTTCCAGTTCAATCAGCAACTTCTTTGAGAAATCCTTCCTTCAGAGCCAGTCCCCTGACTCTCACCACACTGTGGACACACAGGTATTATGTGGCATTTTAATTTATCTGCATACAGCATTTTAGTTATCTGTTTATTTGTTCAACTAAATCTGAGTCACATACACCTGGTATTGATTCCTAACCAAAATATAAAATATCTTCCCGCATATAGTAAGAAGACTAAAGAACAATATGTTTTCCAGACCAAAAGGACTGAAATTAAAAATCTTATCGTTCTATTTACAAGCAGACTTAAGATAACGGAGACAAAAGAGACAATTCATCTAACTGCACATCCATGGAATCTAGTAAACATGCAATCATCCTTTGGAGAATTTAAGATGGAAACATAGAAGCAAAGAATGAGTTTGAGCCCGGCCAGCATGGCTCTGTGGTTAAGCATCAACCAATGAACCAGGAGGTCACAGTTTGATTCCAGGTCAGGGCATATGTTTGAGTTGCAGCCTCGATCCCCGGGAGGCAGCCAATCAATGATTCTCTCTCATCATTGATGTTTCTATCTCTCTCTCCCTCTCCCTTCCTCTCTGGAAAATAAAAATACATATTAAAAAAAAACCCTTGTTGGATATCATCATGCCACTTTCACAACTACACTAACCATATGGTTACGGGGGGGGGGGGGGGGCGGAAATATCATCAAAATGGTCACTGGGGCCCTTGCTGGTTTGGCTCAGTGGATAGAGCATTAGCCTGTAGACTGAAGGGTCCCAGGTTCGATTCCAGTCAAGGGCACATGCCCAGGTTCCGGGATCAATCCCCAGTAGGGGCGTGCAGGAGGCAGCCGATCAATGATTCTCTCTCATCATTGATGTTTCTATCTTTCTATCTCTCTCCCTTCCTCTCTGAAATCAATAAAAATATATTTTTAAAAAAATGGTCACTGGCTTCAACACTCCTGGACAGAAATGCTTTTACACATGCCCTCAAGTTTAGGAATAATTCAGTTTATCGTTCCCAGTATATTGTTAGAAGGGTACAATGTTCATCAGGAAACAGTTAATGGGGGAAAACACAAAAGCAATGTCCAGGTATCAAGATTGCAGTGCTTACCACTAAGGAATTTAACATTAGTCAAAAAGTCTTGAAATCTCTTGTCAATAGCCCAATAATTAATTCAACTGCTATAAATATATTCTCCCCCGCCCCAAAACTTTTTATTCTAAAGATATTCAGTAAAAGTTGAAATAATACAGTGAACACCTGTTTCATCTAAATCTAACAGTTGTTAAGGCCTAGCCGGTTTGGCTCAGTGGATAGAGCATCGGCCTGCGGACTGGTCCTGGGTTTGATTCCAGTCCAGGTCACATACCCAGGTTTCGGGCTCAGTCCCCAGTAGTGGGCATGCAGGAGGCAGCCGATCAATGATTCTCTTCTTACCATTGATGTTACTGATGTTTCTCTCTCTCTCTCTCCCTCTCCCTTCCTCCCTAAAATCAATAAAAAATGTTTTAAAAATAAACAAATAAATCTAACAGTGGTTACCAATATGCCATATCTGCTTATGTGCATGTGAGGGATTTGACTGCGGGATGATGACTACCTGAAAACCCCCCACATCATGACTTCATCATGCATTTCCCCAAAATAAATATTCTCTCCTATACACCACAAAACCATCATCTTGCCTAAGAAAAAATTTTTCTAACATCACCTAATATTCAGTCCATTTGCAACTTTTTCAAATTTTCCCCAAAATGTTTTTTTAAGACAATTTTCTAGAACCAGGACTCAATCAAAGTTCATTCAAAATGGTGCAAAAAATATTGCATTTGGTGATGTCCTTTAGTCTCTTTTCACCTACAATAGGCCCCACCTTTTTCTCCCTCCATGACTCTTTTGTTTTTTTTGCTTTCTACTACTGTTCTTTTTTTTTTTTTATTAATTAAACCTTTATTGTTCAGATTATTACTTTTGTTCCTCTTTTTTCCCAACATAACTCCCCTCTACCCTGTTCCCACCCCACCCACTTCCCTCACTCCCCATCCACTGTCCTCATCCATAGGTGTGCGATTTTTGTCCAGTCTCTTCACACATCCCCCTCACCCCTTTGCCCCCCAAGAATAGCCAGTCCACTCCCTTTCTATGCCCCTGATTCTATTATAATCACCAGTTCATTCTGTTCATCAGATTAGTCACTTGATTTTCACATTCACTTGTTGATAGATGTGTATTTGGTGTTCAAAATTTGTATCTTTACCTTTTTCTTCTTCTTCCTCTTCTTAAAGGATACCTTTAAGCATTTCATATAATACTGGTTTGGTGGTGATGAACTCCTTTAGCTTTTCCTTATCTGTGAAGCTCTTTATCTGACCTTCAATTCTGAATGATAGCTTTGCTGGATAAAGTAATCTTGGTTGTAGGTTCTTGGCATTCATCACTTTGAATATTTCTTGCCACTCCCTTCTGGCCTGCAAAGTTTCTGTTGAGAAATCAGCTGACAGTCGTATGGGCACTCCCTTGTAGGTAACTGACTGTCTTTCTCTTGCCGCTTTTAAGATTCTCTCTTTGTATTTTGCTCTTGGCATTTTAATTATGATGTGTCTTGGTGTGGTCCTCTTTGGATTCCTTTTGTTTGGGCTTCTCTGCGCTTCCTGGACTTGTAAGTCTATTTCTTTCACCAGGTAGAGGAAGTTTTCTGTCATTATTTCTTCAAATAGGTTTTCAATATCTTGCTCTCTCTCTTCTTCTGGCACCCCTATAATTCGGATGTTGGTACGCTTGAAGGTGTCCCAGAGGCTCCTTACACTATCTTCGTATTTTTGGATTCTTTTTTCATTTTGCTTTTCTGGTTGGATGTTTTTTGCTTCTTCATATTTCAAATCGTGGACGTGATTGTTGCAATCAAGGCTAGAGAGTCTGCTGTTGGGAGTCTGTATAATATTCTTTATTTCAGTCAGTGTATGCTTAATTTCTAGTTGGTCCTTTATCACAACCTCGAGGGTCTCATTAGATTTCTTATAGATCTCATTAAGTTTATCGGCAGTTTCTAGAAAATTCTTGAAAAACCTTAAAAGTGTGGTTTTGAACTCTATATCCAGTAGTTTGCTTTCCTCCATTTCTGTCATTTGTGTCCTTCTTCTTTGTCTCCGCATTTTTATGCTTCCCTGTGTTGATAAAGTGGTTTTCTGTTTTGAGTGTCCACTAGGGCCCAGTGGTTCAGCCTCTCCAATTACCTGAGGAGGACACTCTTGGTGCACCCCCTTGTGGTCTTTGTGCACAGTCTTGTTGTAGTTAAGCCTTGATTGTTGTAGTTATCACTGGGAGGAATTGACCTCCAGGCCAATTGGCTGTGAGTATCAGCTGTGTCTGCAGTGGGAGAACTTCTGTGCTGGACACACTCCTCTGGGGCAAGACTTGCTTCAATGGGGCTTTGGTGCTCACTGAGTCTGCCCCCTGAGTGTGTCCTTTATGGTTCCAAGGAGCTGCAAACTGGATGGTTCCACTCTGACCTCTGGGTTTCCTGGCTCCTGGATCTCTAGGGAGGTGCTAATCTAGCCTTTGCCTGATGCTATACAGCAAAATCTTCCCTGCAGGGCTTAGGCGGGGCGGGTCCCACGGGATCAACAGGGTGGGGCTAGCAGTTATGGCTGCTCTCAGTCCAGCCCTCAGAGGCTCTGCTTCTCAATGTCCTGGTAACCTCTGCAAGCACCTCGGAGAGAAAGCTGCCCTCGAGTTCTGACCTATGCCAGACAGTCCCGCTTCTCCCGTATGAGTCTGGGTCCCTAGAAACTTGCCTGGAACTGGAGCTCAGAGCCTGAGACTCCCTTCTGATTGAAAACGACAACCATGCCCTCAGCCGCCAGCCCGCTCCGCATGCACCTCCGCACCATAGTATTTTACTGCCATACTGCGTCTCCTCTGAGTCTCGGTATGCTTTTCTCTTTCCTTCTCCCTTCTAGTTGTACAATTTCCACTCAGCCACCCTTCCTGTGGTTCTGGATGGTGTCCGTTCCGTCTTTTAGTTGTATTTTTGAAGTGGTTGTTCGAGGCAGCAAACTCCAGTGTTTACCTATGCTGCCATCTTGGTTTCTCTCCATGACTAACTCTTTAAGGAGACCAGAATGTAGACTATCCCATATTCTGGATTTGTCTAATTGTATCTCATAGTGGTTTTTTCTTTAAGTCTTTATTATAGAAAATTTCAAATATATACAAAGGAAACAGAGTAACATAATAAATCTCCAACAGCCAGCTTCAATAATTCTCAATTTCTGGTGGTTCTTGTTTCATCTATACCTCCACCCATTCCTCATCTCATTTTACAAACTGATCCTCTAGCCCCCATACTTCCTATAACTGGAAGTTAGGTCTACATATTCATATCAAATATTTGGGGGAAGAAAACTGAGTAGATGACATCATGTCTCCATGCCACATTACAGCTGTAGGTATAAAGGAGTCCTCTGTCACCTATCAGTGATGGTAACCCACCAGGTTGTGGAGGTGGAGAACAACATGCAGCTTCAAAGTAGAGATGCATTTGTTTCTTCACTTTGGGTGACACCTTGGTGCCATGCTAACACCTTTCACGCAATGGCATTACTATCCCATTTACAATTCTTGTCTGAATCAGAGGTTACACTGGAGTAAGAGGTTACACAGAATAGCGATTTTCAAATTCTACCAGTCCTTCTATATTTATTAGCTGGAATTCTACTTTAAATAACGGTTTTCCTTTATTAACTGGAGATGAACTGCAAGGCTTCCTAAAAAGGCAGAGCAAATGCTTAATTCTGTCCCTTTAATTACTAATTTTTATTTGTTTCTATTCTTTTTTTTATAATCAGTTAGAAATGTATGTAGTTTACATATAAATAAATATACATATAAATTTATATATAAATTTATGAAATATAAATACATATATAAATATATTTTCATTGACTTCAGAAAGGAAGAGATAGATAGAAACATCAATGATGAGAAACTTTGATTAGCTGCCTCCTGCATGCCCCCTACTGGGGATCAAGCCAGCAACCCAAGCATGTGCAATGACAGCAAATTAGATTTTTTTTTTCCTTTCCCGTACTCTCTATTTTTACTATGAACTTGATTTTTATTTATTCAACACTTTGCAACCAAATATAATCATGTGCTAATATATTCTTATACCCTTAAATTTAAGTCATAAATTTTCTCGGCAATAACTAATTAAATTACTCAAGTGTTTAAACATTACCATGAAATTGACAAAGAACAGTGCAAAAAAATGATGATATAGAAAATAAATGAAATGTTTATTTCCCTACCATTATCTTCACTACATGTTAAAACATATATCTAGCTACTGAGATCATTATATATTGTTTTTATTATTTCTGTTAAAATTAGGATAAAAGCTTTGTTTTTTAAAAAAAAAACACTCAATAATCAATCAAATACTAAAATTCAAATCAACTCACCTGTTGAACAGGACTATCAACGGTAAAGGCCTTGTAAAGAGCCAATGCCTGGCTTTTACTCCCTTTGCTCCAGATCACCATATTTCCAGCCACATAGAGTTCCTCGTCATAATCCATTTCTCCAATTTCACTTCTGCCTCTCCTTAACTGCCAGCTTTCCTAAAAAATTTACATATGTAAGACATGTTTAAGCAGTTTTTATTTCTTTTGCAACATTATGGAGCAAGATTTATTAATTAAAATTGAACAGCAATTCAGATACAAGTCTCCTGCTCTGTCTGTGGAGTAAGGCTCAGTCCAAGCCCAACTCTTAGGTTCGGTGCCACTGATTAACAGAGGAGGGGGTGTGGGTGTATGTATCATACTGTATCTTACAGGATTTCAAAAATGGGAATTTACCTCAAGAATTCTCTATATTAAGTATTTTATTATTACGTTACCATTTTATGCTGCCAAAAACATAAATAAACAAAAATTAGACCTTACCTATATATCCAAAAATTAAACCAACATTCTTGGGAGACGAAAGACATATGAAGCATATGGGGGGTGAAGCAGAGGGGGCAGTGAAGTGCACATGGGACACTGGGGGAGCTTACCAACCATGCAGACTTCCCTGCTTCACAACTGCATATACATTCACCTTCCTGCCCTTGTGCCAACCATCAGAATGAACAGGGCAGAGAAAGGTTTGGATTCCTAACTACAGACTTCCGCTCCTGGAAATTTTGGTATCCCAAAAGGGATACAGAAATGGAATTAAGATGAGAATGACTGACTGTTTAACATGCACTTACTTCTCATTCCCCTATTTAAAAACTAGTACTGTATCTACTTATGTGGCATTTCCTTTCTCCTCTAGAAATATGTAAGTTTTGGGCAGCAGGGACCATTGCTAACTCGACTATCTAACCATCAAATAACATGAAATCTGGTCCCACGTACTAAATGAAGAAAAAGAGATTTAAATGGACCATAATCATAGTGACTCTCATTATAAATCCCTGAGTTATATGTCTAAACAGCCATGACACTGTAATACAATTAAGGTCATTATTTTTAGCTTTCATGAAAATTACCAAATCTTAACCAATACCCTAGAAGTAGCATCATACTCATTTCTCAGTTGCATCTGGGTAGCCTTAAATTACAAGTAGATCGAATCTCTCTACATTTCAAAAGCAAACTGAGAATCTTGATAAAACCTTCTGTTTTTCGTGGATTGTAACCTCCTGCAGGGATCCCACCAAGCCAGCAGCACCATCAGACGGCCACAACTCAGAGGCTGGCTGCAGCTGCCGAAGCTGAAGGTTCAAAGCATTAGGGTGGTGTCTGCAGTGGTCTCGACCAAAAGGAACAAATTCCTGCAAATCCCCAGCTGCAATCATTGTTGCCCTTTCTTCAGAGAAGTTCAACATGGCTTTCAGATATCAATATTATTTCTGTATGAATTCAAACACATTCTGGCCAGCTGTTGGAATCAAAATGAGAAGAAAATTATCAGAAGTTTACAGAAGAGCCATAAATCCTTAAATGAGTGTCATACAATCCTATCACATTGTAGGTGTACAAGTAACCATAACATCAACGGGCATTCCAGATCTGATTCTTTCAGGTTATTAGTTTCCATTTCATAGTTACCTTACACTATCAGTACATAATTAACATTACAGCTACATGTTAGTTGCTGACAAAATCAACTGTAGGAAATCACTGGGCTGAGAGATAAGCACTTATGTCTGACAATATTGATCCTACATTTCCTACTACTACTCACTAATTTCTCCACATTTCACATTTAAGGATTTAGACAAGTTTTACTTTATAGTAAATGGCTCTCAACATTTAAGGGCATTTCTGTTCAAATGCTGGAACAACATTTAAAAAGCACACCTAACAGATCACTGGCATATTGAAATGAAACAAACAAAAACAATATATCATTTCTAATTCATCAAAAGTTGACCCACTTGGTGCTTTAAGAAACTAGTCAATGTCATCATTAATTGTGAGCCTCAATCCACCTAAACAGGTAATTGCAAGCAATGCCAATTTCTGGTGCAAACCCCAAAGACCAAGGCATGAACAAAATCACTGGCGATGGAACAGTCATGCTTGCTTGCAAACTTAACAGTTCTGGCTTTGAAAGAACACAATCTACTACAGTTCAGCTCATTACTACAAAGAAGTGGGCGAGCTGTGGGTGGAAACAGCCCTCACCCATTACTTCCAGAACATTTCTACGAACAGTCACTGACAGCCAGTCAAATTCGGCCATTGTAGAAGGTGGATGACAGTTCTGCCTCAAACAACTCTTATATGGAAAACGGTTTTGTGGCATAGCGGTTAAGCTGCAATCCTCAAATACAGGAATCAAAACACACATTCATGTCAGCACTAGACAACCTTTAAAAACAGTGTTTGAAAGGGCTTTCACATCACAAACAGTTTAATATGACTTCGTTTCTCCTCTGAGATCTTTTTGGCACCAGCAGCTTTCTTGGCTGAAATATCTAAGCCTGTGGTTCCCATGCAGCTCCTCTAGGGTTGCAGTTATGTTTTCTGTGAATTAAGTGTTATTCCTGAGAGAACGGTTATGTCACATTCATGACACTTTTTCCTCCTTCTGATAAGTCAGTTTTGAGAACAGTTTAACTTGGGCCATGACTGAGATAGTGCCTGTGGGAGCCTAATCAGAGTATGCCAGATGTTCAAGGCCAATCTGAGCAGGAGAATCCTAATTGGGATGTTCAAGGCCAATCTAAGGAAGGACACAGAGATTGTACTGTACACACTGGGCAGGAGTACCTTACTATCACCCAAATACTGATGTCACTGTTGGGCAGGAAGCCTTTGTGTCTAAGTTAGTATAAACGTGTTACTAACCAGCCAGTGGGTGGCTGCTTGGTATGGCTCCTGTTTGCTACTGTATTAGCAAGGGCTGCTTGGCGCAGCCACTGTGTGAAGCTACTTTGAAGAACTGTTTTGTCTGATGGCTCCTTGTTAGCAATGGCTACATGGCCTGCAAAAGAGACTCTGCCCTAACCGGTTTGGCTCAGTGGATAGAGAACAGCCTGCGGACTGAAGGGTCCCAGTCCAGGGCATGTACCTTGGTTGCAGGCACATCCCCAGTAGGGAGTGTGCAGGAGGCCGCTGATCTATGTTTCTCTCTCATGATGTTTCTAACTATCCCTCTCCCTTCCTCTACGTAAAAAAAAATGAAAATATATTTTTAAAAAGACTCTCCTATATGCCTCTGTCTCTCATGTCCTCTTTGTCTACTGCCCGGCGTTCACGTGGGTACAGCCCCTGGCAGAGGACTGTGCACCCCACAGTGCCTTATAAAACTTACACCAAACACCACAAAATCCAGCCGGCCTTCCTATGTTCTAGTCAACAGGTTATCCAACATATTAACTCTGAGAGGAAGCCACAGAATCGGTAATTAAAGGATCGCCTGCACAGAACAATGGCCACTTTGTGCTGATTAGTATATTTAGATCTTTGCAGCCCCAACTGTGTGTGCGCTTCCTGGGGGCCCTATAACAGCACCGCATGGAACTGATGCGCTCCCAGGGAGACCGCGGCCTCGCTTCCTGGGAACAGGGACCTGCCAAGAGCACCCGAGGCGGCTGAGGGGGAGGGGGGGACCCGAAGGCACAGGAGGCACCGGAGCCAGGTCTGGGCGGAAGGGCCGCGTCAGGGGCCTCAGGGTGGGCGAGACCCGCGGGCTGAGCCGGGGCCTCAGCAGCGCCAGCCACAGGGTGGGCCTGCTCTGAGCTGCAGCCGCGGAGACACCGCGCTCAGCTGGGAAGGATGCCAGGGGCTGCGCGGGGAGGGGCAGCTCGGAGCCCAGGCCACGCCGCCCGGGGCGGTCGGGTGCGGGGTCAGGGACACGGGGCGACCAGCAGCGCCACCGGCCGGGCCTCGCCTGAGTCACTCGGGACGGGCAAGGCGCGGGAGCCCGGCTGCGCCCCCGGGGCCACAGCAGAGTTGGTCACCGGGACTCCGCCGCCGCTGAGCGTTTCCTCCCCCTCCGTCCCCCGCTCCGAGAACAGGAGAGCAGCAGCGGAGGACCGCGGGCGTTAGCTCCCGCTCTAAAACCAAAGGACGGACTCCGCTGAATTTCCCGTCCTGCTTCGCGCAGGGCCCGGGGGCGGGGCCTTGAAGCACCGGGTCTCGCGGGAGGCGCCGCAGCCCGTGGTCCGGCTCTGCTCGCCTCCGGGGAGGATGCTGGGTCCGCCCGCCATTACCGCCTGGACCCCGGCGCCGCGTGGAGCCCGGAAGCAGGACCCGGTCAGCTGGAGTCTGAGCTGTGACCGGACCGTCCCGGCCTCTCCATCTGCGCCGGGTCCTGTCACTAGGAGCCTGAGCTGCCTCCACCCGGAGCTGCCGCACCTCCAGGCCGGTTCTGCTCGCTCCCCCGTGGGACTGGGGCGGTGAGGGGGGTGCTGATTTCCCCTCTGCCGGTGCTCCTTCACCCTGTAGGGCCAGACCCTGTGAAAAGTGCAGGAAGGACACGGAGGTCCTCACAGAAACATGGCGTGCCATTTCTGAGCTTCACAGACACGTGTGCCAGGTGACCCCTAGACCTGGATGAAGCACCCCAGCTTTACAGGCCCTCCCTCTCCGTGGACTTAGCTGTACAATCTCACACTGATGGAAACTAGAAAACTTTCCTGAGCTCTGCTCTCCCACGGCATAGGATGTCTAGGTTAAAAATGTCAATGGAGCCCTAGCCAGCTTGGCTCAGTGGATACAGAGTCAGCCTGCGGACTGAGGGGTCCCAGGTTCCATCCAGGCCAAGGGCATATGCCTGGGTTGCAGGATCCACCCCCAGTAGGGGGTGTGCAGGAGGCAGCTGATCAGTGATTCTCTCTCATCATTGATGTTTCTATCTCTCTCTCCTCCCTTCCTCTCTGAAATCAATAAAGAAATATATATTTTTAAAAAATATCAATGGATCTCTGACCCCGTTGTTCAATTGGTTGAGTGTCCTCTTGTAACCAAAAAAGGTTGGGAGTTTGATTTCCAATCAGGGCCCATACCTAGGTTGCAGTTTGATCCCGGGTGAGGGGCATGCAGGAGGCAATTGATTGAAGTTTCTCTCTCACATAGATGTCTCTCTCTAAATAAATAAATAAATAAATAAATAAATAAATAAATAAATCCTCAGGTGAAAACTATATATATATAGTTTCCTCTCTCTCTCTCTCTCTCTCTCTCTCTCTCTCTCTCTCTGTCTATATATATATATATATATATATATATATATATATATATATATGTATATATATATTCATTCATTCAATAGACAACTTATGGCCTAAGAAATCAAGTTCAAATTCTTTATCCAGAAATATAAAATTGGCTGAAACCTATGTCTGCACTAAGATCATCTCCTGAGTGTCCCCAAACACACCTTGCACTTTGTGGTCTTGGGATCTGGGTACATCCTCATTTCTTTATTTGGAATGCCAGCCCTCAGGGTTTAGCTCAAATGCCTCTTCTCAGAAGACTTCCATACAAGAAGGAGTTTGCTGAGAGGACTGAATACTTGCCCCCCCCACCCCAAAATTCCCATGTGGAAACCATATGCTGTATGTGATGGTGTTTGGAGGTGGTGCTTAGGTCATGAGAGTGGAGCATTCCTGACTGGCATTAGTGCCCCTTCCACAAAGTGAGGGCCCAGTGAAGGGAAGGTTGTCAATGAGCGAGAAAGCAGGCCCTCAGCAGACACTGAAACTACCAGCACCATGATCTTGGACTTCCCAGCCTGCAGAACTATGAGAAATAAATTGTTGCTTATAATCCATGCAGCTTATGGTATTTTCGTCATAGCAGCCCAAACATACTAAGATAGAGTCACTCTTAGAAATTTGAGTGGCCTGCCGTTCTCTATGGTCATTTCCCTAAAAGCAAAATCTCCACGTATTTCCCTGGCCTGAGGATACAGGGGGCAAAGTTTGATCTGTAGGAATAAGGCAGGAAGGAGCCAGTTAAGTCTCATTTCTTCTCTCTCGGGTACAAGGAGATTGTCCTGTGTGACTGAGTGGGCACACCTGCCACACAGGTTCTCACTCATTGCCCCCAAAGGGTACAGGAACTTCCCTGCGGTGCCCTCCAGGGCCCTGGGCTGTGCTGCATGAACCGGGGCCTGCACCTGTGCACAGGGCAGAAGGTGGAAGTCCATGAAGGGCCTGGTCAGGGATGGCTAGTTTGGGTGCTAGAGTGGGAGCTGGAGGATATGCAAACCTGGCGCCCACAGCTGCAGGACTCCTGCCCCCAAGAATCACAGATGCAGCCCCAGCTCTCAGGAGAACACGCCTCCTCCCTGGTGGTTCCATGGACGGTGAAGCTGGGCTTCCAGCCACAGCCTTTGGGGAAAAGCCCAGTAAGGGCTTCCTGTCCTGGGACCCTGCTCCACTTGCTGACCGTCAGGGCCTTGGGTCAGGGGATGGTCAGGCTGTGGGACAGAGACACACCCAGTCAGATCATTCAATGACAATTCAGTGGCCACTTCTCTCAAGTTTCTAAATCCACAGGCTCCTCGTGCCCACACCCTCCTCACACACACACTGTCACTCAACCCCAAATGGTGGCTTATGGTAGGACACCCTGGCATCCACCCCACTGATTCTGATCCCATCCAGCCCCATCCAGGAACACATCTGAAGACAGCACGAGAGCACATGTCCACCGTGGTGGCAACGACACATTGACAGGTTCCTCACACAGACTGCAGTGGCCATTCTGCTGGAGTTGCTGGCCCTTTGCTCTGTGGGCTCTGCAGCAGCAAGTGGCCCACGGGTCAAGAAGCTCCCTGTGGCCTCTCGGAGCTGAGGACGCCTGCAGCCGCAGCCACAGGAGATCCACCCTCAGTCCTACACCTGCAGGAAACCGAATTCTGCCCGCAACTGGGGTGAGATTGGAAGCACCTCCTTTCCTCCTGGACACTCAGGGGAGACCACCGTCTCAGCCAAAACCCTGGTCTTCTGAGCCCCAAATCAGAGGGACCGCTTATGCCAGGGGTGGGCAAACTTTTTGACTCGAGGGCCACAATGGGTTCTTAAACTGGACCGGAGGGCTGGAACAAAAGCATGGATGGAGTGTTTGTGTGAACTAATATAAATTCAAAGTAAACATCATTACATAAAAGGGTACAGTCTTTTTTTTTTTTTAGTTTTATTCATTTCAAACGGGCCAGATCCGGCCTGTAGGCCGTAGTTTGCCCACGGCTGGCTTACACCATGCCCTGCTCCTGACTGCAGAAGCTGTCAGATAGCCAGGAATGTGTACTAGGTTAGTGATAACAGCAAGGAATATACACCATGTCCTTTATCAAATCAGGTTCTCTGTCCTTAGTTGACTTGTATAGAAGAACCTTCCTATTGGAGAGGGTGCTCGTTCATAACACAATTTCCTGAAAGTGAAAGGTACATGTTGCCTGATGGGAGACAGTTCTCTGGGGCTCCCCCATGGTTCTGCCTGTCTTGCACGGGGCACTGTCTGCCCTTGTTCCTTGGTGTGTAGGGAACAGTTTTGGAAGAGCGTGCCAGCCTCTGGAACAAAGGGCAGGCTTGCTTTCAGCCCTAGGAGATGCAGATGAGGTCTCCCTTTGAGATGTGGCTGGTCAAGGAGAATGGGTCCTGTCCATGGTGCTGATGTACACTTTGGTCAGGACACTGAAAGCAGACAAGCTCTGAAGGGGTTGGTGGGTTTTGCTTAGCTTATCCTGGTAGACATCAAACTCATGACTCAAGAAAAGTGGTGTTCTTTCATCCTTACTGGGAGTAAAATAGTTGTATCTCGGCATGGATTTCTTGGGTTTATCCTAGTTGGGGTTTGTGTAGCTTATTAAATCTGTAGCTTATGTCTTTTGCCAGATTTTGGGATTTTTCAGCCATTATTTTCTCTATTACATTCTGGCTCCAAACTCTCCTGGGCACCTTAGAATAAATAAAATGCAGTCTCACCTTAAACACAAGATAATAGTCAGAAGGAGTTTGTACTCCAAGAGTCCAGGTTGATAATACATATTACTTTAGGGAGAGTTTAAATAAATTCATGTGCATTAGGTGTTGAGGGAGAAGGGAACTTTCGTATGTGGAAAACCACTGGGATGCCCGTGAGATACTGCTATCTGCCTACCAGTAGGGGCTTGGAGGGCAGTGGATTGAATTTGACCTAAGCTGACATGTTTGGGGGTAATTTCTAATTACTTTTAAAGCTTAGTTTTAGAAGTGCTATACTAAAATACATTTGTTGAAAATAAAAATTGATTATTCCTTTGAAAGATGCCAATTTTGACCATACATTTTCGTTGTGTTTCATTGTTTTATGTATATTGTGGGGCTAAGTTCTACAGTGGCATTTTAAAGAAATAAGTTGCAGGAAGAATATAATGTACTAGAGGCCCAGTGCACGAAAATCGTGCATGGGGGGGTGGTCCCTCAGCTCAGCCTGCACCCTCTTACAGTACAGGAGCCCTTGGGAGAAGTCAGCAGTCGGACATCTGCTGCCACGGAGGCAAGAGAGGCTCCCACCACCACCACTGTGCTCACCAGCTGTGAGGATGGTTTCTGGGTGAGCGGTGCTCCCCCTGTGGGAGCACACTGACCACCAGGGGGAAGCTCCTGAATTGAGCATCTGCCCCCAGGTGGTCAGTGTGCATCATAGCGTCCAGTCGTTCCACCATTTGGTCAATTTGCATAGTAGACTTTTATTATGTAGGATGGGCCTTGAGATCGTGAAGAAGATGGAAGCCTGTATCTGAGCTGTTGCCTCGTCTGTCTGAGGGGCAGGTGAGGGACTACGTGTGAAATCCTCTGACAAGGTCACATGTCCTAAAAGGTCACTTGTACCCGAAATTTCACTGACTTTTCTGATCAATCTAGTTCAGTTCAGATGTATCTAACTTAATGTAATTTATTACTAGTGCAAAGATCTGAGTCTGGGTTCATTTTATTAGTTCCTTTTCTGTTTTATAAATAAGTCCTATAAAATTTGTTTTTGTTAATCATTTTTAAAGTGATATATGTACTTGATTTTTTTTGGCATTGGCTAAATGTCCTTGCATTTTTTTAAAAAATTATTAGTGAAGGTATTACAAATGTGTCCTCATCCCCCCCATTAACCCCCAACCTCCCCACCCGACCCCCCCCCCCCACTCCCCGCACACTCATGCTCCCATCCCCCTGTTGTCCATGTCCATTGGTTTGACTTATATGCATGTATACAAGTCCTTTGGTTGATCTCTTCCCATTACCCCCTCCCTCTCCAACTTTCCTTCTGGGGATTGATAGCCTGATCGCTGTTTCTCAGTCTTTGGGTCTGTCCCTTTTCATCAGTCTATGTTGTTCTCTATAATCCACAAATGAGTGAGATCATGTGGTATTTCTCTTTCTCTGACTGGCTTATTTCACTTAGCATAATGCTCTCCAGTTCCATCCATGCTGTTGCAAAAGGCAAGAGTTCCTTCTTTTTTACCGCAGCATAGTATTCCAATGTGTAGATGTACCACAGTTTTCTAATCCACTCATCTGCTGATGGGTACTTAGGTTGTTTCCAAATATTAGCTATGGTGAATTGTGCTGCTATGAACATGGGGTGCATATATCCTTTCTGATTGGCGTTTCTGGTTTCTTGGGATATATTCCTAGTAGTGGGATCACTGGGTCAAATGGGAGTTCTATTTTTAGTTTTTTGAGCAAGCTCCATACTGTTCTCCTATGTACTTGATATTAAATGAAAAGGAATCACAGAATTGCACAAAGAAAGAAGTGAAAGACCCTTCTCCCCCTGCCCCAGACAGCATAGTCCCTGTTAACTGTTTGGGGTGTTGAGGTTTCCTGGTGTTTCAGAGAGCTTCCTACATGCTTCAAATGGGAAAATATCATTTCCGGTTCTGAGCATCATTTGTTCAGTCAGAGCCACATGGCAGCCTAGAAAGCCCAAAACATGGACCTTTCTCC
The DNA here is from genome assembly GCF_964212035.1 of Myotis nattereri. Classification (NCBI taxonomy): domain Eukaryota; kingdom Metazoa; phylum Chordata; class Mammalia; order Chiroptera; family Vespertilionidae; genus Myotis; species Myotis nattereri. Next base: position 10,335,652 of record NC_138085.1, read on the forward strand.
CCAGGTGAGTCATCTGCTGAATGAATGCAGTGGAAGGTGAACTTCTCTTATCTGTCAAGTGATAGGCAATTAATTTCTAAGGCGAGAATGTAAAGTGTATTTCTGAAATGGCATGGTTATGTTTAGAAAATATGGGGTCAGATTCAAATCTTTAGATTATTTAATGTTCTTTGAAGATGTAGATAAAAATTACTCACATTATTGACTCAGCAAAGTCATAATTCCTATGAATCATCTCATTCAATGCATTTCAGGGTTCAAGTCTAAGAAATCCCCTCTGATGAAAACAGAAAAATGACATTTCGGAGGTGTTCAAAGATGAAAGCTGTGCTTTCTTCAGATGAAATCAAGGTTGACGCCTAGGTGCCTGGGACATCATGCCCAGGGACTGTTAATACAGGGATGAAAGGACTGGAGTGAGACCTGGTGGTTTCCAACCCCTGAGTCAGCACTGCGTGGCAGCAATGAAGACGAAGGTGTCGGTGCTCATTTGATAAGATTACTTGTCTGTGGTTTATTTCACTTTATTTTCTCTTCCCTCACATTTTCATTGCTTTAGTATTTACTTCCCTGCCACACTAGTTCCCGGGTGTCCCTGCACCCTAAGAACCTTCACTAACTCCCTCTTATGGCATCAAAAGACCTTAAAGCAGGACAGCGGTTCAGTGAGAGGGCACCAGGTGTGGCAGAGGTGCCTGTATGCTGTGTGCTGTGTGTGCACACGTGTCTGGACTACAACTCCTGAAAGGCCCTGTGATCCTCTAAGCTTCCTCCTGCTGGTATTTTGGCACAACACTTCATAGTCCTGCTGTGGCGTGTCTGTGTATGTGAAGTGTTTGGAGTAGAGTTTTCTAATGTTTTCTCAGACATAGAGGTGAACTGTTTGGAAGGATAAGTATGTTGAATGAAATTAAGCATCTGTGAGGAACAAGGCACTCTTCCTAGGTATTGAGGGAACTTACATGGTGTTAGGGAAGGAACCTGTGCACACATAATTAAACACCTGTGTTTATGCAGCTCTAACCATGTGCATTATCTCATGGAATCCTTAGAGCACCCTATGGGGTGGGTACTGTTAGAACTGCCTCAATGGCAGAATGTAGCAGTTATGGTCCTCCTGTGCTGTGGAAGCACAGAGGAGGGAGAACTAGACCTTGAAGGATGGTGGGGTTTTATTGGCAGGAAAGAGGTATGTGGTTGTTCCAGGAGAGGGAGGAGAATGAGCAAAGGGAAATTCACAGGGCTCACATGCCAATGTGAGTATGAAGTATTTAATTTTAGCTCTGTTCACAAGGAACTGTGGCCAGTATAAAGATCTTATATGTGCAAATGACATCCATCACACCTCTGGGTGCGTAGGTGTAGTACTTGTTTTACTTAGCCTCTCTAAGGAAAGGGTAAGTGAACGTAAAGTTATTTCCCTTTAAAACAAAGTTAAAGTTTTATATTTCAAATCATTGGCTCAGATGAGTCCAGTCCATCTGCTTTTTGTTTCCTGTAAGAGACCTTTACTGTGCTACAAGTTCATGAAGCATTTACAAGTGAATGGAGCTGAACACTCCCCCCCACCCCCGTTTTAATTTTTATTGGTGACTTTAATTTTTTCATTGTTTCAGGTTACTGGCACCTAGCCATGCTTGCTTGATGGTGATTGTTTCATCAGGTCAAATCCTTCATCCCCAGATCTTGGAATATTATTTGACCTTAGAATGTCTTATATTCCCAATGTATGTCAGTTGAAAGTTAAAGCTTTCTAATGTATCAATTAAAAGAGAAAGTTTCATAAAAAAGCTTGTATTTACCAGTAAAATAATTGATGTTCTTAGTGTAGGAGAACTGTGATCCTTTAGGAATGGGGATGGCAGTGGTTTCACTTTTACATATATATATTAGTATATTTTAACTGAATTCAGAGAAGAAGGCTGAGGGTGAGAGAGAGAAACATCAGTGATGAAAGAGAATCATTAATTGGCTGCTACCAGCACACCCCCCACCGGGAATTGAGTCTGTAACCGGGGTATGTGCCCTTGACCAGAATGGAGCCCAGAACCCTTCAGTCCATAGAGTGATGCTCTACCCACTGAGCCCAACCGGCTAGGGCTATTTTAATTTTGCTTAATCCAAACCTGAGGATTATTTTTCATTGATTTTTGGAGAGAGTAGAGGGGAACAAAGGGTTGGGGGGAAGAGAGAGAGACATCAATGAGAGACATCAATATGAGAGACACATTGATTGGTTGCCATCCAACACACCCCCCCAGTGGGACCAGGGATAAAACTGCAACCCAGGTACATGTCCTTGACCCAGAATCAAACCCTTGACCCTTCAGTGCCTGGGCCACTGCTCTAACCCCTGGGGCATACCAGCCAGTGTCCACTCTTTTTCATCCACATGGCCCACTGGGCCCGCCCTGTTCCCCCCTCACCCAGACGCCTCAGTGCCAGGATGGGGCTAAGTCTGCCCGCCTGTCTCACCTATTGGGAGCTGCAGCGTGAAATGAGGAGGCCCTGACTCTCCCTGACATGGCCCTGGGATGCACAATTGCCCGCACACCTAGATGAGCACAGCACCTCTCCCGGTGCCTCCCGGTGACGCAGAGTGGAGGCTGCATGTGAGGTTCTGTTTCCCGAGAGGCTAGTGCGGGTTTCTGCCACAAGGAACGCTTCTCCCGTCCCTGGGTCTGTGCGAATGAACTGCCAGTGGTGCCCCACGCCCTGAGGCCACATGCGATGATCCTGGTGCTGGTGATGCAGATTCGTGGGGAACCTGGTGCTGAACCCCAAGGGAAGGGCCGCTTCCCCAGCTGGAGGGGCAGTGGGGGTTGGCAGTGTCCTAACCCTCTACTCCTAATAGGAAAAAGCGCTGGAGTCGAGCCAGAGCCTTCCTCAAATTGTTCCAACGCCAGAGAGGCCGCTCACGAGGACAAGCCAAGTCACCCGCAGGACACTAGGACTTTCTGAAGACAGGACCAGGCCCGAGACTCGTGGGATCCCAGGGGCTGGGGGGACAGGACCTGACAGGACCCGGGGCCGTGACAAGGCGCCCTGTGGCTGTGATGGGTGCAGCAGCCATTCCGGGTGGCAGTCGCCACTGCAAGTCCTGCTGTCTCACCGAGATGCAGAAATGAAGTGTGCGCACGCGGACACACTGTCTGGGGGCTGCTGCTTGCGTTCCCGGTCTCACAGGAGGTGAAGTCGGGGAAACGCTCACGTGCAGGTAAATGATCATGAACCTTACTGCCTTGTTAGCATTGGTTTTCTCCAGAGGGTTCTGTGGCCTGGGGTTTTCCTACTGGCTCCTCACACTTTTGGACATGTATCACGTCCACTTGTGTGATTGGCTAAGTTGATGAGTGAGCTATAATCAGCCCAATTGAGTCAGCAAAACCTTCTGAGAAAAAACTGCTTGACAGATCCCCGCTGTGGTTTGGATCCCTGAGTGAGCAGGTCAGGGGCTGCAGTTAGTAACGGCAGCCGTGCGAGGGGGCTTTCTGGGCTCAGCAGCCTTTCGGTAGTTGACCCACTTTGTCCGTCTCCTTGAGTTCTAGCTGCCATGGGAGGTCGGCTCCATTCCTGCCCCCCGTTCAGAGCTGGGGGGGGAGCTCAGGAATGCTTGACCAGGGTCAGCACTGGCCCAGAGAGTCAGTGTCGGAGCTGGGACCCGAACCCGCGTCTGACAGGTTCCGGGGCCCGAACTCTTAACCGCTGTGACCACTGCCTGCCCTTCAAGCTGCTGTGGTCCCTGAAGATGCTCAACCAACTTGGGGCCCCAGCACTGAGGAGTGGATCCCTTCTCTGTGGTGTGAGCTGTGCCAGCAGGTGGCGCTGCGGGGGAAGAAATAGCAGAGGTGCAGCTGTGCACTTGAATCCTCCATCAGGACTGGAGAAATCCCTTCTGTTCATGGATTGACGTGTTGAGGAAGTCACTAGACCAATTGTCTGCTCTCATAAGACTAGAACTTAAAGGCTGTGAGGGCTAAACCAAGAGGAGAGGATGCGGCGCCATCTACTGTGGAAGAATGCTTGAGTTTGAGGGTGTTTTGGTATCAGATAGAGGTCGGTATTTTCATTATGTGCAAAGTCATCCTGCCATCAGAGGATATGAGAGGTACCAGAATTCTTAGTGAGCCTGCCTGTTTGTCTCAGTGGTTAGAGCATCGAAGGACCGAAGGGGCGCAACTTAGATTTCCAGTCAAGCGCACATACCTCGGTTGCAGGGTTGATCCTGGCCGCAGTTGGGGTTTGTGAGAGAGGCAACCAGTGGATGTATCTCTCTCCCATCGATGTTTCCCTCTCTTGCTCTCTCCCTCCCTTCACCTACGTCCTCCCATCCACTCTCTCTCTAAAGACCAATGGAAAAAAATCCTCCCGTGAGGACTATTTAAAAAGAAGTATTATGACTGAGGTGTCCAGGTGGACTGTTTCACTGCATGCAGCAGGCCAGAAGCATGCCACTAAGTGTTTGGAGGGGAGCAGGAGTTAGTTGTGTGTGAGACAGGATGCCAGGGAGCCTGTCATTAAAATGGATGAGTAAGCGCAGCTGGTGTGGCTCAGTTGGGTGAGCATCGTCCCATGAACCAGGAGATCACCTTCTGATTCCCGGTCAGGGCACACTAGTATGGGCGTGCAGAAGACAGCTGATCCATCTTTCTCATCATTGATGTTTCTATCTCCCTCTCCCTCCCCCTCTCTGAAAATCAATAAAAACACATTGGACAAAAAAGCGGATGAGTAAGGAAAGCTGCCCCCTACATCAATAAACACCCTTGCTTAATAATGTAACCCATGGAAATGGAAAAGCAGTCTAAGACATCCAGTCCTTGAGCAGTACAGAATGCTCCTCTCGTGCTACGTGGAGCCCTGGCTCCAGCTGCCACTCCAACACTTGACTGGAGTCCAAGCAGAAAGGGTCCACCGGGCCCTGATGCTGGTTGTGCTGGGGTGAATGCTGCCGTCTCTCCCGGGCTGGACTGGATTCTGAGTTCCCAAGTACATTTGGTACTTGGGAGTCATTTGTCCATTTGTCCATTATTGGGTCATTTGTCCATTATTCAATTCATTTACTTTCTGTTTTCTGTGTTTTTATCCTTCCTCCCTTGGTTATCCGGGATGACAATTTAGCGACGGAACAACGAAAGAGTGCCTTTTGGAGCAGAAAAAAGCATGTTGCGGTCAAAGACAAGCCTCCAGTGGCCAGCTCTGCTTGGTCTAACGTCATGAAATGCTGCATTTAATGCACCCACCCTCTCCTCCCTAACTTGCCTCTCCCTTTTAACCGACCACGAAGATTTATAATCCTTTCCCTTTATCCCCGTCTTGATCATATACCCTTTATTTCTGAAAATTTTTTAAGTTTCTTTTAAAAGAACAAAAAAACTCCAACAACAACGACAACAACAACAACAAAATCTCAAAGAAAACCAGTTCGCTTGGAAGCAGAAAAATCCTGAACCTAATGGAAACCTCAGTCGCCATGACAACAAGGCCACGCCAAAGCAGGAGTCACCATCGCCCTGACTTAGTGGCTTGATGTGTCCCCTACTTGGCCTCTTGCACCGGCTGTAGCTCCTGGGCTGGCACGGCCTGGTCCTCCCTCAGCCTGTCTCCCGTGGGCACAGTTAGAAACCCGAGGTCTCTCTGGCTTGGCTGTGTGCGCCGCTCTGCTCCTCCAGGTGTCGCCACGCAGTGGAGGCCTGATGTCAAGCGGTAAGATTTGGGTGCTTCAGACTTCATGGTGGGTGTGACATTGAGTGGCTGAGGGGCAGGGGGGCAGGTCCTGGGAGAGTGAGGAGGGGCCCGCAATCCCCACAGTGGGTGTGGCTCCGGGCCCACAGCCCCGGGGCTTCCTGGAGCCCGATGCTGTGCAAACAGCCTGTCCTCGTGCTCCCGGAGCTGCACAGCACGCCTGTGCCACTGGGATTGGAGAGGCCATCGCCTGTCCCACGATGGGGTAGTTGCAGGTCTTTTCAGGGTGTTGCCGTCATGTTTTTTTTTTTTTAACTGGGATTCTGTTTAGCTTTGACAAGAGTGTACGTTCATGGTAGAAAATTCAGAGATTGCAGAAAGCGCAAAATACCAGGTAAACTCATAGTGCAGTCAGTCACCATGCGGAGAGGAGGACTTCTTAAACAGAGGGTTGTTCGGGTGGTAACCAACTTGGTTCTCAAATCCTAAGGGTGCCCTCCTGGACCGTGAGGGCCCGGACCACAGGTGTGGAGCGGTCCTAGGCAGACTCGGGTCAGGGTGCTTTGAAATCAGGGATCTGAGGACACAATGTCTCACAGCAGGTGTGCCCAGGAGTTATGTTTTGGCCTTGTGCCAACATTTGGTGCAGCCTCGTGAGTTGGTCCCCCAAGTTCTCCCAGCTACTCAGAGCCCGCCCTGTGAGCGATGGGTAGAGTGGAGTCCTCCACTCAGGCCTGCGGCCAGGGCCTCCCAATCAGACCACAGCCCATGAGGCGCAGCCCCACCTCTGTCCCTGGGCTCCGTGGGCCCCGCTGCTTCTACTGCTAGGCCTCGGTGTGGTCGCCCCCCTTGGCATGGGGTGTTGCAGACCCATTTCTCACTGTCCTTCTCTGCCCCAGGCCCTGGGGACCCGATACTGAAGGAAGGGGCCCTCCACGGAGGCAGCCTTGACCACTCAGATGCCTCTGCTGACCCAACACCCAGGCCTGGCGTCCTGACCAAAGGCGCTGCGGGAGCTGGGGTGACGCTAGGCTGTGAACAGGCTGAGCAGGAGCGGGAACTTTGGTCCTGGCCATGTGGCCTGTGAGGGGCGGCCCTGGGAGGGGAGGGCTCTCCGAGAGCCCTCCTGCCCTCACTAAGTCCTCTCCATCCTTCCTCTCTTCTCTGTAGGACACTCCCAGGTGCCCGATGACCTGCCAAGGTACCTACTCAGAAACACCTTTATCTCCTGACCACTGGGTTCCAGGCAGGCGCACCTGCCACGAGCAAAGGGAGAATGCCCTCCAGCTCTGTGCCCGCAGGAGGACTGTCAGCCCTTGTGGGGGAAGCTGCTGAAGGCGGGGCGGTATGTGAAGCCCAACTGGAGACCTGCTGAGCCCGAGGCCCACCCAGTGCGCCCTGAGGCAGCCCTGCCTCCTCAGAGCCTTTCTCTGGGCAGAGCCAGGCCCCCCCATTCCCCCCTTGTCCCCCCACCTCCCACACAGCTGCCCGCTGGTGCCTGTCCCTAAATAGGGCAGTCAGCCTAGCCTCAGCCCAGCTGCTTGGGACCGCAGGCCACAGGCCGGCAAACAGGAGTCACCTGAAGGCGGGGGTTCTGAGGACTCGAGGGGCAGAGACAGCCAGCCACACCCTCTGCCCCAGCTCCTTCACCGCCAGGGTCCCCAGTGCCAACCACTGGACAGGAGGCGCTTCTCACTGGCTCCCCCAAAGGAGGAGAGGCTGGCTCCCCTGCAGCCTCCGCCACGGCCCCACCATGGCCATGGGAGGTGGCGGCCACAGCAGCTCCAGCCCCAGCACCACACAGTGACTGCAGCCCCGGCTGTCAGGACGCGGCCTCAGCCCCGGACGTTCAGGGCACGTGGCCACCGTGGCCCCTGTCCTGGCAGTGTCAGCTTCTCAGAGCCCGACGGGTCCAGGGCAGGACCACAGGGAGGGGCTCCCTGCCAAGAGCCCATGCAAGTCACCCGACGTGGCTCCCACGCCAACGGGCCCCTGAGAACGTCAGTCATGGGAACAACTTAGAGAGCAGGCGGGCGTCGCCACAGCTGCGTGGGACCAGCAGGTGGAGCTCAGAAGATGAGCGTGGCCGTGGGTGACTGGTCTTTTGGACCCGCAGACCCTGAGCCTTCAAACTCCTGACGCCCCTTCTGACCACCAGGGCCCCCTCTCCCATCGGCCTGAGGGGCCGGGAGCGACTTTGGAATGAAGAAGTGTTCCCGCCGCTGCTCCCATCTTTCAGTGAGTGACACGGCTCTGCCGGACCCTAGGGTCACACTCTCACGATGGCTGCACGCGTCTGACCCTTCAGAAACTGGTCTCTTTGGAACAAATCCACGTTGGCCCGGGGATGCTCACAGTGCAGTCACAAACACACTCCCTGAGGCAGATGCTGTGCCCCTTACAACATGTGTCAGCAACCTGACCTCCATGAAAGCGTCCATGTGTGTGATGCTGTGAGTGAGCAGGTACATGAAGGCATGCTCTCAGGGCTGGGCCCTGTGGTCCGGAAACTTGACTCCATCTCCAGAAGCCTGGGGCTCCCAGGAGAAGCCCAGACTGGCCAGACAACCACGAACTCGCGGCCCTGGGTGGACCTTGGAGTCGGGCTCACTGTTAGCCCAGAGCGTTGCCGAGCCAGGCCTGGGCCCCACACTCCTGAGCCCGGGGCCCGCGGCCTTCCAGGCAGGTGGCCTCAGGCTGTGCCTCTCTCCAGCTGGCTCCTGGGCCCAGGACCTGCCCCCGGGTTAACTTTTCTACCTGCATGGGCTCTGCCCCGCCTGGCGCAGAGAAGCCCTGCCAGCCCCCTCCCAGCAGAGGCCACAGTGTGCAGAGAGGAGCGTGTGCGAGAGGCGGGTGCAGCCTGGTCGCTAACGCGGCTGTAGCCCCCGGTGTCCACCATCGAGGATGACACTTTGAGTCTTTGTTTCTGAGTCACTCCCCGGGATAGAAACCCAATTTACTACATTCCATACCCGTGTAGGCACTCATGGAATATATGTGTTTTGAGGTGTCCCCCAAATGGATGTACCACAGGCTGGCTGTCCACCAAATGGACACGCACTTTAACAGCTGAGAACTCAGTTTCCCCTCCTTTCAGGGTGAGCGGATTTGACGTAATGGGTGAAGCCAGACTCAGCTTGGAACCAAGAAGATGTATCCTCTGGACTTTGTGATGGGGACACATGCAGGATGAAGTGTCTGGTCCCGAACGGGCCCCGGTCCAGGCATCCAGGGCCGCTGTGGACAGAGGTTGCGCAGAAACACCGAACGCAGCGATTCTCGGTGTTTGCGGTTCCATTGCTTCAGCAGCAGCAGCGCCTGGACCAGAACTGACGCAGCCACGGAGCCGCACACATCAAGAATCGTTCCTTCGGTTCGGTGTTTGTACGCTTCTCTCTCAATAGCTGCCCTCGATTCCTCGACTGCTGGGTGTTGCGTCCCCTCAACTTTAACTTTTCTGTGTCCCCATAAAAAGTCTTGTGGAGACATGGTCTTCGTTCAAATCTTACCGTCTTCACTGATTTCTTCAAATCTGTTCAAACTGAAAAGAAGTGAAAATTAAGTGCGTTATCAGCTGTTAATGTGTCTACATTTTGGGGGGATACTACATGTACATTCAATGGAGAGAATTTTCCATCACTTGTCTGACCTCTTTGTACCTGTTTTGGGGGACAGCCCATATTTATATTCAATGGGGACTCATTGTCCATCAGCAGCCCAACCTCTCTTTACCTTTTTGGGGGACAGCCCATATTTACATTCAATGGGGACTCATTGTCCATCAGCAGCCCAACCTCTCTTTAACTTTTTGGGGGACAGACCATATTTACATTCAATGGGGACTCATTTTCCATCAGCAGCAATACCTCTTTTTACCTTTTTGGGGGACAGCCCATATTTACATCCAATGGGGACTCATTGTCCATCAGCAGCCCTACCTCTCTTTACCTTTTTGGGGGACAGCCCATATTAACATCCAATGGGGACTCGTTTTCCATCAGCAGCCCTACCTCTCTTTACCTTTTTGGGGGACAGCCCATATTTACATCCAATGGGGACTCATTGTCCATCAGCAGCCCGAGCTCTCTTTACCTTTTTGGGGGACAGCCCATATTTACATCCAATGGGGACTCATTTTCCATCAGCAGCCCTACCTCTTTTTACCTTTTGGGGGGACAGCCTATATTGACATCAGTTGGCATCAATCTTTCTCTTTGGGAGTCACACCTCTAGTGTGTATATGGCCGGTTTCCTGACACATGGTTTCCGGTTTCCTAAGGTGCTCTCCTGGGACGGGCTTGGCCTGGGGACCGGGGCTCTATAAAGAGGTTTTCCTTTGGCCTTAATGTGCTGACAAAGAACTGGGTGTGCAAATGTGTTCTGTCTCCGAGTGCTGTGACCTGTACTGATTAGCCATTGATTCTGGAATACAAGGATGGGTTTGTAATAAAATGAGTTGGAGTAGAATTGAGTCCTGGATTTCCTCACTGCTCGTCACTGGCAGCGATGCCCGGGCTCCGGGCTCCCCGTGTCCGCCCCTGGGTCCTGGGCTCCTGGAATGCAGACCTCCCTCGGCCAGGAGGCCAGAGATGTTGAAGCCAGGTTTCCTGTTTCCCAGGCAGCCGCTCTTCCCAGGCCTTGGTGTATTTTAAGTCCCTCTAAGTGGAATCCCATTTTGATTTGGGATTTCTATCACAGCAGGAGCTCAGCTTACAATGATCCTTGGGTATTCCAAGGCCACTCAACTAGGAAGAGGCCGAGGAGGGAGGAGGACAGCAGGTGAAGATCCCCCCTGACCTGACCTCATGGCAGCCCATCCAGATGCCGCCTGCGTGTCTCTCCTCCCTCACCAGCCTCTTCTGTAAGGTGCTTCCTGTGGCCTCCTTTCCCCTTCTTTCCGAGGCCTTGCCCCTGGGGGAGCCGCCCCCTCTGGGAGCTGCCCTCCCCAAAGATGGGAGCCAAACTGAGCGTGTGGAACCCTGCAGGCCGCCTCCCCTCCGCCATTGGCTGTTGCAGGGTCTGAACCTGACCGGTCACCCCTGGGAGCTCTCAGCCTCTGTCCCCTGATTCTCTCCCCTCAGGGACAGCTCTTCAGGGCGCACACTGGTCGGTCCCTGGGTCCCCCCTCATCCTTTCCACAAACACTCATTGGAGTTCCCTGTGTGCTCACTCCCAGGTTCCATCGTGGAGGCAGCCCTCTCCCTGCTCCTCTGCAGGGCTGAGCCACCTGCTCCCCAGCACTGACCGCTCCTGAGCTTCAGGCCTGAGGTCACTGCCTTAGACCCCCTGCCTGGGCTGCAGGCTTCTCCACTGTCCCTGACTCCTCTGGGCTCCCTGCTTATCCAAGGCCACCAGCTGTCAATCACAGAAGCCAAAACCTGGGGTGCGGGCTGGACCCCTCCTCTCTCCACTTCCCACAGGTGTTCGCTCCCCTGAACCTGGGTGTGGAATGGATCTGGAATGTGCCCGCCCTTCTTAGCTGACTGTTCTCATCCCAGGTCCCCCTGACACCCCTGTCCCTGGGTCTTGGCAGGGCCTGGCCAACTGGTCTGCCTACCTCCCACAACTTCTCAGCCCCTGACACCTCTGGCATCCACCCCGCTGACCTACCTTTGTGAACCTCCCTCCCTCAGCCTCCACACCAGCTACACCCGTCCTTCTGCGGACTATGTGTTCCATGTGACTCACCGCGGGGTGCACCCCACCTGCTGTCACCCCCCTCCAGCCCCAGACAAGCTGGTCGTACCCATAGCTTTCACTACAATCTTCCCAGTAGGCTCCCAGCACCACTAGCCCAGGCCTCTCCTGGGAACCCCCAGATCTGTTCCCAGCTTGGAGGTCCCAAAGACACCTCCACCCCACAATGCTCAGCACACCGTTCACGTTCCTCCCCCACCGAAGCCTCTGTGCTCCTCCTCTCATCCCCTCTGTCCCCTTCCCCCAGACCATGCTGGGCATCGCCCTCCCTTCCCCCTGTCCTATCCTTCACTCCCAAAGTTGCTCCCAACTCTGACTTCTCACTCACATACCACCCAACCCAGGGGGTGGTCCCCCCGGGGCGGTGCCACGGGATCCTGTTGCTGAGGGAGCACCCAAACCAGGCCCTCCTGAGCTCCAGGGCCCCACCTCTCTGCACTGGCTGGGAGCTGCGCGCTCTGGGGGGTGGCAAACTTCCACATGACCACTCAGGGCTGAGGTCTGCCTGCAGAGAGGGTGGGGTCACCTGTGGCACCAGAGGGGCTCCCCCTGGGGAGAGCAGGAAAGTGAGAAAATGGGAAAAGGTCAGACACACCTCGGGAAAGAAGCATCCAGCCACATGTTTATCAACCAACCAGAGGAAGAGGAGGGAGTGTGTTTATATGTCCACACACACATACACAAACACAGACACACACAGAGAGACACACACATAAACACACACAGACACACACACACACACGAGAATATAAACATGTAGATACAAAGCCCATTGACTCCCTTTGAAAGCTCTTCTTGATTTTTGCCAAACAGGTGAATTTATAGCCACCCTATGCTTGCCCTCAACTGACAGATGAGTGTCATTCCAATGAGAATGTTGGGTGATGCTTGCTGTTATGTTAGCAAGGAAGACAAACTGGAGGTGCCTATGAGATGCTCACTCTTTTGTTCATGATGTGGTGACTACTCAGTCAGGTAGTGCTTTTCTGAATGCCAGCCCAGTCCCTCAATTCTTATAATGTGTTGGCACTGCAAGGCCTACAGAGGTCTTTTTAAAAACCAGAGAGACAATTTACATGTCATAATATTCACCCAGGGCACACTTTTAGGTTTAATCTTCACTATTAACATTTCCTGCATCACTTTCTCAAGTCTAGAGACCACAGGCACAGAAGAAAACAAATCAAGTCGCGATTTGGTAACACTGGCCAATTCCTAGGGTGCAAATATTTTCACCAGAGGTGATTTCAGGCTGCTGACATGGTGTCCCGACCACGAACCTGGGGATAGATGTATGGTCCACCCTGCTCTATAATATCACCTCCACGCAGGTACGATACGTCTGAATAACCCCAAGAGTATTGGTAAAAGGGAAAAAATTCCAAGTAAACAGTTTTGGTTTTTTTTTTTTAATCTATTTTTATTGATTTCAGAAAGGAAGGGAGAGAGAGTGAGAGAAAAGAGAAACATCAATGATGAGAAAATTATATATCGGCTCCCTCCTGTACACCCGAAACTGGGGATCAAGTCTGCAATCCAGGCATGTGCCCTTGACTGGGAATTGAACCGTGACCTCCTGTTTCATTGGTTTCTGCTCAACCACTGAGCCACGCCAACTAGGCCAAGGGGCAAGTTTTGAGTATTTATAACCTTTCTTTCTTATTATGTTTTTATTGATTTTAGAAAGAGGATTAGGGAGAGAAAGAGAGAGAGTGAGACATTGACCAGTTGCCTCTGCCAACACCCCTACCATGGACTGAACATGCAACCTAGGCCTGAATCCTGACTGGGAATGGAATCGGTGACCTTTGGGAGCACAGGACAATCAATGCCCAACCACCTGAGCGACACCGGCCAGGGTTACCACCTTTGCTTTTAATATAATTTATTGAATTCCAAGTTCAAATAAATTAATTGTTAGCCATGTCTGTGTGTATCAGGTGGCCTCTGAAGCCCCTGGACACACCCATGGGCTCTCACCAGCAGCACAGGCTGCTGCAGCTCAGCCAGGGCCACTGCCTGGTAGGGTGGGCTGAATGGCAGGGGCCTGCGAGGGTGAGAGTGAGCCCTCTGCCAGCTCGTGCACTGAAGAGGACCCGCAGGAGGAGCGGCAGGACCATGGTCACAAGGATGGGAGAAGAGACTGGGCGGCTCCAAGGGTCTGACCGAATGTTCTCCCCAGGCTCAGGGGGGAAAACAGCTGGGTGTGGCTGGGTGGCTGGCTGGAGGGAGCTGAAGAAGAGGGTTGGGTGACCTTGCAGCCTAGGGTCCCCCGTATCCCTTCCCTTCTCACAGGGTCTCTCTATGCTGACCTTCCACCTACCAGATGGGCAAAGATGAAAACCCAGGAAGGAGTCAATGAAGGAGGCAGTGTGGCGAACAGGCGCTCACTCTCCATTTGAGTGTGAGCTGGCACAGAAGCAGCTTGGACATTTGCACTTACCTTTTCATTAAAATAGATTCATGCATTTTCCCTAAGCTAGTTCTAGGATGACAGCCTAGGAAACACTGCATGTCCTGCAAACACACACATTCTCTCTCTCTCTCTCTCTCTCTCTCTCTCTCTCTCTCTCTGTCTCTGTCTCTCTCTCTCTCCCTCCCTCCCTCTCTCTCTCTCATGCACACATGCGTGCACACCAGCACCCTGTCCCAAGCACTCGCCTGCCAGCCTCCGTGTCATTCTTGAACTGTCTTATGTTTGCGACCAGGCCTTTCACCAGGAGCAGAGAAACAGAACTTCCTGTCCACCATCTGCCCTGAGTGCCTGCGGAGGGCGCTGGCATTCATTCACTGAGCAGCTGCTCTGTGCCAGAGCCCTTGTCAGCACTCCTTGGGAATAAATGGATTCACTTCATTTGGTTCCTGTGAAAGGGGGCGACTGACTCCCTCTTCCCAATTAGCACCGGAGAAACCATTGCATGAGAAAGAGTCATGGGCTCCAGGGTGTAAGACAGAAGGAAGACGCTGTAGAGACTTGGGTGGGGGTAGTGAGGGTGCTGAGTACAGGCAGCACTAGAGGAGGTGGGCTCAGACCTAAGAGGAGCTTTGTCACGCCTGCTCTTGAGTCTCCCTCGCACAGCCCTGCGCCCTGGTCCTCAGGCCCTCTGGGCAGATATAAACCCAGGTCCACAGGTCAGGTCACAGGATGGGAGGTGCCCAGGGCATCAGGGATGAGCCAGCGCCCCAGGCACCCCTCCTCCTGCTCCTCAGCCCCAGCCTGGAGCCCCTTCCTCTCCTGTGGCTTCTCTCCAGGAGCCCAGGAGGCAGTGACCGGGCAGGTGGGCAGGGACCGGAGCTCTCCACGCTGCCTGTGAGACTCTCAGCCCCGGGATCAGGGAGAGGGCAAGGCTGGTCCTCCTGGGCTGCAGGGAAAACCTCTCCCAGCTTCGGGTGGAGCCAGCTGTCCTCGGTTCCCGGGCTGGGAGCCCCATCCGCCCACCCATCTCTGCGCCCAAGTCATATGACCTTCTCTCTACCAGCGAGTCTCATTTCCCTCCACCAGGACACCTGTCACTCAGTGAGGCCCACCCACCCCAGACCCTGAGACCCCTCTGTCCTGGAGTCCACCGGCCAAGGCCCTGTTCCCAACAAGGCCACGGCCACTCTGTCCCATCCGCATGGACCGGGGGCACAGAACACACCCCAGAAGAGGCCCCACACGGCACACGGAGGCACGAGGCCCAGGGTTGAGTGGAAACAGCAAGCTGAGTAGAAATTTCCCGTCAATTCTGGCCAATAGGCGCCCAGGCCAAGGCCACATTACCTGTGGGCATGGTCTCCAGGTCCCTACGCCCACGTGTGCCTACGTGATGCCTGCGAGCAGCAGGGCCCCTCCATGGCGGGGCAGGCGGAGGCGTCTGCACTGGGACCTGCAGGGCTTTGCTGTGGGAGCCAGAGCAGCCCCTGCTGCCCCTGCTCAGAGCACAGAGCTCCCCCAGGAGGCACCTGGCTGCTGACACTTCCCTGTGCTGCCGCCTCCCGCCACGAGGTGGCGCACAACGGGCTCTCGCAGGAACCGCCCACTGCGCGGAAGTCCCGCCCCTCCCGGAAGTCAGCTTGGAGCCTGTGGAGCCAACAGCTTGGAGGTGTGGGCACTGTTGGACCTGTGTGGCTGCTGGCAGCGCGCGGCCAGGGCACCTGGAGGCTTCTGCAGGGAAGATGGCGAGTGGGGGCCGCGGGGCCCTGGGGCGCGGGCTGAGGACCGCCCTGCTCAGGCCCCAGGTCCTCCGGGCAGCGACCCCCGCTCTGCCCGCACCAGTGGCTCCAGGAGGGAGGCGCCTTCCTAGTCGGGGTTTGTGTCTGAGGAAGACGCCCCCTCACCGGCCAGGCCGCCCTCCTCCCTGCAGAGGGCGCTGGACCCGGCCACGGCCCCGCCCTGTGTGTCCCCGCTCAGGGCTCTGCTCCAGGGCTTCCCCGGCCCAAGGCCTGGGGTGTCGGACCCACAACCTCCTCAGCCCAAGGGTTCGGCTCAGACAGAAGGTCCCGATGGGGAGTGAGAGCCATGGACCCCGACCTCCCGCTGCCGTTCCAGCGTCCACGGAACGCGGCCCAGGTGGTCACTGTGCACTTGGCGCTGAAGCCTTCCCCGCGGCAGGACGGACACCGGCCATGACGCACTCAGGGACGGCCTTCAGCTCCAGGCCTGTGGCGACAGGGGCGTCCTCGTGGGGCCCAGGGTCTGTCCCGAGCCTGTGGGCCGCCCCCGAGCTGCTCTCGGCTCCTGGATCCATCAGACAGCAGGCCTGCAGAGCTGTGTGCACGTCCCCTCGGAATCACTGCAGGTGCTCCAGTAAGTCCAACACATGAATGCTATTGCTCGTTTGTAAGGCTCTACTAAGCTCTATTTTATTTATTTTCATTTTTTATTTCTTTGGCATTTTCTTTCTCTTTTTCTTGAAAAACGATTTAAAATATGTTACATGCAGTCAACAAGATTTCAAGAAAAACAATTGGACCTATAACTAGAGGCCTGGTGCCCCGATTTGTGCACCAGTGGGGTCCCTTGTCCCTTTCACCATCTGGGACCCCTCAGGACATGTCCGAGCCCCACAGGCCAGAGGAGGGACCCCCACGGGGGCCTCTAGTATGCATAAAAGGTTTTTACTGTAAAACCCACAATCCCATCAGGCCTCGCTCTCTCTCGGCCACTGGGGCTTACCTTTGCATCTGTGAGTGTGGTTGGGGAGCCGAACAGGTACGAAATGAAAGACACTTTGCTTTTGCATTGGACTCGCTGGCTCCTTGGTGGGCCATTTGGGAA
Organism: Myotis nattereri; assembly: GCF_964212035.1. Lineage (NCBI taxonomy): Eukaryota > Metazoa > Chordata > Mammalia > Chiroptera > Vespertilionidae > Myotis > Myotis nattereri. The sequence continues at coordinate 10,352,294 of NC_138085.1, forward strand.
CCTTGAAATCTGGGCACAACACCCACCATATCGTGTTCACGTGCAGGCTCCGTGAAATTCCGGTAAACTCCCCGATCTAAAAAAATTGTGATTGCATGTCCATGGGTTATTTAATTAACCTGAGTCCCTGCATCGCTGACAGCTCATGTGTCTTTAAACCAGCTGAGAGCTGCAGCTCTTACCGGGAAGCGAGTCATTGAAATGTCCTCTGAACGTGAGCAGTCCCTGCTCCTCTCTGTAAGCCCAGTTGCCCTGGGACAGGCTCATGGGGGGATTTGTGTGGCCCATTCTGTCTTTCAAATTTCCTGGGTCATCGTGTTACCAGGTTAGTTGATTTCAAAATCTTCCCACTAAAAGGCACAGAATAAGAAAAAGGAAGTGGCCGTTAACGTCGCAGCCTGGGGGTCACTGTTCCAACGTCACACAGCCAGGAACCCGTGAGAGTCCATTTTTAATCACCAGGCCCAGAACAAAGGACTGTGTGACACACAAAACTGCCAGAGACTAGAACATTTCCAGGGAAACCGACGCTTCCCAGAGGCGGTTGTACCCTGTTCGATCAACAGGCGCCAATGGCAGGTGCCGGCTTAGGTGGCCCTGGGGTTCACGCCCTCAGCTGAGGTCAGGGTGCCACGAAGCTGTGTGTCCTCTTCATCTTCCAGCCCTGGGTGCGAGGGTGGGGGGGCGGAGGGGCAGAGGGGGGCCGTGCCCACGTCCACAGATGTTCTCTGCAGCATCGGTGGGCTGTGCTGTTATTTTCTCCAACCAAACCTGTACAGAGGAAAAGGCCTGAACCAGCAGGTGCTGGGTTCCAGTCAGGGCGTCATCACCACTCGCCGCGTCCACGGGACAGAATAACAGATAACAAACACCCTGCAGGCAGGGCTCCCCACGCGGCCCTCACCAAGCTAGGCGTTCCGAATATATTGTCCTTTTCTGTTCTCCGTGTCTCCATTCAGCAGTGAGAAAATTAAAGTTCAGAAAAATGGGAGTAATTCTCCCCAGGTCACACCCTAGCGATGCTATGGGAACCGCAGCCCGCGGCCCCGCCTGCTCTGCGCCGAGTGTGTCTGAGCTCAGCCCCGTCCTTGAAAAGGCCGAACAGCTTATCTCAGGACCAAATGCGCTCTCCTCTATGAGAAGTCTTGGGAAAATGTCTTAAACGCCCTGCAAACAAAGTGTTGTTGTGAATGACGGTGCTTGTGCTCCAGGCCGCCCATAGGAAGCTTTTCCTTGCAGCACCTACAGGCTGGCGGCCTCCTGGGCGGCCTGGTGTAATTATCTGCCTCCCTCGTCTTTCTTGGGACTGGCACCCCAAAAGGAGTGGCAGCGCTGGCCCGGATACTTCCCTCTGAGTTCTCTGCCGCCTCCAGAAAGCAGTGGTCAGAGCCCCCATAAGACTCTGAGCCCCGGGGAAAACACAGTGCTCCTCCCGGGAGGCTGCCCACGAGGCGGGGAGGGGAGGACTCATGCTCAGGGACAGCCTCTTAGCTGAGGTCCCCTTCCCCAGGGGTGACCTAAGCATGTCTTTTCATTTTACACTGAACTATTTTTTTTTTTTTAATTTAGGTCAGAGCCGAGGAGGGAGCCGGGGAGAGGCGGGGCTGGGTGTGGGGGTTGGGGCGGAGCAGGAGGGGATTCCTGAACTATTTTTTTTTGTTTCAGATGCATATTATATCATCTGAATACTATCTGTAATAAGAAAAGTGTAATATGCTCATTAGACCAGACGTCCTTCCAGACAATCTTCCGGGCGACCTTCCTGATGAAGCCAGGGCTGTGAAGGAAGCCTGGGTCCCAGGTACCAGAGGGAAGCCAGTGCCCGCAGCCGGGGGAAGGAAGGCCTACTCTTGCACAAATTTTGTGCATTGGGCCTCTAGTTATATATAATAATTTTGTAACATCCTAACCTTATTATTTCTATTTTTTATTTTTATGTTAATCCGCACCCGAGAATATTTTTTCCATTGATTTTAGAGAGAATGGAAGGGTAAGGGAAGAGGGAGAGAAAAACATCGATGTGAGAGGATATTTTGTCCATTGATTTTAGAGAGAATGGAAGGGTAAGGGAAGAGGGAGAGAGAAACATCGATGTGAGAGAGACACAGAAATTGGTTGCCTCCCGGACATGCCCCAACCAGGGCTGGGGATCAATTCTGTAACCCAGAGTACATGCTCTTGACCTGGAATGGAACCTAGACTCTTCTGTGCTCCGGCCAACGCTCTAACCACTGAGCCACACCCGCCAGGGCACTAGTACTTTTTAAGTCCACTTACATTACCCCTGTGCTCACACCTCCAGGCACACATTTGCCGGCTTTAATTTGCATGTGTGTGATGACCAGCGGGGTCAATACCCTTCGTAAGTACATTTACCATTTCCGTGACATCTTCTGTGAAAGCCCCAGGGTTCCGGTTTCCGGGGTGCCTTCTGGGCCTCAGGAGAATCAGTCTTGGGATTCTATTGCCACATGGTCCTTGGCCCCTCAGGAGGGTGTCGGTGGAATGAAAGGGACACTGACAGGCATCCCCTGTGGCTACACGTTCTGTGAGCGGCGCCCCGAGTGCCAGAGCGGTCAGTGTCCTAACACCCCAAAGGGCCCGAAGGGGAAGGGCCGGGCGTGCTGGCTGCTCGATCCTCGTGCTCCGGGCCTGATCGCCTTCAAAGTCCACACCCAGGAGATTACACCAACTCCCTCGTCTTCCTGATAAAATACAAAGCCCATTGCTTTGCAGTTCAAGTGACGCTTTTGCTTAGCAAAGCCATTGGAAGGAGACTTCTTCAAGGCATGGACACAGCATTGCGCTGGTGGGACAGCGGCACCCCCAATATCTCACTGTAATCCCAGCTGATGTGGCCGCTTTATCGACTCATTGTCATTCCCTGGGCAGTTCTGGACGCCATGCTGAGATTCCTGAGGCTGGGAGCCCAGGGAGGCCTGCTTTCTGTTAGTAACAGGGAGGTAAAAGGCAAAGATTGTTTGTTTCTATCCTGTGACTTAACGTTTCATTTCCAGACACTCCGTTTAGGGAAGAAAAAAAAGGGTGCCCTGGCCGGTGGCTCAGTGGTTAGAGTGGTGGCCTGTGCCCTGCAGGGTGTCAGGTTCACTTCCCAGTCAAGGACACATCCTGGG